>NC_084639.1:13267122-13419622 GCF_033978795.1 Nerophis ophidion | reverse complement strand
ACTGCAAAGACAAGATATTTAATGTTCACACTGTGACACTTTTTTTGTGGCAAATAATCATTAACTTAGAATTTAATGGCAGCAACAAATTGCAAAAAAGTTAGCGCAGTGGCATTTTTACCACTGTGTTACATGGCCTTTCCTTTTAGCAACACTCAGTAAACGTTTGGGAACTGAGGAGACACATTTTTGAAGCTTTCCAGGTGGAACTCTTTCCCATTCTTGCTTGATGTACAGCTTAAGTTGTTCAACAGTGTGTTGTGGTATTTTTGGCTTCATATTGCGCCACACATTTTCAATGGGAGACAGCTCTGGACTACAGGCAGGCTAGTCTAGTACCCGCACTCTAACTATGAAGCCACGCTGTTGTAAAACGTTAATTGAATAGACTGCAAAGACAAGATACTCAACGTTCTAACTGGTAAACTTTATTTTTTGCAAATATTAGCTCATTTGGAATTTGATGCCTGCAACATGTTTCAAAAAAGCTGACACACGTGGCAAAAAAGAGTGAGAAAGTTGAGGAATGCTCATCAAACACTTATTGGGAACATCCCACAGGTGAACAGGCTAATTGGGAACAGGTGGGTGCCTTGATTGGGTACAAAAGCAGCTTCCGTGAAATGCTCAGTCATTCACAAACAAGGATGGGGCGAGGGTCACCACTTTGTCAACAAATGCGAGAGCAAATTGTCCAACAGTTTAAGAACAACATTTCTCAACAAGTTATGGCAAATAATTTAGGGATTTCACCATCTGCGGTCCGTAATATCATCAAAAGGTTTAGAAAAATCTGGAGATATCATTGCACCTGAGCGGCTAAGCCCCGTGACCTTCGATCCCTCAGGTGGTACTACGTCAAAACCCGACATCAGTGTGTAAAGGACATCACCACGTGGGTTCAGGAACCCTTCAGAAAACCACTGTCAGTAACTACAGTTTGTCGCTACATCTGTAAGTGCAAGTTAAAACTCTATTATGCAATGCCAAAGCCATTTATCAACAACACCCAGAAACGTCGCCAGCCAATTTAACACAGTGGTAAAAATGCAACGTGTTGCTGCCATTAAATTCTAAGTTATTGATTATTTGCAAAAAAAAAGTTTCCCAGTTGAAACATTAAATACCTTGTCTTTGCAGTCTTTTCAATTGAATATAGGTTGAAAAGGATTTGCAAATCATTGTATTCTGTTTTTATTTACCATTTACACAATGTGCCAACTTCACTAGTTTTGGGTTTTGTTTATACAACATTTATAATAAAGTCAATAGTAAAAAATAGCTTAAAAAAAAGCAAAAACTACAACCGGCTCTTATTTCCTAAGTTTTGTAAACAATACAAAAAATGACAGAAAAACTATTTTGTGATGACGTCAATATTTTTATTTGCTCTTGCCTGTTTACATTTAAAAGCTTTAGCTTAGCGGTTAGCTTTTATTTGTGTCCTAGCACGGTGTATAATGTGGCATGTTTAGATATTCCTTGTCCTTAGTCCTCCAGTGATACCTGTACTTTTAAGAAACAGTTTATTTGCGGCTACAGAGCAAAGATCAGTCATTTAGAATAGTGTTTCTTTACACTGTTGACCACAAAAAAGATATATTTCTCAGCTATGCTTTGTTTGGGCCGCAGTGTACTCATCGTTTCCAAAATCTGTCACATAGATACTAGCCAACCCTCCAGATTTTTCCCAGAGAGTCCCAAATGTTAGTGCTCCTCCCGAAAAACTCCCAGGGCTACTCTTGTCAGGAATTTTTGCACAATTTCCACCCGGACTATAATATTGCTACCAACGTTCCCTCTGAAGGTGCGTCCCGTGCACAGCAAACCAAATCTAAATCAGATCTGAACTCTAAACATAATAAATATAACAATGTGTTCCTTATGATTTTGCAAAGCAAATGTGATTGACAGATGACAACAAGCAACCACAATAGATAATCATGTTTTTTTTAAACACTGCTCAATTATTGTACGTCTTTCAACGTTCTAAGGAGGACATGAAATCCATCGATCACTTTATTGAGCAAAACTGTTTATATCCGGCTGTAACCACACTCAAAACATGTGTATAAAAACTTCTATCCAGCAAAACTGGTCAATGTCTGCTGTACAAACCAGGCCAAAACCAACTCTCTGTCATCTGTCATATCAACAGCAGCCGCACCCGCACGCATGACACTAACCCACTGATGTGTTTACGGCCCCACAAAAAGTCGGACAACTCCAACAGCACATAAAGTGAACATTGACTCCACTATCACTCCCCAATCAGATATGTGTTTATTCTACTGTCACTAAAAATATGATTTATTGTACAGACTAATGTTGTCCCGAAACCAATATTTTGGTACCGGTACCAAAATTATTTTGATACTTTTAGGTTTATTTTCTAAATAAAAGGGACCACAAAAACATTTATTATTGGCTTTATTCTAACAAAAAATCTTAGTGTACATTAAACATATGTTTTTATTGCAAGTTTGTCATTAAATAAAATAATAAATTAAAACTTGTCTTTTAGTAGTAAGTAAACAAACAAAGGCTCCTAATTTAGTCTGCTGACATATGCAGTATCATATTGTGTCATTTATCATTCTATTATTTTCTCAACATTATTAAGGACAAGTGGTAGAAAATGAATTATTAATCTACTTCTTCATTCACTGTTAATATCTTCTTATTCTCTCTTTTAACATGTTCTATCTAGACTTCTTTTAAATTGTAATAATCACTTATTCTTCTGGTACTTTACATTAGTTTTGGATGATACCACAAATTTGGATATCAATCCGATACCAAGTAGTTACAGGATCATACATTGGTCATATTCAAAGTCCTCATGTGTCCAGGGACATATTTCCTGACTTTATAAACATAATAGACATTAAAAAAAATGTTGCGACTGTACTTGGTATCATCACAGTGGATGTCAGGTGTAGATCCACCAATGGTGTTTGTTTACATTTTGACGCCGGGGAGCTACGGTGTGTAGTCGCCCTGCAGGGAAGATACTTGTAAGAAACATACTTTTTTTGTCGCCATGGAGACGAGGATTAGTTAATTAGAAGTAGCTACAACACTGCAGACTGCGGATGGACGTTAGCTGCTAGCAAGCTAATAATGTTTTAAAGCACCTCTTCATGAGGGCATTTCAGTGTTATAACTTCACCTTTATCGTTAGTTTTTAAGCCAAAATGCGTCCGTTCTCCCTTTTATGTCTAAACACTGTGTCTGCTTGTAAGTACAATGTGATTGTGCGCTGCCGAACGTGCTCCTCTGCTCGTAAACCAGCAATGACGTGACGTGACAACGAGGCGCATGGGGGGTGGCGAACCGGTATTTTTCGGAGGCGGTAAAGTACCGTATATAAATTAAAGTACCAATGATTGTCACGCACTGGATGTGGCGAAATTATTCTCTGCATTTGACCCATCACCCTTGATCACCCCATGGGAGGTGAGGGGAGCAGTGGGCAGCAGCGGTGCCGCGCCCGGGAATCATTTATGGTGATTCAACCCCCAAGTCCAACTCTTAATGCTAAGTGCCTAGCAGAAAGGTAATGGGTCCCATTTTTATAGTCTTTGGTATGACTCGGTCAGGATTTGTACTCAAGACCTACCGATCTCACGGCGGACACTCTAACCACTAGGCCACTGAGTAGGTTATCATTAGTATCACGGTACTATACTAATACCGGTATACCGACATACTTGCCAACCCTCCCGATTTTCCCGGGAGACTCCCGAATTCAGTGCCCCTCCTGAAAATCTCCCAGAGCAACCATTCTCCCGAATTTCTCCTGATTTCCACCCGGACAACAGTATCGGGGGCGTGTCTTAAAGGCGCTACCTTTAGCGTCCTCTAAAACCTGTCATCACATCAGCTCCATACAAACAGTTTTCTGGCCCCGTCAAAAACTATATGCGGCTTTTACACACACACACACACACACACACACACACACACACACACACACACACACACACACACACACACACACACACACACACACACACACACACAAGTGAATGCAAGCATACCTTGGACAACAGCCATACAGGTCACACTGAGGGTGACCGTATAAACAACTTTAACACTGTTACAAATATGCGCCACACAGTGAACCCACACCAAACAATAATTACAAACACATTTCGGGAGAACATCCGCACCGTAACACAACATAAACACAACAGAACAAACACCCATAACCCCTTCCAGAATGCAAACCCCGCCCCCCAAACCCGCCCACCTTATACAGACAGAGTTCCAGGATTCTACACTTTATCCCATGCTTGCATCTCATTGTGCAACATGTGAATGCTTTAGAGCAGGGTTAGGGAACCTGTGGCTCTTTTGATGACTGCATCGGCTCTCAGATTAATCTTAGCTGATATTGCTTAACAAGATAAGAAATAGGCACCAGCGACCCCCGTGACCCCAAAGGGGAATAAGCTGTAGAAAATGGATGGATGGATGGATAAGTTATGAATAATTCCATTGGTAATCACAGTGTTATAAATTACATTAAAAAAATATAAAACTTTCTTATGCATTTCAATCCATCCATCCGTTTCTACCACACCTGTTCAAGAAGTCGAATTGATGGTAAGAAGTATTTTATTTATTATTGGTTAACTTCAGAATAACAATGTTATTTAAAAAAAATTAGTGAAGTGAATTATTTTATATAGCGTTTTTCTCGAGTGACTCAAAGCGCTTTACATATCCATCCATTTTCTACCGTTTTTCCCTTCGGGGTCACGGGGGGTGCTGGAGCCTATCTCAGCTACAATCGGGCGGGAGGCGGGCTACTCCCTGGACAAGTCGCCACCTCATCACAGGCGCTTTGCATAGTGAAACCCAATATCTAATTTACATTTAAAACAGTGGTAATCGGGTGGCACTGGGAGGTAAAGTGTCTTGCCCAAGGACACAACGGCAGTCACTAGGTTGGCGGAAGCGGGGATCGAACCTGGAACCCTCAAGTTGCTGGCACGGCCACCCCACCAACCGAGCTATACCATCCCTGCATAAGAGGCTTAATATACTCGAAAAATGTTGGTCTTACTTAAAAATGCCCGCATTTAGTTGTATTCAGTGTTAAAAAAAATATTATATGGCTCTCAAGGAAATACATTTTAAAATATTTGGCTTCCATGGCTCCCTCAGCCAAAAAGGTTCCCGACCCCTGTTTTAAAGGGAACTATATGTGATCTCTGAAAGAGGTACAGATTTCCAAAGTAGTACTTTTGACAAGAACAAGAAAGTTTGATCACATTACGCCTGTACTGGCTCACCTGCACTGGCTTCCTGTGCACTTAAGATGTGACTTTAAGGTTTTACTACTTACGTATAAAATACTACACGGTCTAGCTCCAGTCTATCTTGCCGATTGTATTGTACCATATGTCCCGGCAAGAAATCTGCGTTCAAAAGACTCCGGCTTATTAGTGATTCCTAAAGCCCCAAAAATGTCTGCGGGCTATAGAGCGTTTTCCGTTCGGGCTCCAGTACTCTGGAATGCCCTCCCGGTAACAGTTCGAGATGCTACCTCAGTAGAAGCATTTAAGTCTCACCTTAAAACTCATTTGTATACTCTAGCCTTTAAAAAGACTCCCTTTTTAGACCAGTTGATCTGCCGTTTCTTTTCTTTTACTCCTGTGTCCCACTCTCCCTTGTGGAGGGGGTCCGGTCCGATGACCATGGATGAATAACAGGCTGTCCAGAGTCGAGACCCAGGATGGACCGCTCGCCTGTGTATTGGTTGGGGACATCTCTACGCTGCTGATCCGACTCCGCTAGGGATGGTTACCTGTGGACGGGACTCTCGCTGCTGTCTTGGATCCGCTTTGAACTGAACTCTCGCGGCTGTGTTGGAGCCACTATGGATTGAACTTTCACAGTATCATGTTGGACCCGCTCGACATCCATTGCTTTCGGTCCCCTAGAAGGGGGGGGTTGCCCACATATGAGGTCCTCTCCAAGGTTCTCATAGTCATCATTGTCGCTGGCGTCCCACTAGGTGTGAATTCTCCTTGCCCACTGGGTGTGAGTTTTCCTTGCCCTTTTGTGGGTTCTTCCGAGGATGTTGTAGTCGTAGTAGTTTGTACAGTCCTTTGAGACATTTGTGATTTAGGGCTATATAAATAAATATTGATTGATTGATTGATCGGTACTCACATGTGCTCCACTGAATATAAATACATACATCGTATTTTTTGGACTATAAGTCGCAGTTTTTTTCATAGTTTGGCCGGGGGTGCGACATATACTCCGGAGCGACTTATGTGTGAAATTATTAACACATTACCGTAAAATATCAAAAAATATTAATTATTTATCTCATTGCCGGAAGAGACGCAGAAAATGTCAGCAATCGTCACAAACGTCAACCAATAGGAATTCGGCGGGGGAGGGTCATGGCAGAAGTGCATTGTGGGTCATGGAATGCTAACTACTATATGCTACTACCGTAGCTATTAAAAAGGATCATTTCATCATTGGCGGTAACTTATAAAAACTGAGAAGGGCTGAACAAAAATGAAACCGAAAGGGAAATCATGTACTGCAGATTACAAGCTGGACGTAGTGAAATATGCAGCAGAAAAGGACAAGAGGAAGCGGCGCATACCTTTGGAGTTGGCAGAGTTGTTTGGAAGCGACATCGAGGAAGAAGATTTCATGGGATTTATCGATTAGGAGTGACAGATTGTTTGGTAAAGGTATAGCATGTTCTATATGTTATAGTTATTTGAATGACTCTTACCATAATATGTTATGTTAACATACCAGGCACCTTCTCAGTTGGTTATTTATGCCTCATATAACGTACACTTATTCAGCCTGTTGTTCACTATTCTTTATTTATTTTAAGTTGCCTTTCAAATGTCTATTCTTGGTGTTGGGTTTTATCTAATAAATTTCCCCCAAAAATGCGACTTAGACTCCAGTGCGACTTATATATGTTTTTTTCCTTCTTTATTATGCATTTTCGGCCGGTGTGACTTGTACTCCGGAGCGACTTATACTCCGAAAAATACGGTACAAAGTATTGGTATTGACAATACTGATTTTTGTTTGCGGTAAGAACGTGTCATTGCCCATAGCAATCATGTATGCTCAGACCGAACACTTAAAGGCCTACTGAAACCCACTACAACCCACCACGCAGTCTGATAGTTTATATATCAATGATGAAATATTAACATTGCAACACATGCCAATACGGCCTTTTTAGTTTACTAAATTACCATTTTAAATTTCCCGGGAGTTTCGTCTTGAAAACGTCGCGTAATGATGACCTGTACGCAAGACGTCACGCGTTTTTAGGAAGTATGAGCGCTACGCACACACACAGCTAAATGTCGTCTTCTTTAACGGCATACTTACACAGTATTTTGGAGATCTGTGTTGCTGAATCTTTTGCAATTTGTTCAATTAATATTGGAGAAGTCAAAGTAGAAAGATGGAGTTGGGAAGCTTTAGCCTTTAGCCACACAAACACACGGTGAGTCCTTGTTTAAAATTCCCGGAGCTGAAACTTTCCTGTGGATCAGAGCGCGGTCAAGCAGACATGGATCCCAACCGAATGTCAACCAGCAGGTTTCGGTGAGAAAATTGTGGTTAAAAAGTCAGTTCTTACCGGAGAAAAGCTGAGCTTGTGCCGTCCATGAAGCTGCCGTCGACTTCCCTGAGACACTGCGCGTCAAGACACCCGTGGACACACCCTTCCGACTATCAGGTACTATTAAACTCACTAAAACACTGGCAACATGAATTGATTAACGTGGACCCCGACTTAAACAAGTTGAAAAACTTATTCGGGTGTTACCATTTAGTGGTCAATTGTACGGAATATGTACCGAACTGTGCAATCTACTAATAAAAGTATCAATCAATCAATCAAAAACACAATAGAAAGATAAGGGATTTCCCAGAATTATCCTAGTAAATGTGTCTAAAAACATTGGAATCCTTCCCAATGCAATCAAGTTTTTTGTTTGTTTTAACTCGTTTTTAATTTTATTTTTTTCTAGTCCATCGCTATCAATATCCTCCAACACGAATCTTTCATCCTCGCTCAAATTAATGGGGAAATTGTCGTTTTCTCGGTCCGAATAGCAGTTTTTGTTGGAGGCTCTGTCACGCCAAATTTCTTCCCCCCTACAACCCCCCCATTTACTTCCGGGGTCATGATTAATACATACGTTTTGTCAACGCTATATTATAAAAATATAACGCTATATTATAAAAATACAGACGTTTTGTGAACGCTATATTATAAAAAAATTTAAAAAACAATTTACAAACACAAGCTATGGGATGACGCATTTAGTTCCGGGGTCACGTTTCCTCTTATGTCATCCCATAGCTTGTGTTTGTAAATTGTTTTTTGAATTTTTTTATAATATAGCGTTAACAAAACGTCTGTATTTTTATAATCTAGCGTAAACAAAACGTCTGTATTAATCATGACCCTGGAAGTAAATGGGGGGAAGGTTTTTGTAGGGGGGATGAAATTTGGCGTGACAGCTCCCATTAAAAACAATGTGAATATGTGAGGAGCCATCAACATGTGACGTCATCGTCTGCGACTTCCGGTAAAGGCAGGGCTTTTCTCTCAGCACCGAAAATTGCGAACTTTATCGTGGATGTTTTCTACTAAATCCTTTCAACAAAAATATGGCAATATCGCGAAATGATCAAGTATGACACATAGAATGGACCTGCTATCCCCGTTTAAATAAGAAAATCTCATTTCAGTAGGCCTTTAAAGACGACTGCTTAAAAAATGGTAACCCATCCTCTTGAGTCCAAAACGCTGTTGTCAAAATGGTCGAAGGGTGCATTTGCATGTAAAAGTAAAGAAAAATATCCCGGAACGCCTTGGAAGCTGCTTGATATGCTCGGCACTCAGACTCAAAACCTGTAGGAATCCATCAAAACCAACCTACCCGAGTCTGTCCCTGTCGTCACTTTTCTTTTTGTTTCTTTTCCTCAGTTCCAAGCTAAAAAAAAAAAAAAAAAGCCTCTCAAAGGTGTTTTCCATCTGGTTGCAAGACCTAAGGGAGCCATCATGATCTGTGGCGGGGGCTCACACTGGCATACTGAGCAGTACCTTATATCCTTTTTAGCTGTGACAAATGGAAATGAGGTGCCACATAGCGGAGAGTAATATGCAACCAGGATACCCTGATTACATTGAGAGGAGGCTTGAAAAGTGGCGCCGTGTTCAGGCCCGCTCGGCTGATAGGGGATTATTTTAATAAGAAAGAACCGGCTTGGTATTCACAGCGGCCATTAAACATAAAGAATGAGGCATGTGTGTGTTGAGTAGTCAAATCCTTAGATGTGGCCAGAGAACAACTGGTTGTCACAAAGCACAGTCTGATCAAATATTCATATCAAATCTATAGAAAATATGCAGGGAATCAAAGGGAAAAACATATAAAAAGTTGCCCCCCTGTTGGCTCAGAAATATATTCAGTCGGTCAACAATTTGTTTGTCTCGTTGTTGCACACAATTTAAAACTTCTCGGATGCTGTTATGAATAATTTCACCAAAACTAAAGACATGCGACAACAAAAATCATAAATAAAGACCGTAGTTATAATAAACACGGACGAAAAGGAAGTGAGGTGAAAAACAAAAAAGAAAAAGAAAATATAAGGCAGACCGTTGTTCAGTTCCTTGGAATTCACATCTATTTCGAAGAAGTGCCGCAATAGTGAAGTGAATTATATTTATATAGCACTTTTCTCTAGTGACTCAAAGCGCTTTACATAGTGAAACCCAATATCTAAGTTACATTTAAACCAGTGTGGGTGGCACTGGAAGCAGGTGGGTAAAGTGTCTTGCCCAAAGACACAGTGACTAGGATGGCGGAAGCGGGAATCGAACCTGCAACCCTCAAGTTGCTGGCACGGCCACTCTACCAACCGAGTGTTGTGTTGTTCAAAATATAGCCTCGATTTAGTAACTGAATGTACCAAATACAACACCAGTGAAGTTGGCACGTTGTGTAAATAGTGAACAAAGACAGAATACACTGATTTGCAAATCCGTTTCAACTTAAATTCAATTGAATAGACTGCAAAGACAAGATACGTAACGTTCGAACCTGGAAACATGTATTTTGTTGCAAATATTCGCTCATTTGAAATTTGATGCCTGCTACATGTTTCAAAATAGCTGGCATAAGTGGCAAAAAAGACTGAGAAAGTTGAGGAACGCTCATCAAACGCTTGTTTGGAACATCCCACAGGTGGACAGGCTAATTGGGAACAGGTGGGTGCCATGATTGGGTAGAAAAGCAGCTTCCATGAAATGCTAACAGGTGGGTGCCATGATTGGGTATAAAAGCAGCTTCCATAAAATGCTCAGTCATTCACAAACAAGGATGGGGTGAGGGTCACCACTTTGTGAACAAATGCGTGAGCAAATTGTCCAACAGTTTAAGAACAATATTTCTCGACGAGATATGGCAAGGAATTTAGGGATTTCATCATCTACGGTTTGTAATGTCATCAAAAGGTTCAGAGGATCTAGAGAAATCACTGCACATAAGTAATGATATTATGGACCTTTGGTCCCTCAGGCGGTAATGCATCAAAAAGCGACATCAGTGTGTAAAGGATATCACCACATGGGCTCAGGAGCACTTCAGAAAAACCACTGTCAGTGACTGCAGTTGGTCGCTACATCTGTAAGGGCAAGTTAAAATTCTCCTATGCAAAGCCAAAGCCATTTATCAACAACATCCAAAAACGCAGCTGGCTTCGCATTGGCCGGAGCTCATCTAACGTGGACTGATGCAATGTGGAAAAGGGTTCTGTGGTCTGACGAGTCCACATTTCAAATTGTTTTTGGAAACTGTGGACGTCGTGTCCTCTGGAACAAAAGGGGAAACAACCATCCGGGCTGTTATAGGCGTAAAGTTCAAAAGCCAGCATGGGGTTGTATTAGTGCCCAAGGCATGGGTAACTTACACATCTGTGAAGGCACCATTAATGCTGAAAGGTACATACAACATATGTTGCCATCCAAGCAACGTTATCATGGACGCCCCTGCTTATTTCAGCAAAATAGGTTGAAAGGGATTAGCAAATCATTGTATTCTGTTTTTATTTATCATTTTCACAACATGCCAACTTCACTGGTTTTGGGTTTTGTACTAAAAGGGAATATATAATATTATTTGATATTGTTAAACTGTCATCCTGAGTTTTTGTCAGATTACAGTTGTTCTAAAAATGTATCATTTAATTATCTTGAACATTTCAAGTACTGTATGAACATAGGTATGACCAAATCTGCCCGCGTAACCATTTGGTATTGTATCGATACCCAAATGTGTAGTATCACCCAAAACGAACGTAAAATATCCTTACAACAGAAGACTAAGTGCTTAGAACAAATGAACCAAAGCTTAGGTGGAGTCACAGTATATCGGCAAATAAATGAATTATACTTTAGATCAGGGGTCACCAACCTTTTTGAAACCAAGAGCTACTTCTTGGGTACTGATTAATGCGAAGGGCTACCAGTTTGATACACACTTAAATAAATTGCCAGAAATAGACAATTTGCTCAATTTACCTTTAACTCTGTTATTATTAATAATTAATGATATTTATCTTTGTGGAAACACTGATCATCTTAATGATTACTCACAATAAACAGATATAGAAAGATTAATATAAAAAAAATATATAAAAGGGTATTTCAGTCTGTCATTCCGTCGTACATTTTTTTTCCTTCTACGGAAGGTTTTTTGTAGAGAATAAATGATGAATGAAACACTTAATTGAACGGTTTAAAAGAGGAGAAAAAATGAAAAAAATGAAAATTAAATTTTGAAACATAGTTTATCTTCAATTTCGACTCTTTAAAAGTAAAAAATCAACCGAAAAAAAGAAGAGAAAAACTAGCTAATTCGAATCTTATTGAAAAATTTGAAAAAAATAATTTATGGAACATTAGTAGTTTTTCCTGATTAAGATTAATTTTAGAATTTTAAATAGGTTAAAATCCAATCTCTGCACTTTGTTAGAATATATAACAAATTGGACCAAGCTATATTTCTAACAAAGACCAATCATTATTTTTCTAGATTTTCCATAACAAAAATGTTAAAAAAACTTCAAAAGACTTTGAAATAAGATTTAAATTTAATTCTACAGATTTTCTAGATTTGCCGGAAATTTTTTTTTGAATTTTAATCATAATAAGTTTGAAAAAATATTTTGCAAATATTTTTCGGCAAAAAATGAAGCTAAAATGAATAATTAAATTAAAATGTATTTTTATATTCTTTATAATAAAAAAAAAAATACTTGAACATTGATTTAAATTGTAAGGAAAGAAGAGGAAGGAATTTAAAAGGTAAAAAGGTATATGTGTTTAAAAATCCTAAAATCATTTTTAAAGTTGTATTTTTCTCTAAAATTATCTTCCTGAAAGTTATAAGAAGCAAAGTAAAAAAAAAAAATGAATTTATTCAAACAAGTGAAGACCAAGTCTTTAAAATATTTTCTTTTTTTGAGTTGTGTCTCTCTTAGAATTAAACATTTCGAGCAAAGCGAAACCAGCTTGCTAGTAAATAATTACAATTTAAAAAACAGAGGCATCTCACTGGTAAGTGCTGCTATTTGAGCTATTTTTGGAACAGGCAAGGGCAACTCATCTGGTCTTTACGGGCTACCTGGTGCCCGCGGGCACCGCTTTGGTGACCCCTGCTTTAGAGTAAATGACAAAATAATAAAACCTAATAAATAAAGTATACAGTTCTCAAGAGGACAGGGTAAAATGATACCAATATCAGAAACGTGTGGATAGTTTGTCAACATGAAGTCACAACCTGAGTTGTTAAGCAGTGGTGTTTGTCCCTAGCTTTTGAAGGTCTGCGTAAGAAGCCTTGTATTTCTGATATTTATGAAAGTTTTTGAAGGACTCACAGATCCGTGATGTGTTCCGGGATGTGCGCGGGGATGCGGGTCAGTTTAAGGTTGGAGCAGTCGACCACGGTCCCCTCGCAACGGCATCTCTCGGGACAGACCAGGTCCTGGAAACACTCGCCGCTCAGACGGCTGCGATAGTCCTCTTGACCTGTGGAGACGGGAGGGACACTCGGTGAAAGACGGACGAGGCGAGGTTGAAGATTTTCTTTATTGGCACCCCAAGGTTAAAAATGCTAAAACCAGACCTCACACGCAAATACATCAGAACAACGGTCATCAGAACACACGAGAAACCGTACAAGTACCACAATGAAATGCCAGCCTCGTTTAAAAACGGGTACCAAGCGAAGGACGAGACTGGGACTAATCCGAGCAGATCAAAATGATTGCGAAACGTTTAATCCGCTTGCATTTCTATGCTAATTCACTAGGGGCTCATTTCCACATTATAAAACAGTACTTAAGTCATTTCTTTGCAACTTCAGCTCTTACTAGGCCAACACGGAGTATCTAATGCAAGATTTGATTTCCTGTCCGTTAGACTATCGTAATGCTCTCTGGCCTTTCCCAAAAAGAATGTCAGAAGTCTGCAATCATCACCAAAGCTCATTTGCACACGTGCTGACGAGGACCAGGAGCGGGAGCACATTACACCAGTTTTAAAGTGGCTGCATTGCCTTCCCCTCAATTTTTAAAGTTCTTATCTGACCTGCCTTTACTGTATCAACACTTGTGGATCTTGAGGTACTTTGGCCTTTACCAAATACCAGAACAAAGAACCATGGTGAGACTTGCCAGAGAGGCTCAGGACTGCAGAGACTGTTGAATTTTATTTTAAAAAAAGGCTAAAGACAACTTTTTTAATCCGCCTTTTTACTGATCATCTGTTTTTCAGTATTTTATTGTATCGTTATTATTACTACTATTGTTCTCTCAATGTTATGTTTTTATTAACTTTTTTTACAGATAGATGAATAGTTTTTTATTGATTCCTTCAGGAAAGTTCCCCTAAGGAAAATTCAAATTCCGGCAACAGTGTACAGAATTGAGATCGAATTTAAAAAGTAAATAACAGGGGTATAAATGGAAACAAAATAGAAAAATATTACAATAAGAATACAAATAAAAACCAACAATGAGTATAAAGATATAACAGTAATATAAGAATATAACAAGAGAAACTAAGCAGTAGTGACCATGTTATGAAAAAATATATATATTTTATATATATATATATATATATATATATATATATATATATATATATATACATACATATATATACATACATATATATATATATATATATATATATATATATACCAATATACAGATATATACACATAAATACACATATATCAATCAATCAATCAATGTTTACTTATATAGCCCTAAATCACTAGTGTCTCAAAGGGCTGCACAAACCACCACGACATCCTCGGTAGGCCCACATAAGGGCAAGGAAAACTCACACCCAGTGGGACGTCGGTGACAATGATGACTATGAGAACCTTAGAGAGGAGGAAAGCAATGGATGTCGAGCGGATCTAACAGGATACTGTGAAAGTTCAATCCACAATAGATACAACACAGTCGCGAGAGTCCAGTCCAAAGAGGATCTAAGACACAGCAGCGAGAGTCCCGTTCACAGCGGAGCCAGCAGGAAACCATCCCAAGCGTAGGCGGACCAGCAGCGCAGAGATGTCCCCAGCCGATACACAGGCGAGCAGTACATGGCCACCGGATCGGACCGGACCCCCTCCACACGGGAGAGTGGGACATAGAAGAAAAAGAAAAGAAACGGCAGATCAACTGGTCTAAAAAGGGAGTTTATTTAAAGGCTAGAGTATACAAATGAGTTTTAAGGTGAGACTTAAATGCTTCTACTGAGGTGGCATCGCGAACTGTTACCGGGAGGGTATTCCAGAGTACTGGAGCCCGAACGGAAAATGCTCTATAGCCCGCAGACTTTTTTTGGGCTTTGGGAATCATTAATAAGCCGGAGTCCTTTGAACGCAGATTTCTTGCCGGGACATATGGTACAATACAATCGGCAAGATAAGATGGAGCTAGACCGTGTAGTATTTTATACGTAAGTAGTAAAACCTTAAAGTCACATCTTAAGTGCACAGGAAGCCAGTGCAGGTGAGCCAGTACAGGCGTAATGTGATCAAACTTTCTTGTTCTTGTCAAAAGTCTAGCAGCCGCATTTTGTACCAACTGTAATCTTTTAATGCTAGACATGGGGAGACCCGAAAATAATACGTTACAGTAGTCGAGGCGAGACGTAACAAACGCATGGATAATGATCTCAGCGTCTTTAGTGGACAGAATGGAGCGAATTTTAGCGATGTTACGGAGATGAAAGAAGGCCGTTTTAGTAACGCTTTTAATGTGTGCCTCAAAGGAGAGAGTTGGGTCGAAGATAATACCCAGATTCTTTACCGTGTCGCCTTGTTTAATTGTTTGGTTGTCAAATGTTAGAGTTGTATTATTAAATAGAGTTCGGTGTCTAGCAGGACCGATAATCAGCATTTCCGTTTTTTTGGCGTTGAGTTGCAAAAAGTTAGCGGACATCCATTGTTTAATTTCATTAAGACACGCCTCCCGCTGACTACAATCCGGCGTGTTGGTCAGCTTTAGGGGCATGTAGAGTTGGGTGTCATCAGCATAACAGTGAAAGCTAACACCGTATTTGCGTATGATGTCACCTAGCGGCAGCATGTAGATGCTGAAGAGTGCAGGGCCAAGGACCGAACCCTGGGGAACTCCACACGTTACCTTAACGTAGTCCGAGGTCACATTGTTATGGGAGACACACTGTATCCTATCAGTAAGATAAGAGTTAAACCAAGACAGGGCTAAGTCTGACATACCAATTCGTGTTTTGATACGTTCTAATAAAATATTATGATCGACGGTATCGAAAGCAGCGCTAAGATCGAGGAGCAGCAACATAGATGACGCATCAGAATCCATCGTTAGCAATAGATCATTAGTCATTTTTGCGAGGGCTGTCTCCGTCGATATATATATATATATACACATACATACATATACAGACACATACATGTATACACATACATACATACACATATATATACAGACACATACATGTATACACATACATACATACACATATATATACAGACACATACATGTATACACATACATACATACACATATATATATGTACATATACATATATACATATAAATATATACATATATATATATGTACATATACATATACACATATATATGTACATATACATATGTATGTATATGTATATATATGTACATATACATATATGTACATATACATATATATATATACATATATATAGTATACATATATACAATATATATACATATATATATACATATATATAGTATACATATATATACATATATATATATATATATATATATATATATACATATATATAGTATACATATATACAATATATATATACATATATATATATTGTCAATGTTTTCTACAGCATGTTGTGTTTGACGCTTTCCTGTGAATAAAAAAGTGCTATATAAATAAAGTATGATTTGATTTGATTGCCAAAATATCCACACCCACTTTACAAGGGAAATCTGATTCCTTCAACTGTCATTAAAACTTTATGTTATTGTCGCGAACCGAGGGCCTACAGTGAGAACCTCGCCTTCAGTCCTACTAAAGTCTCTGGGCTGCCACAAACCTTGCCGGGAGAGATTAGTAGCAAGGCAACAAGAAGGAATTCTATTTTTAAGAACACAGAAAACTCATTAGAGGTTTTTTAGTTGGAGCAGAGGAGGATTGGGAGGTCTTAAAAGCAGCGTTGGGAGGAGCCATGCTAGCCACTGAAGCGCCGCCGTACGGCCGTTTTAGCAACTGGAGCAGGTGTGCAGGTGATGTCCAATCTCAGAGCGGTACAATAATGAACAATCTTAAAGTGGCTGCAGCAATACAAAGGGGCTCAATGTTAAACTCCAAGGACTGTCTATTAACATTTAACACATGAGGTACGTTTCTATATTAGCTATAATAGACTACTATCAAAGGCTGAAGCAAATCTTTGTTGACAGAAATGTTGTATTTTAATTTTTATTTGCAACATTGGAAGTCATTAGTAAAACGGAGGTTTTTCACAGGATTAAATAACTTCTGGAAATGACTGTCTTAGATTGGCCAAATGTATAGATGTGACTGCAGGCTGTCTTCTTCTAATGGATTTTTTACTGTCTTTGCAAGCCGGGTAACGTTTGCTGTGGTCTGGAACAACATGGCACACAAACAACTATGAGAAATGCAGCCAGTATTGCATACAGATAGTGTGTCATGTGACATGCAAATATTAATTAAATACACAGAAGATACTTAAATAAAGGAAATGCAATTAGCTCAAATATACCTACAAATGAGGCATAATGCAATATGTACATAGGGCTAGCCTAAATAGCATGTTAGCATCGATTAGCTTGCGGTCATGGATTGACCAAATATGCCTGATAAGCACTCCAGCAAATCAATAAAATCAACAAAACTCCCTTTGTGCCTTCATGCACAGTACAAAACGTTTGTTGGACAAAATGAGATAAAGAAGGAGTGGCATAAAACACGTCTTTCTGTGGCAGCATCGGAGAAAGTTGTACACGTAAACAAATTAGTAGGACAAAACGGTGTTTGCCAAATACTCTCATCAGTGAAGCATGTATAACATAAAAAGTGGGATTTTTAACAATTATGAAGGTTTGTCATGTTTTTCATCCTGCAGAAAGTATATTAAAACAAAACATATACTTTTTCTTCATCTATTTACATTTTCACACATCCCTGCAAGAGGTCCAGGGAGCCACGAGGGCGGCGCTAATTGATCGTGCTTCTTTGATAGTAGGCTAATATAGCTAATATAGACACTTACGTCATGTGTTGTCTTCATTAAAACACTTATATTAGACCTTTATAGCATTTTGATAGTAGGCTATTATAGCTAAATTAGACACTTACATCATGTGTTGCCTTTATTATAACACTTATATAAGACCTTTAAAGCATTTTGATAGTAGGCTATTATAGCTAATATAGACAATTACATCATGAGTTGCCTTCATTATAACACTTATATAAGACTTTTAAAGTCATTTTGATAGTAGGCTATTATAGCTAATATAGACACAGCATGTGTTGCCTTCATTACAACACTTATATAAGACTTTTAAAGTCATTTTGATAGTAGGCTAATATAGCTAATATAGACACTTACATCATGTGTTGCATTTATTATAAGACTTATATAAGACTTTTAGTTTTTTTGTGGCTCCAGACTGATTTTTTATTTTATTTTGGTCCAATATGGCTCGTTTAACATTTTGGATTGCAAACCCTTGATTTAGCACTTCGGTCTTCAACTCTCAATGAATATACAGAATATGTGTCGGTTATCAGAACGCCCACAATACTGGGAGAAGATGCACATGTAATTATTTAACACACGCAGCGTGATTTATCAAGATGGTTTAAATTGGGCTTTTTTGCCAGTTTAAACGCTCCATAGTCCTTCAAATCGGATCAGATTCAAGCCACATCTTCAGTTCGGTTGTCCGAACCCAATTGGAATCTGATCTCTTCAAATGTGACTTCAGTCTAAACGCGGCGCGACCTGAATGTGACCCGTTTGTGCTTTTTTTGTTAGCTTTGGGGGCGAGCAAGTGGATATTTCATCACGACACCCGGTTTTGGTGAGCAAAGGCTATTTAAGAGGACCAAATATTCAGTGCATCACTTGTCAATAGCGCACAAATAATATATGAAATATATTTACCGTATTTTTCGGACTATAAGTCACAGTTTTTTTCATAGTTTGGCTGGGCTGCGACTTATTCTCAGGAGCGACTTATGTGTGAAATTATTAACACATTACCGTAAAACATCAAATAATATTATGTAGCTCATTCACGTTAGAGACTAGACGTATAAGATTTCATGGGATTTATCAATTAAGAGTGACAGATTGTTTGGTAAACGTGTAGCATGTTCTAGATGTTATAGTTATTTGAATGACAGGCACCTTCTCAGTTGGTTATTTATGCCTCATATAACGTACACTTATTCAGCCTGTTGTTCACTATTCTTTATTTATTTAAAATTGCCTTCCAAATGTCTATTCTTGGTGTTGGGTTTTATCAAATACATTTCCCCCAAAAATGCGACTTATACTCCAGTGCGACTTATATGTGGGTTTTTTTTTCCCTTCTTTATTATGCATTTTCGGCCGGTGCGACTTGTACTCCAAAAAATATGGTATATATATTTTGAATCCGAAGAAATAGCAATTGTTGAAGGATCTACCGCTTATTCCCTTTGGGGTCGCGGGAGGCGCTGGTGCCTATCTCAGCTACAATCGGGCGGAAGGCGGTGTACACCCTGGACAAGTTGCCACATTGCTTTTATTTATTTTCTAGTAAAACAATTGCAAATTTTAAGGCTTGGCGCCTTTTGTTTTATTTTGAAGTAGTCGCGACTTCCTCTCGGTCAACTTCCTTTGTTTTCATTTTAATGAACTGCGCATGCAAATGGCGTCGGGGCCACGTGCACGTTTACACTGGAGTCTGATAAAGCTCAAATTTTACTTGCAGTGTAAACAGTCTGATGGGCAAAAATCTAATTTTAAAACAATCCAGTTTGGACCACTTTGGCCCACAGTGTAAACAAGTCCCACGTCGATAAAGGACTGGCAGTTGCTCAGAAATGGCTCAAATAAATAGACTCAAAAATAAAAATAACATATCTATTCAGCAATATGTCCTGGTTTTATAGCTCCTTAATTCTAAAGGAACTGATTCAAACAAATTCAATTGATGCGTTTTTGTGTGTTTTTTATATTATATGTATACAATTGTATGTCGATATATTATTTATAACATATCTCCTAGATTAAATATCTTGTAATATGAATTTACTTGCATTCGGATGGTTCCAGGCGCGTGACTGCACTGCTCCCTGCAAAGACATATTATTTTTTTCTAAATTGAAAACACTTCTTTGTGTCCTACATTCAGACTTTACTTAAATCAATAACGAAGCAGCATCTCCTCATCCGACGAAAAAAAGGCCGGAAATGTGTCCCGTGAAAAAACGTCTGACCGGAACTCTCTAATTACTAAAGTTCCTTGGGTGAGTAATGTAAACTCACTACACCGGTATGTTTTAGCGCTTGCATGGCGAGGTTACTGACAGATATAAGTAAGAACTTTACACTACTTAATATTAGAAATGGCAACAAGAAGGTAGAGAAAAAGAAGCTTATCGACGATGGTGTCCCTATGGACTACAAAGGCGGACACGCGCAATTTTTCAAGATTAATGCAGATCCCAAATACAGATCAGCAGGTCCCATAAAGTAAGAAAAGTAGCTTCTGCATAATATTGCGAACCAAAACGCCAGATAATATGCCTTACCTTATACACACACCATAATAATACTCCTATGTTTAATGTGCTGACAATCCATCTAGTGGCTTGATAGCTTACCAAAGTCATACTAAAACATTTTGATAGATTTTTGAACGCCGTGTGTAATGTTCTATATTTTCAATGGCACATATACAATGTTGGCGTTGTTTACTTGAGTCATATAGCCATCATAGTCCAGTCTACACGTATCTCTTATGTGTGACTGCCATCCACTGGTCACACTTATTACACCACGTTCCAAATAAAATTGCTTCGAGGTCGGTGAGCAAAACCAGAATTATTCCGTACATTAGACGCACCGGGTTAAAAGGCGCACTGTTGAGTTTTGAGGGGGAATAAAATAATTTTAAGTGCGCTTTATAGTCCGCAAAATACGGTACTTTTGTTGACAGATTGCTATTCTATACTGCATAAAAGGTGTTACAGATTACAGCATCGTGATGACATGACTGTGGAGATAAATGAGTGACAGCCTGTAGTACACACAAAAATAAATGACATTAAATTAAATTAAACAGAGTGGTCTGCACCACTTTTGCAAATCTTATTCATTGTACATGCAGTCTTTGTAGATCACACGCAACATGCCCAGTAATAGTACACACCATTTTATATTTATTTAGATCTTAGTAGATTGGCCCCTAAGTCTTTTTTGCTTTTTTTGTCACTCTTACTGTTACATTTTATCTCGACAATGTGCTGCGAGCCAACAAAACTCGAGCTGTGGGCCGAGAATGTCCCCCAACCCATAGACTCCTCTTTCTGAATTAATATGTTTTGCCTTTTAAAGGGGAACATTATCACCAGACATATGTAAGCCTCAATATATACCTTGATGTTGCAGAAAAAATACCATATGTTTTTTTAACCGATTTCCGAACTCTAAAAGGGTGAATTTGGCGATGTAAACGCCTTTTCAATTGTTCGCTGTCGGAGCGATGACGTCACAACGTAACGTCAAAACGTAACGTAAAAACGTGAAGCAATCCGCCATTTTCTCAAACACATTACACACACTAAGTCAAATCAGCTCTGTTATTTTCCGTTTTTTCGACTGTTTTCCGTACCTTGGAGACATCATTCCTCGTCGCTGTGTTGTCGGAGGGTGTAACAACACTAACGGGGACGGATTCTAGTTGCACCAGTGACCAAAAGATGCGAAAGTGGCAAGAAATTGGATGCATATTTTACCGGCGACAGCTATGCTACGACAGAGATGGCAAGAATTTGTGGATATCCTGCGACACTCAAAGCAGATGCATTTCCAACGATAAAGTCAAAAAATTCACAAAGGTGAGTTTTTTTGATGTTATTGACTTATGTGCTAATCAGACATATTTGGTCACGGCATGACTGCAAGCTAATCGATGCTAACATGTTATTTAGGCTAGCTGTATGTACATATTGCATTATGCCTCATTAGTAGCTATATTTGCATCCAGCCTTTCCCTCCACCGGCATTTAATGCCAAACAAACACATACCAATCGACGGATTCAAGTTGCACCAGTGGTCAAAAGATGTAACCGTTGGTTAGAAGGCGATCGCCGAATTTGTCCTTGTTGCCGCTGTCTGTCGTGATATGGCTCAATAGCTTCAGTTTCTTCTTTAATTTCGTTTTCGCTATCTGCCTCCACACTCCAACCATCTGTTTCAATACATGCGTAATCTGTTGAATCGCTTAAACCACTGAAATCCGAGTCTGAATCAGAGCTACTATGCTATACCTTTTCTGTGCTATCCGCCATATTTGTTTTTGTTGGCTTCACGCAGTGACGTCACAGGATAATAGACGGTTAAAATCAAGCACTTTGAAGTCGTTTTTCGGGATATTGCGTGATGGGTAAAATTTTGAGAAAAACTTCAAAATATATAATAAGCCACTGGGAACTAATTTCTATTGGTTTTAACCCTTCTGAAATTGTGATAATGTTCCCCTTTAAACAGAATATTATTCATCCCAAAAATGAAATGAAAAACACTTATGCGCTTCCTGAGCACTCCTTTTCACCCTGAAGTCGCAAAAAAACAATCTGCATTGAACTAACGACGTAAAAATAAACAACGACAATGGGAAACTTTTTTCTTGGCATGGCAAAGGCAACATTTTACCTAAAAGGAGACTGAGGGCAGCGATAAGAAATAAAATGTAGACTGTGGATCAACACAAAAAGTTTTTTCATTTTGTCACCCATATGGTATTGACTCTACCAGGTACTAAGTATAGTGCCACCTTGTGCTGGTTTTTGGGAGTAGAGCCTTGTTGAGTGTCACCGTGCGCAAGGTGCTACTTCGACAGTTCTTCCGTTAAGCCCTCAGTTTCCTGCGCCGAGTCACGGGATTGGCCGGTAGATGCAGGCGAGCGTGTGCGAGGCGGTCCCTGGCGCTTGACGGAACCATGTGAAGTCACAGCAGGCGGGGCCACATGGTTAGATCAAGCACAAGAGACAGCTGCACGAGCCAGAGCGCAGGTCCACACACAGGAGGCGGGGCGGGGCAGGGAAAATACTGAGCGGTTAAAACAAGAAGATCCGCACGGGGAAGAAGGCGGAGCCATAAAACTGCTGCGACGTAATCAGAGGAAGAGGGGGAGCAAGAAGAAGGGAGGGCCCAAAGCAAGGAGGGCAGCCAGAACCAATTTTAGGAGAGATCCAAAGACTCTCACTTAGATATTATCAACGTGATGTGAGTGAAAGTGCACGCTCACCTGTGCAGCGGAACTTCTTGCCTTTAACCTGGCTGATGCGCTTGTTGGCCAGTCGTCTGGGGTGGCTGCAGCGGGCACCGCTGGTCTCGATGGGGTTATCAAACAAGAAGTCCGCCAGCCACTTCAGGTGGCAGTCGCACATGAAAGGATTCTGGGCCAGATGGCTGATGAAAAGCGAGAATATTTTGTCAACAAGTAAGTACAGGTTTTGGTCGAATGGTCGGTCGATATGTCGTCCGATATGTCGGTTGATTGGTGAAATCAATAGCTTGGTCGATAGGTACTGACCTGTCAACCCACCAACCTGCTGGCTTATAGTTCAGGCGATAGGTTGTTCGTTAGGTCGATTGATATGTCGGTTGATTGATATAATCGATAGCTCAGCCGATTAGTACCTACCTATTGACCAATAGTTCAGTAGATAGGTCAGGCAATAGGTGGTTTGATAGGGCGTTTGATATGTCGGTTGACTGATAAAATTGATAGCACGGTCGATTGGTACCAACCTATTGACCAATAGTTCAGTTGATAGGTCGGTCGGGCAATAAGTTGGTCGACAGGTTAGTCGATTTGTTGTTGATAAATATAATCAATATTGATTGGTACCAACCTATCAATACACCAACCTATTGACCAATAGTTCAGTTGATAGATAGGTCGGGCGATAGGTCCCGACCAATCAACCCACCGATAGCTCGGGCGATTGATATAATCGATAGCTCGGTCGATAGGTAGAGACCTATCAACCCGGGCGATAGGTCAGGCGATTGGTCAGGCGATAGGTCAGGCGATAGGTCAAGCGATTCATATAATTGATAGCTCTGTCGATAAGTACCGACCTATCAACCCACCAACCTGTTGACCTATAGCTCAGGCGATATGTTGTTCGATAGGTTGTTTGATGTGTCAGTTGATTGATATAATCGATAGCTAGGTCAATTGGTACCGACCTATTGACCAATAGTTCGGGCGATAGGTCGGGCAATGGGTTGTTTGACAGGGCGTTTGATATGTCGGTTGACTGATAAAATCGATAGCGCGATCTATTGACCAATCGTTCAGTTAATAAGTTGGTTGATAGGTCGGTCGAGCAATAAGTTAGTCGATATTTTGGTCGATTTGTCGTTGAAAAATATTATCAATATTGATTGGTAGCAACCTATCAATACATCAACCTATTGACCGATAGTTCAGTTGATAAATGGGTCGGTCGATAGGTTGGTCAATTGATATAATCGATAGGTACCGAGCGGTCGATTAATATAATCTATTGGTCGGTACCTATCGACCGACCTATCAACGCATCAACCTGTTGACCTATAGTTCAGGCGATAGGTCGTTTGATATGTCGGTTGATT
This sequence comes from Nerophis ophidion, assembly GCF_033978795.1. Classification (NCBI taxonomy): domain Eukaryota; kingdom Metazoa; phylum Chordata; class Actinopteri; order Syngnathiformes; family Syngnathidae; genus Nerophis; species Nerophis ophidion. Next base: position 13,395,122 of record NC_084639.1, on the reverse strand, counting down.
GATATAATCGGTAGCACTGTCGATTGGTACCGACCTATAGTTCAGTTGATAGGTCGGGCAATAGGTTGGGCAATGGGATGATTGATAGGGCGTTTGATATGTCGGTTGACTGATAAAATCAATAGCGAGGTCGATTGTTACCTACCTATTGACCAATAATTCAGTTGATAAGTCAGTCGATAGGTCGGTCAGGCTATAAGTCGGTCGGTCAATTAGTTAGTCGATAGGTTGGTCAATTTGTCATTGATAAATATAATCAATATTGATTGGTACCAACCTATCATAGACCAACCTATTGACTGATAAGTCAGTCGATAGGTCGGTCGATTGATATAATCGATAGTTCGGTCGATAGGTACGGCCTATCGACCCACCAACTTTTTGACCTATAGTTCAGGGGATAGGTTGTTCTATCGGTCGATTGATATGTCGGTTGATTGATATAATCTATAGCTCGGTCGACTGGTATCGACCTATTGACCAATAGTTCAGTTGATAGGTCGAGCAATAGGTCGGGCAATGGGTTGTTCAATAGGGTGCATGATATGTCGGTTGACTGATAAAATAGACAGCGCAGTCGATTGGTACCTACCTATTGACCAATAGTTCAGTTGATAAGTTGGCCAATAGGTCGGTCGATAGGTCGAGCAATAAGTTAGTCAATAGGTTTGTTGATTTGTCGTTGGTAAATATAATTAATATTGATTTGTACCAACCTATCAATACACCAACCTATTGACCAATAGTTCAGTTGATAGATCGGTCGGTCGATAGGTCGGGCGATTGGTCAGGCAATAGGTTGGTCAATCTGTCGGTTGATTGATATATTCGATATACTTGGTGTATTGGTAGCGACCTATCAACCCACTGATCTATTGACCAATAGTTCAGGCGATAGGTCGGGCGATCAGTCGGTCGATCAGTATAGTCAATAGGTAATTCGATAGGTCAGCCGGCGGGCTGGTCTTTTGGTCGGTCGATTCGTCCTTCAGTTTGTCCGTTGATCGATCAATAGGTCAGCCGGTCGATTAATAGGTTTCTGTCCGTTCGTCAGTCGGTCATTTCGGGTTTATTAAGTACGACATGGTACAAACGCAGCACTATTGCAGTAGCCCTGAGTACAATCATATACTTCTTTTTTTAGTTTCAGGTACTTACAGCGTTTTAATGGATCGCAGTGGCGTGAAAAGTCCTTTGCTGATGGTCTGTAACTTGTTGTCATACAGCGACAGCAGGTTGAGGTTGTGCAAGTCTTGGAAGGTATTGACGCGGAGACAATTGATCTTGTTGGCGTTCAAGAGTCTGAAACACAAAGTTTGTTCAACATCTTTTTTATTTTTATTGCAGAATACCATTGTCGGGCTGGTAAAAGATACAATAATTCTGATGGTAATGAGGGGTGCTACAACCTTGGTTGGTGCTATGAATAGGCACCCTAACGTGAAGAAAAATGACTCGTCCTCATTGTCTTTGCTTGGCTTCACTTTATAATGGAAAAGCCTGGAACATTAGTAGTTTCCTGCCGGTGGACTGCAGCGCTTGCATGGACCATATGTCACAGTCAGCACTAGTGAAGCAGCTACATATCTATTTATTTCTACCATATGCCGCAGTAGATGTTAAAATGCATTAGTTTGGGCTGAATTGAGACATCACTGCTCATGTTCTCATCACATATGCACCTGTTGCCCTGCATCCGAACCCACTCGGCTCCATATAGCAACGCTACACCTCTCCTTTGACAAAAGCAGATACTGTCAGTATTATTTAAATGGTTCCAGTTGTGCTGAATCAATATCACAAGAAAAATTCTAGGAAGCCTGGCAAGATATGAAATATGAACCCCAATAAATAAACCCCAATGCTAACTTTGGCTGACCCTGCTTCTTCCTTGTAACACATAAGCGTCTTCTAATGGCCACTTTTCAGCGCCGACTCAACTTTCCAAGCTATCAACACTTTTTCACTGACAAATACAGGCACTAAGTTTATGTTTCTAGTTCAGTGGTACGACATTTTTATTTTTTTGACAAACTGTCCCCCCAGTTTTAAAGGCCCACTGAAATGAGATTTTCTTATTTAAACGGGGATAGCAGGTCCATTCTATGTATCATACTTGATCATTTCGCGATATTGCTTTTTTTTACTGAAAGGGTTAAGTAGAGAACATCGACGATAAAGTTCGCAACATTTGGTCGCTAATTAAAAAAGCCTTGCCTTTACCGGAAGTAGCAGACGATGTGCTTGTGTGTCACAGGTTGTAGGTCTCCTCACATCCTCACATTGTTTATAATCATAGCCTCCAGCAGCAAGAGCTAGTCGGACCGAGAAAGCGACAATTTCCTCATTAATTTGAGCGAGGATGAAAGATTTGTGGATGAGGAAAGTTAGAGTGAAGCACAAAAAAAAAAAAAAAGAATAGGCGACGGCTCCAGGCAGCGGCGGTGGGACCGTTTCAGATGTAATTAGACACATTTACTAGGATAATTCTGGAAGATCCCTTATCTGCTTATTGTTTTAATAGTGTTATAGTGAGATTGTAAAGTCATACCTGAAAGTCGGATGGCTGCGGTGAACGCCAGTGTATCTGTGAGAAGCCGAGGAGCCAAGATCACAGCTGCCTTTTTGAGCTGCAGGAGGAGGTCCCATAATCCACTGAAGTCTCCGGTAAGAGCCGACTTAATATCACGATTTTCCCATCCAAAAACTTGCTGGTTGACGTAGAGAAACATGTTCGCTTGACCGCTCAGTGTTAAAGCTTCACAACAAACAAAGAAACACCGGCTGTGTTTCGGTTGCTAAAGGCAGCTGCAATCCACCGCTTTCCACCAACAGCATTATTCTTTATAGTCTCCATTATTAATTGAACAAATTGCAAAAGATTCAGCAACACAGATGTCCAAATTACTGTGTAATTATGCGATGAAAAGAGTGTGTTGCTGGGCTAATATGTCCGCTACAACCCGAGACGTCACAAACACACATCATCATTCCGCGACGTTTTCAACAAGAAACTCCGTGGGAAATTTAAAATTGTAATCTAGTAAACTAAAAAGGCCGTATTGGCATGTGTTGCAATGTTAATATTTCATCATTGATATATAAACTATCAGACTGCGTGGTCAGTAGTAGTGGGTTTCAGTAGGCCTTTAATATACCTTCTGTTGGATTAATTGTAAATAAGTTATCTCATTTTTATTCAAATATAATAGTTTTCTTATGCATTGTGTTAGACAAGTTGAAGAGAAACAAAACTTGGCGTTAGATTGAACTTGGGTTGACCTGCCAACTGCAAAGAGGAGTTTGCAGATGAGACAGAGCAACAAAGGAAGTTACTGTATCCTCTGTATTTGCATGTGTTATGTTCTCACCACAGGTGTTAGGTTTCCAACACCGCTGCAAATCCCCCTCCTCCCTTAGTGCAACTGTGTGTGTGTTTGTGTGTGTTTGTAATGCAGGGCCTCCCGAATGAATTAAAAATGTCACAGTTTGTTGTTGACGAACCCCAAGATGCAGAGAAGGAGGCAGGCATGGAGTGAGAAAACATGGTTTTGATATATCGTATTTTTCGGACTATAAGTCACAGTTTTTTTCATAGTTTGGCTGGGGGTATAAAATATACTCAGGAGCGACTTGTGTGAAACTATGAACACATCACCATAAAATATCAATAATATTATTTAGCTCATTCATGTAAGAGACTAGACGTATAAGATTTAATGCGATTTAGCGATTAGGAGTGACAGATTGTTTGGTAAAGGTATAGCATGTTCTATATGTTATAGTTGTTTGAATGACTCTTACCATAATATGTTACGTTAACATACCAGGCACCTTCTCAGTTGGTTATTTATGCCTCATATAACGTACACTTATTCAGCCTGTTGTTCACTATTCTTTATTTATTTTAAATTGCCTTTCAAATGTCTATTCTTGGTTTTGGGTTTTATCAAATACATTTCCCCAAAAAATACGACTTATACTTCAGTGCAACTTATATATGATTTTTTCCTTCTTTATTATGCATTTTCGGCAGGTGCGACTTATACTCCGAAAAATACGGTAAACAACTAGAACAAAACCAAACAAAGGGTTCAAACCAAAAGCGCGCACGTAGGCGGATAACAAACAAAAGGCCTAGCGTGGAAGATAACAGGTATCTAAAAGGAAACGGAAAAACTGGAAACAGCTAATGGCTAACAAGACAACACAAAACCAAAAAGCTAGGAGAAAACAAACTACAAATAGCTAACAGGAACAGCTTACCGCTGCGACGACAAGGACAGTTCGAGATGCTACCTCAGTAGAAGCATTCAAGTCTCACCTTAAAACTCATCTGTATACTCTAGCCTTTAAATAGACCTCCTTTTTAGACCAGTTGATCTGCCGCTTCTTTTCTTTCTCCAATGTCCCCCCCTCCCTTGTGGAGGGGGTCCGGTCCGATGACCATGGATGAAGTACTGGCTGTCCAGAGTCGGGACCCAGGATGGACCGCTCGTCGGGACCCAGGATGGACCGCTCGCCTGTATCGGTTGGGGACATCTCTACGCTGCTGATCCGCCTCCGCTTGAGATGGTCTCCTGTGGACGGGACTCTCGCTGCTGTCTTGGATCCGCTTGAACTGAACTCTCGCGGCTGTGTTGGAGCCACTATGGATTGAACTTTCACGGTATCATGTTAGACCCGCTCGACATCCATTGCTTTCGGTCCCCTAGATGTCCTCTCCAAGGTTTCTCATAGTCAGCATTGTCACTGGCGTCCCACTGGATGTGAATTCTCCCTGCCCACTGGATGTGAGTTTTCCTTGCCCTTTTGTGGGTTCTTCCGAGGATGTTGTAGTCGTAATGATTTGTGCAGTCCTTTGAGACATTTGTGATTTGGGGCTATATAAATAAACATTGATTGATTGATTGATTGATTGATAGCACGACAGGTAGTAGCTGTAATGATGACATCGACAAATCACGACAGGTAGCAACGACACAAGAGTGACAGTATTCCAGCACTGACTGGAGGAACAACGGAGGTAAAATAGGAGCTGGGTGATTGACATCAGGTGTGGCCAGGTGCCAATCAGCCACAGCTGAGGGGAAAGAAAGCACTTAGGGAGACGAACAGGAAGCTGAACCAAAATAAGAGTGCTGACAGGAACTAAAGACAGGAAATACTAAACACACAGAGGACAAACTGAAACACAGACAAACTGTCAGTGGCAAGCCTGACAAAAAAGCGAGGGGAGTGATTTGGAGCCTGTAACTGACGACTCTTTCTCCAGGCCACTCTCCTCGTACGAGAAAAGCAATCACTGGTTTTTGTCTTCCATTCTCTGTTTCTGTGTCTATATAATGTCTCATGGTATTTGACCCTGAAATCTTTATTTAATATTGCACAACTAAACATTAAAGGCCTACTGAAACCCACTACTACCGACCACGCAGTCTGATAGTTTATATATCAATGATGAAATATTAACATTGCAACACATGCCAATACGGCCTTTTTAGTTTACTAAATTGCAATTTTATATTTCCCGCGAGGTATCCTCTTGAAAACGTCGCGGAATTAATGACGCGTGCGCGTGACGTCACCGGTGGTAGCGGACATGTTCTCTCAGCACCGATCACGGCTAAAAGTAGTCTGTTTTTTTTGCATAATTACACAGTATTCTGGTCATCTGTGTTGCTGAATCTTTTGCAATCTGTTCAATTAATGATGGAGACTACAAAGAAGAATGCTGTTGGTGGAAAGCGGTGGATTGCAACACAAACACAGCCGGTGTTTCTTTGTTTGTTGTGAAGCTTTAATATGGAACAGAGCGGTCAAGCGAACATGTTTCTCTACCACATGTCAACCGGCAGGTTTCGGTGAGAAAACTGTGGTAGTAGGTCGGCTCTTACCGTAAACTTGAGCGGAGCTTGCGTCCTCCTGCAGCTGTCAAAGAGGCAGCTGCGACTTTCTTGGCTCCTCCATGGCTTACCTCAGAGACACTGGCGGTCACCACAACCCTCCGACTTTCAGGTATGACTATATATTCTCACTAAAACACTAGTGACACAATAAGCAGATAAGGAATTTTCCAGAATTATCCTAGTAAATGTGTCTATTAACATCTGAATCTCTCCTACTGCCCTTGTCTTTTTTTTTTCTTCTAGTCCCTCACTCTCACTATCCTCATCCACAAATCTTTCATCCTTGCTCAAATTAATGGGGAAATTGTCACTTTCTTGGTCTGAATCGCTCTAGCTGCTGGTGCCCATAATTATAAAAAATGTGAGGATGTGAGGAGCCCTACAACCCGTGACGTCACGTGCACATCGTCTGCTACTTCCGGTACAGGCAAAGCTTTTTTATTAGCGACCAAAAGTTGCAAACTTCATCGTCGATGTTCTCTATTAAATCCTTTCAGCAAAAATATGGCAATATCGCGAAATGATCAAATATGACACTTACAATGGACCTGCTATCCCCGTTTAAATGAGAACATCTCATTTCAGTAGGCCTTTAAGTGTAAACACACATTCATTCAAAGAGAAAGTACTCACAGGAGTTGTAGTGACACCAGGCCTTCGAACAACCCTTTGGGCAGCTCCGTGATCTTGTTGCCGTACAGAACCCTGCACAAGACAAGTCCACAAGGCTAGGAAGAGGCTAAAATGTGCAAAATCAATGCTAGACAAAACATATTTTCAGTCTCATTTTATACAAAAAACAAAAATGTTTGGACCATCACACCTCAACTCATGTGCACGCTTATGTGTGTGTTCTTGTATTTCTACCCTTCTTGAGACACCAACAAGGAAAACTACCTTCCATCAGAGGAGGTGTGAACAAGTTAGGGCATAAATCATGGTCCCAATATGGAAAACCATTGCATCCATCCATCCTTCTCTCTTGGGGTCGCAGGGGTGCTGAAGCCTATCTCAGCTGGATTCGGGCGGTAGGCGGGGTACACACTGGACAAGTTGCCACCTCATTGAATCTAATAGAGAATGTCTCATTTCCACCCCTAGTGGTGATATCTATAAAAATGAGGTTGGTCCCAAAAAGGAGGGATTTTTCAAATTGACTGTGTAGGATTTTAAAAGTGCTCCCCCTCTGGTTAACATATGAAATAACAAGTGTGTGCAAGAAATTTAAATGCAATTCCTTCGGCCAAAATTTAAGAAAACATATATATGTGTATAGAGACATACTGTAATAGCTTGAAGTAATGAAGATTAACAAATAATTCCAAACTAATCATTTAAAAATAATAATAAATTATTGTCATGATCCATGGTCCGGATTCATCAATCCATCCATCCACTTGCTACCGCTTGTCCCTCTTGGGGTCGTGGGGGGTGCTGAAGCCTATCTCAGCTGCATTCGGGCGGTAGGCGGGGTACATCCTGGACAAGTCGCCACTTCATTGCATATAATAGATAATGTCTCATTTCCACCCCTGGTGGTGATATCTATAAAAATGAGGGTGGTCCCAAAAAGGAGGGATTTTTACAATTGACTGTGTCCATAAAATTGACTGTGTGTCGGTTTTAAAAGTGCTCCCCCTCTGGTTAACATATGAAATAACAAGTGTGTGCAAGAAATTTAAATGCACTTCCTTCGGCCAAAATGAAAGAAAAAAAAAACATATATATATATATATATATATATATATATATATATGTCTTGATTGAATTATCCAGAGAATAGTGCTCGATACCGTGGTAGAGCGCAATATGTAGGTGTGGGAAAAATCACAAGATTACTTCATCTCCTGATGATTGAGGGAACCCCTCATGAAACAGTTCTGTAGAGATGAAGTAGTCTTGTGATTTTTCCCACACCTACATATATATATATATATATACATATATATATATATGTAGAGAGAGAGAAATATATGTATATAGAGACATACTGTAATAGCTTGAAGAAATTAAGATTAAAAAATTATTACAAACATTTAAAAATAATAATAAATTAACCAAAAGCAGTCTTTTTCTCACAATGTGTCGACTTTTTTCTTATAGAATTGGAAACAATTTCTCATATTATTTCTGTTTCTGTAACATTTCAATATTTGATTGTAAAATTATTACTTTGTCAAGTAAAATTATTTATTTTTAATGCAAAATGGCGACATTTGTCGGATACAATTCTGACTTTAATCAAAAGATTGCCAATTGTTTTGTTATTCTTGTAAAATAGTGACATGTGTTGAGTAAAGTGACTTTTGTCATTATTTTGCCAAGTAAAAATTCAGATCATTATTATAATGCCAACATTTTTAAAATTTTCTTCTAAAATTCATACTTTTGTCGAGTAAAATTGGGACTCTTCATAAAATTGCCCCAAAGTTTTGCTTTTTCTCTTAAAATTGCGACCGTTATTGTCATGATCCGTGGTCCGGATTCATCCATCCATCCACTTCCTACCGCTTGTCCCTCTGGGTTCGCGGGGGGTGCTGGAGCCTATCTCAGCTGCTTTTCGGGCGGTAGGCGGGGTACACCCTGGACAAGTCGCCACCTCATTGCATCTAACAGATAATGTCTCATTTGCAGCCCTGGTGGTGATATCTTTAAAAATGAGGGTGGTCCCAAAAAGGCCTGCGGCAATTCAAGGAAATACAGTGGTCCTAAAGAGGTAGGCTTTTTTCTCAGGTCTCAAGAAGGTAAGAAATACAATAACGTGTGTGTGTGTGTGTGTGTGTGTGTGTGTGTGTCAGTCCTAACACCCAGCAGAGTTCACCTTGCCCGCCCTTTCTTGTCCGTCTGTCCGTCTCCTTTTCACACTACTGATTGATTCAAATTAAACTGTCCTTCATGTTCTTATCACACTCGGTCCGTACAGCAAACAACACACACACATGTGTGTGTGTGTGTTCCTCAGCCACTATATTCGCTGAATTCCGGCGTGGTACTTACAGCGAGGTGAGCGAGCGGAGGCCACTGAAGGCATCGGCGGCGATGTCGGAAATCTGGTTCTTGCTCAGGTCTCTGGAGGAAGGGGGAGGAAGTGCATTAGTGATACACGTGTCCTCCAACTGTCGCTGACAGCGTACGTCAGCAGAGGTCAAGGCGGGGTGGGTGGGGGGGGAAGAAAAAAAAAAGAAAAGAGGAAGTAGGTGTAAGTAAATGAGGGAGGGGATGACGGACAGCGAGACGGGATGGAATGAGAAGGACGCGAGGGGAGGGAAAGGAGAGGAAAAGCAGACACGTTAAGCGCTCCCATGCATGACGTGGGATTTATTATTGAACGCTCCCATGGCGGGATGATGATTGGGTGCTTGAGTGATGACCTCACGGCCTTGCACGTGTTTGCCTGTCATGATGGAATCTGCAGCTGGGAGCATGAGGAAGGCCATATATGGGCGCGGGGTGTTTACTTCCAATACCGATATTGGACAGTAATCCGATATGGGCAGGAATCGTAATAAATACTTTTCTTATTTAGCGAGTCAAACAGAGAAGAATGGTCGGTATTAAAAAGACCTGAACTTCTAACAGGACTGATGCTTTTGAAGTGGAGTGACAATTAGCGTTTTGGCGACGCCCAGTGGTCACAATAATTAATGAAGCATGATGGAGTAAGTTGGATGATCCAGATACGTTGGTTGGTAGATACTTTCTAAAATGCTTCTGCCAAAGTGGGCCAAATCAGATTGTTTTTACACCTCAAGGAAAATGTAAAAACTTTTTTTTTTTTTTAAAGATTTGCACTGTTTTGACGCTTTGTTTATTTCCAACTCGCGTGTTTTTTATGAATTTGCTGTCAATGTTTTAAAACCAGTGAAGGTGGCACATTATGTAAAAAGGAAATAAAAACAGAATACAATGATTTTGCAAACCCTTTTCAACTTATATTCAATTGAATGGACTGCAAAGACAAGATATTTAACGTTCAAACTGGAAAACTTTATATTTTCCCACCAGCGTATTTATAATATTTGCACATGTACAAATATTATGTAGTATTAATAATATTCGTACATGTTCACCAGTATCATTTATACTATTTATACAATAACACTGGTAGTATTTATGATAATTTTCCATGTACACCAGTAGTATTTATAAAATTAGTACATTTATACCAGTAGGGGTGGGGGGAATGCAATATGGCAGTGAAGTTGGCACGTTGTGTAAATGGTAAATAAAAACAGAATAGAATGATTTAAAAATCCTTTAACTTATATTCAATTGAATAGACTGCAAAGACAACATACTTAATGTATGAACTGGAAACTTTATATTTTGCAAATATTAGCTCATTTGGAATTTGATACCTGCAAAATGTTTCAAAAAAGCTGGCACAAGTGGCACAAAATAATGAGAAAGTAGAGGAATGCTCATCAAACACTTATTTGGAACATCCCACAGGTGAACAGGCTAATTGGGAACAGGTGGGTGCCATGATTGGGTATAAAAGCAGCTTCCATGAAATGCTCAGTCATTCACAAACAAGGACGGGGCGAGGGTCAACACTTTGTGAAAAAATGCGTGACAAAATTGCCGAACAGTTTAAGAACAACATTTCTCAACAAACTATTGCAAGGAATTTAGGGATTTTACCATCTACGGTCCGTAATATCATCAAAAGGTTCAGAGAATCTGGAGAAATCACTGCAAGTAAGTGATATTACGGACCTTTTGTCCCTCAGGCGGTACTGCATCAAAAAGCAACATCAGTGTGTAAAGGATATCACCATATGGGCTCAGGAACACTTCAGAAAACCACTGTCAGTAACTACAGTTCTGGCTAAATCTGTAAGTCCAAGTTAAAACACTGCTATGCCAAGCCAAAACTATTCATCAACAACATCCAGAAACGCCGCCGGCTTCGCTGGGCCCGAGCTCATCTAAGATGGACTGATGCAAAGTGGAAAAGTATTCCGTGGTCGGACGAGTCCACATTTCACAATGTTTTTGGAAACTGTAGAAACAGAATACAATGATTTGCAAATCTTTTTCAACTTATATTCAATTGAGTAGACTGCAAATACACAATATTTAATGTTCCAAATGAGAAACTTTTTTTTGTGCAATTAATCATCCATCCATCCATTTTCTACCGCTTATTCCCTTTTGGGGTCGCGGGGGGCGCTGGCACCTATCTCAGCTACAATCGGGCGGAAGGCAGGGTACACCCTGGACAAGTCGCCACCTCATCGCAGGGCCAACACAGATAGACAGACAACATTCACACTCACATTCACACACTAGGGCCAATTTAGTGTTGCCAATCAACCTATCCCCAGGTGCATGTCTTTGGAAGTGGGAGGAAGCCGGAGTACCCGGAGGGAACCCACGCATTCACGGGGAGAACATGCAAACTCCACACAGAAAGATCCTGAGCCTGGATTTTAACCCAGGACTGCAGGAACTTCGTATTGTGAGGCAGACGCACTAACCCCTCTGCCACCGTGAAGCCCGCAATTAATCATTAACTTAGAATTTAATGTCAGCAACACAGTGCAAAAAAGTTGGCACAGGGGCATTTTTAACACTGTGTTACACGGCCTTTCCTTTTAACAAGTTGATGTACGGCTTAAGTTGTTCGACAGTCCAGGGTCTCCATTGTGGTATTTTAGGCTTCATATTGCACCTCACATTTTCAATGGGAGACAGGTCTGGACTACAGGCAGGCCAGTCTAGTACCCGCACTCTTTTACTATGAAGCCTCGTTGTTGTAACATGTGGTTTGGCATTATCTTGCTGAAATAAGCAGGGGCGTCCATGATAACGTTGCTTGGATGGCAACATATGTTGCTCCAAAACCTGTATGTACCTTTCAGCATTCATGGTGCCTTCACAGATGTGTAAGTTACCCATGCCTTGGGCACTAATACACCCCCATACCATCACACATGCTGGCTTTTCAACTTTGTGCCTAACACAATCCGGGCGGTTCTTTTCGTCTTTGTTCCGGAGGACACGTCAGGCTGTCCAGTCTGGTACCTCCACAGTTTCCAAAAAAACAATTTGAAATGATGACTCGTCAGACCACAGAACACTTTTCCACTTTGCATCAGTCCATTTTAGAAGAGTTTGGGCCCAGCGAAGCCGGCGGTGTTTCTGGGTGTTGTTGATGAATGGCTTTGGCTTTGATAAGTAGAGTTTTAACTTGCAATTACAGATGTAGCAACCAACTGTAGTTACTGACAGTGGTTTTCTGAAGTGTTCCTGAGCCCAAGTGCTGATATCCTTTACACACTGATGTCGCATTGAGAAATATTCTTAAACTGTTTGAAAATTTGCTCAGGCATTTGTTGACAAAGTGGTGACCCTCGCCCGTCCTTGTTTGTGAATGACTGAGTATTTAATGGAAGCTGCTTTTATACCCAATCATGGTACCCACCTGTTCCCAATTAGCCTGTTCACCTGTGGGATGTTCCAGATAAATGTTTGATGAGCATTCCTCAACTTCCTCAGTCTTTGTTGCCACTTGTGCCAGCTTTTTTGAAACATGTTGCAGGCATCAAATTCCAAATGAGCTAATATTTGCAAAAAATAAAGTTATCCAGTTGGAACGTTAAATACCTTTTCTTTGCAGTCTATTCAATTTAAAATAAGTTGAATAGGATTGTTCCTGCTTTGTCTGGATAACAAACCAACGTAAGTTTTGATTAAGGTCGTGCAGAACTCGCAGGAATTGCTTTGATTTGGCTGATTTGGGGGGGGGGCTGTGTTCTATTCAATAAGGACAGACTTACATCCTCTTGAGCTTCTTGTAGGAGGAGAAAGCTCCTGGCGGGACGCTTTTGATCAAGTTCTGCTCCAAACGACTGCCAAGACACACAAAGAGGAGGAGAAAGTCAATGTGAAAGTCACAATATTTATACAATCATGACTATGACACAAAGATATTTGTTGCACATTTTATTGAACATCTTTGTTATTTCTGTATGTTTATTACTATCATTTTAACACGGGTCCATATCACAGGTGGAAGCCAACTGCAGCAGAATTAAATGGAACCACACAAATAGAACAAAAAGCTCGTTTTAAACCGAACAAAACATGATATATGTGAACGGACCCTTGGCAGTGCAAATAGATTTGGCGCTGGTGCATAAACACATTATTATGGGACTGTATAGTTCCAACTCCATACAGTAGACCAGGGGTGTCCAAAGTGCGGCCCACAGCTAATCGTTTACCGGCCTGCCACACATTCTGCAAAAATTGCAAAATTGGTAGTATTGCCAAAATTCCCAAAAACATTTGAAAAAAAAAAGTGGAATGAGGTTAAATCTATTGAGAAAAAGTGCCAAGGTTGACACAAAGCTGCCATGAAGACATTTTTTTTTCCTTTTGTCTTTATTTTCTTTTTTTTTCCATTGCTCAAAAAATGTTATAGTGAATTATTACTTAAAAACTACCCTTTTAAAATGTTTTATGTGGAAAAAATATTGCATATGTTGTGTGGTTGCCATATAAAAACATCAACGTTTTGACAAAAGAGCACAAAACAAATAGAACAATAGTTCAAACTTAAAATCGACAGATATATCGGACGTTGACCTTGAAATTTAAGTGTTAAAAGTAAAAAATAAAAAAATAAAACTAATAAAAATGCATCACTTTATGAGTGGGGAACCTTTGGGATCTCAAATATATTTAGTAGGATTTTATTTAACTTTTCACTGGGATTACTCAAAAATATTAAATAATTCAATTCAATGGTGTCCTGCATTATTGATCTTTGAGGGCTTTAATTGCTAAATAAAGGAACTCTGCTGAAGGAATCAATAAAGTTCTATCTATCTATCTATCTATCTATCTATCTAAATACTGCATATTTCAGTGTTACTATAAAAAACAAAGTTGTCTTTGACAAAAAAGGCATAAAACCTTATTTGTTTAACTTCATATCAACCTCTAGTTGATATAGAGATTTACTGTAAGCATTGCCTAAAAAATAATAATAATAATTTGACTTATTTTTAACATTTTAATGACTGAGACCCTCTATGCTCCCCGGGAGCCCTAAGGATTTAAAAAAAAAAAAAAAAAAATCCATGTATTTTGTTATGGTTTGAAAATGAAAAATATGAAAATGGCCCCCGCATGCTGTGGAAAAAGTTTGGACACCCCTGCAGTAGACGATCGTGGTGGCTCAATCGATACTGAAGCATCACCCTCGACCCCATGAAACAAGGAGTGATACTGTGTCCCCTTGATGTGTGTGTTGCTTTAAGAGGAAACAAATATGTGACCGAGCTGCTGTATCATTTGATTGTGAAGCGCCAAACTGTTTTTTTTTTGTAAAAAATGCAGTGTTAAACTAAGGAAAAGGTATTTTGATATTATAACACCAAGCAAGCATGATATTCTTCTTTTTCTCGTTTACTCTCTGGTCAATATGTACTAAATGGACCAAATGTGAGTGTTTCACATTTCCGTCCGCGCAGACTAAGCACGAACAGTGTCCACGCAGCTAGTGAGTGTGCCACACACTCACCGAGGCATTATTCGCATATCACTTGCAGACTGCATCATTAATCTGCTTTTTAACACAGCTCATACGTACCTGGTATAATTATTATTTTTTTTTGTTTAATTTGCAAACACAGACAAAGAGAAAAGAGAACAAAAGCAACAATATGTGCAGGAAAGGTTAAGAAGACCCTAAGAGCTTGTGAAGACACCGGCCCCAAAACCTCACATTTTACACAGCAGTAAAAAAATAACATTAAAAATTAAAGCTTTGGCTGCTGCCCCCGCGACCCAAGCCCAGATAAGCGGTACAAGATGGATGGAAGGATTATTACACAGAGAAAAAGTTGTATACACATGTGTTATACATCAGTCTCATAGTAATAACAGTTGTAAAGTGGCTTAGGGCTTTTATAAGGACGCCTTGGTGCCGCTATTTTGAGACTCTAATGCATAGTGAATGTAATGCAGTTGTTGTATTGAAGTGGGAATAGCAAACTTCCTGTGGATTTTAGTTGGGGGCGGTCAGTGTATGAAATATAGGTCTCAGTGAGACCTACATTGAGGTTTTTGTTTCATGTGTGTATGAGGGTCCTACAGTTTTGTCTGAGCAGAAAGCCGCCATTGTGTGACAACAGCAGCAGCGCAATGGTTCTTTGCGGGCTCATAAAATCCAATTAATAGTAATCAAAACTCTTTCTTTAACTTTTAATCAGAAGGGTTCAATCTCTCTCTGTCAGTGGATGAAATATAGGTCTAACGTAGACCTACGTAGTGGTTTTTGTTTCATGTTTCTACGACATTCCAACTGGAAGTTACAGTTTTGTCTGTGTTTTCTTCCTAGGGGGCGCTAGAGCGCAATTTTGAGTTTTGGGGTTTGGTTTTTTGATTAAATCGCAATTTTCCCCAGTCCTGATGTGTGTGTCAAATTTGGTGAATTTTAAAGCATTTTAAGGGGGTCAAATTACAGCTCAAAGAGTATAATAATAATAATAATAATAATAATAAAGAATAATAATAAAACCTTAGCAATTTAATAGGGTCCTCTATCCCAAAGGGACATCGGTCCCTAAAAAAAATAATTAGAAGAGGCAATTCCTGAATGGATTGCGTGTGAATGCTCCAATGCTGATGTTGAAGTGAAACGCTAATAGAATGTAGCGTGAATGTAGAAATGGTTTAAACGCTAAAATGGTTTGCAAGTTGAAGAGTTTGAATTTTCAGGAAAAACTGAATTTGGTTTGGAACTTAGTAAAGTGTTAGTTTGAATATCCAGGACGAGGGGAATGTGTTGATGTTGGAATGGTTTGAATAAGTTGGAAAATGCAGGAATTGTGCAACTTGTGAAAATGTCCCATTCATTGCAATGGGAACTTCCTGGAAATTTGGGAATTTTGGGAAAAGCGGGATTTTTTGGAAAAAAATATTAGGCGCATGAGCTGAATTGGTTGGTGGTTGGAATTGTTTAAATCGGTCAAGAAATATTGAATTAGTAACAGTTTTTAATTTAGAAATTTCTGGAATTTCGGGAAAAACTGGATTTTTTTCTAGTTCCTTGTCCTGACTAAGAAAAATGTTTTGACAGTGGAATGGTTGAAATTGGATGAAAAATGGGTAAGGGCTAGTCAAACTTATTAGAAAGGGTGGAAATAGGTTACCAAAAAACTGGAAATTTGTTGAATGTGGCAACAAGGTAGTTTTAATGTCCAGGATGAGTGGAATGAGTTGAAGGTGGAATAGTTTGAATCAGTTAAAACATGTCAGAATTGTGGAAGTTTGGAAAATGGACAATTCAATTTTAATGGGGAAAATTAATTTAAAAAAAATAATAATTATGGGAAATCTGGGAATTTTTTTTAAAGAATTGTTGAAGTAGAGCACACACTTCCTGAACAGGCTGAATATTTCGAAGTTGGAACAGTTTGAATCAGATAAAAAATGTGGGAATTGGGGAAATTTGAAGAATGTCCTATTGATTTCAAATGGAATTTCCAAAACATTTTGGAATTTCGGAAAAAGCAGTATTTTTTTTGAAAATGGTAAAAAAAACTTGAATGGTCTGAATGATTTAAAATAGTTGGTGTTGGAATTTTTCAAATTGGTCAAGAAATGTTAAAGTAGTAACATTATTAATTGAGGAATGGTATTAGGGAATTCCTGGAATTTCGGCTAAACTGGTAATTTTTCAATTTTGAAAAACAACTTTTTTTTTTGTCCTGATTACAAGGAATGTTTTGACGTTGGAACGGTTGAAGTGGGTTGAAAAATGTGGATGCAGTAGTCGACAGAAAAAAGTGTGGAAATAGGGCTATGGAAAACAAGGAATTCTGGAATTTCTTTTAACTTGGAAAAAAGGGTTTGAATCTGTCGAAAAATGTGGAAATGGTGGAAATTAACTAAAAAAGCCAATTCATTTTTAAATGGGAAAAATGTCCTGGAGAAACTGGAATTCTGGGAAATGTTGGAATTTGTCAAGGGAAAGCCCGCAATTCCCTAATAGGATGTAAAAAATAACATAACAGCACAATAAAATAGACAAATACATATTCCAGACAGCAAACATCAATATTATAAATCACCTCAGACTAATATGGACTCCAACTGTTTTTGAAAAGAAACCTGGTCTACCAGAGAATAAGAGGACGTAACAGGATGGATCAGCGTTGCTCATGTAAAGAGGTTGTCACTATATTTAACGAGTGTTCAGATCTCCTCAAGATTGTGTTTATTAAAACAAAAAAGGACAAGTGACTCCAACACCCTGGTGATTTTTAACTTTTTTTCAAGATATTAATCACACTGCACCCTTAAATTATTTAAATTAATCCAAAAAAGGCCTCAAAATTTGGACTAAAATGTTATTTTACTGTCAGAATGTTTTACTTCAATCAATCAGGTAGGAGCATCTCCTCATCCGGAAACATCAAGAAGGCCGGAAATGTGTCCCGTCAAAAACTCTCCGACCGGAACTTTCTAATAACTAAAGTTCCTTGGGTGAATAATGCAAACTCACTACACCAGTATGTTTTAGTGCTTTCATGGCTAGTTTACTGACAGATATAAGTAAGAACTTTACACTACTCTATGTTAGAAATGGCAACAGCGGAGGATGAATGTCCCATAACAAGAAAATAGAGACAAAGAAGAAGCTTCTAGACTACGAAGGCGGACTCGCGTAATTTTTCAGGATTTATGCAGATCCCAGATACAGATCAGCAGGTAGATTTTGATATATATTTTTTGGGTAGATTTCAGCGCTGTGTGTAATGTTCTATATTTTCAATGGAACATATACAATGTTGGTGTTGTTTACTTGAGTCATTTTGCCATCATAGTGCAGTCTACACATATCTCTTATGTTTGACTGCCATCTACTGGTCACACTAATCATTTCACCATGTACAAAATAAAATTGCTTCAGGGTTGGTAAGCAAAACCAGATGAAAAGAAGATGCTTATCGACTATGGACTCACACAATTTTTTAGGACTCATGCAGATCCCAAATACAGATCAGCAAGTACCAGAAGGTAAGAAAAGTTGCTTTTGCATAATATTGCGAAAAAAAACACCAGATAATGTCTTACCTTATAAACACACACTATAATAACACCCCTATGTTTAATGCGCCGACAATCCATCAAGCGGTGCGGCTTCATGGCTTACCAAGGTCGTACTAAAACTTTCTGAGAGATTTTTTAGCGCCATGTGTAATGTTCTATATTTTCAATGAAACATATAAAGTCTTGCTGTTGTTTACTTGAGTCATATTGCCATCATAGTGCAATCTACACGTATCTCTTATGCGTGACCGCCATCTACTGGTCACAATTATCATTCCACCTTTTACTGAATAAAATTGCTACGAGGTCGGTAAGCAAAATCAGAAGAAGAGAAGAAGCTTATCGACTACGGTGTAGGCAGAGAATTCAAAGGTGGACACGCGCAACTTTTCAGGACTCATGCAGATCCCAAATACAGATCAGCAGGTACCAGAAGGTAAGAAAAGTTTATTTTGCAAAATATTGCGAAACAAAACACCAGATAATATGTCTTACCTTATACACACAACATAATAACACCCATGTTTAATGTGATGTCAATCCGTTAAGCAGTGCGGCTTCATAGCTTACCAAATTCGTACGAAAACTTTTTGATAGATTTTTGAGCGCCGTGTGTAATGTTCAATATTTTCAATGGAACATATAAAATGTTGTATTGCCATCATATTGCAGTCTACATGTGTCTCTTATGTGTGAATGCCATCTACTGGTCACAATTATCATTCCACCACTTACTGAATAAAATTGCTACGAGGTCGGTAAGCATAACCATAATTATTACGTACATTAGGCGCAGCGGGATATGAGGTGCACTGTCGACTTTTGAGGTGGAAAAAAGGATTTAAGTGCGCCTTGTAGTCTGGAAAATACGATACATGACTAATGGGATATTTATTTGTGATTAATCGCATATGTCTTTAGGACAGCCCATGTTTGTTGTGCTTTTCATGTTTTTTTTTTTTGTGGCCATAAAAAAAAATCCATGCACATGAGTCATGGCCAATTATGCAAATGAGATAATGTTGCTATCTATCTGCCCCTGTTAAAAAGAGATTGCAGTTCTTTAGAATACTTCAATGTGTACTATTAATAGTCTTGCATGTAAAAATGCAAACTGTAGTCTTATTAACTCTCCGAAAACGATTTATTTTAAAATACACCTTTCACGCGATTCTTTCTCCAACCGACGGCGGAATGGGAATGTAACGACATCTTTTTGGACTGATTACGCTGGCAGCGAGACTCCAAATCAGTGTGTTTGGAGACAACGCACAGTGGTTTGGTCTCACTCCGCATGCGGTCTATTCATATATTGTTAATACCCTCTTTTTGGGAGGAGGTAGTGGAAGGATGAGAGCGCTAGAAAGTGAGGAGAGGGGCTGGAGGGATGAGGCAGCTAAAAGGAGGATTAGAGGAAACCTGTGGATGCACAAGGAGAACATGGACCAAGGCCGGGACCAGGGTCGCTTGTCAACGTGATGAATGGCATCTAATCCCGCCCTCTTATACTCCTCCACCTCTTTAACCCCCACCCTGTCCTGCTCTCGACCTTCAGCCTTGTCTTGCCATCCCTCCATCCTTGGGGACATGTTTGTTAGGATTAGACGCACTTACAAGATTGTGGTTTAGACTACAACACATTAATGCTGCTAAATCCTCTAAACACCCATATATATATATATATATATATATATATATATATACATATATACAGCTGAGATAAGCGCCAGCGACCCCGCGACACCGAAAGGGAATAAGCGGTAGAAAATGGATGGATGGATATATATATATATATACACACAAATTTATATACACACATATATACATACATACAGTGTGTGTGTATATATATATATATATATATATATATATATATATATATATATATATATATATTGCATATGTACACTAATATATATACACGTATATACAGTGTGTGTATATATATATATATATATATACACACACACATATATACACATATATACACACACATATATATACACATATATACATATATATATATATATATATATATATATATATATATATATCTTGTTTTTACCACAATAGAGGGTAAATCTTAAATCTTGTATATATAGTATATATTCCCCCATTTTATAACATTCTTAGAAGTAGTATTGTGGTAAAAACAAGAACATGTGTGTTTCACGTGTAAAGACAAAGAAGAAAACCATTCACCCCAAAATGTATTTCAACATAATATATTACTTTTTTTGGGGTGGTGGGGGGCACATTACATTAAAACCTGGGTAAATTATATACACTGTAAAAATGAAAGTTATGACATAACTATAGAGATATCAATATAAATAACCATACAAATGTTTCATATAATAAATGGACCAAAATAATAAATAACATACCAAAATATTTCAAAGTGTTTAAAAAATATAACATTAATTAACTATTTTTAATTTATTTTCTCAGGTTGTGTTATGTGCGACCATGTCTGTTTACATTTTGTGTTGGTTGGATTTTTTTTTTTCCGCACCATGACTAGGGAAGGTTGCTTGCATTGGGTAGTATAGGTAAATGCTGCACACGACCAGAAACGATGTATGAGGTTACATGGCGATCACTTGGTGTGGCTGTTGTGTAAATAGCAAATGTGTCGCATTGCTCGCTTAAGTCAGGTGCTGTTTTTCCTTGAGTGCAGTTGAAGAGGAGTTCAAAATGTCTCCCAGCAGGAAACAAAAACAAAAACACACGTTTACAAAAATAAGAACAAGTCTTGCAGTCTTACATCTCCACGATGCCCTCGGGGAGGTTGGCCGGTATTTCAGTCAGGCTTTTGCGGCGGCAGTCCACGATGTTGTTGTTGCAGCTGCAGCTGGGCGGGCACACGGCCACTAGGGGCGCGCACGTCCTGGTCTCGGTGTGGGCGGGGCCTGCGGACAAGCCACCGAGTCACGTGAAGGAACATAAGGGATTTTGCGAGGGAAACAAAGTGCTTTCAAATTCACTCCTTCCAGGTTTTTGCAGCCTTTTTGTGTGACTGACAGTTTTAAACCACAGACTCTTAAAAATAGACATTAGATGGCAGTAAACGTACACCATCAGAGATAATTATAGGCATACTTGTGAGACCGTATGCATGCTAATGTTTTTTGCTAGCTTTTTAGCTAATTGGGGCAGTATAGCTCGGTTGGTAGAGCGGCCGTGCCAGCAACTTGAGGGTTGCAGGTTCAATCCCCGCTTCCGCCATCCTAGTCACTGCTGTTGTGTCCTTGGGCAAGACACTTTACCCACCTGCTCCCAGTGCCACCCACACTGGTTTGAATGTAAAAATTAGATATTAGGTTTCACTATGTAAAGCGCTTTGAGTCACTAGAGAAAAAGCGCTATATAAATATAATTCACTTCACTTCAAATTGTGTATGTTCAAACCTAAAAATATTTTAATTTGTATTAGCATGCTAGCATTATCATGCTTACGTTTTATGCTAGCAGTTCAGCTAATTTTACATGTTTACATCTAAAAATTGTACATTGGAATACTTGGTGCTATCTTGAAAGTACACAAACATGTTATATTTCATCATGTCGATGTTAGCACGGTAGCGTTTTATGCTACCTTTACAAAATTAAAATTGTATCATGGATTTTGATGTTTGGCACCTTTTTAAAAGTATGATAACGTCTCTTATGTCAGCATGCTGACATTTGCATGCTCACATTTTATGCTAGCAATTTAGCTAATTTTCTATGTTAACACCTAAAGATAGCATGTTTAAATGCATGGCGCTATCTCAGATGCACGACAACTTGTCCGATGTAATAATGTTAACGTTCGCATTGTAATGTTTTTTTGCGAGCTTTAGCTAAATGTGTATGTTTAAACTTAAAAATTATGGATTTTGATGATTGGTGCCATTTTGAAAGTATGATAACGTAGCTTATATTAGCATGCTACAGTTTTAGGCTACCCCCGCGACCCGGCTTTGGATAAGCGGAAGAAGATGGCTGGATGAATACGTTTCAACATGGTGGTCATTGTAAACAAAGCAATTATCATCACATATAAAAATCTGTCCATTTGCTCGGTCAGATTAGTTAAAACAAAAACATGGCAGCCAAAACATCTTTGCAGGGGCCTCGACAAGTAAATGTCCAAAAAGTCATTGACCATTTGTCTAATGATTATAAAACTTTAAGGATATGACTATTATTGGGGCGGTATAGCGCGATTGGCTGAGTGGCCGTGCCAGCAACTTGAGGGTTCCAGGGTCAATCCCCACTTCCGCCATCCTAGTCACTGCTGTTGTGTCCTTGGGCAAGACACTTTACCCACCTGCTCCCAGTGCCACCCACACTGCTTTAAATGTAACTTAGATATTGGGTATTATATGAGTATTATTGGGGCGGTATAGCTCGGATGATAAGAGTGGCCGTGCTAGCAACTTGAGGGTTCCAGGTTCGATCCCCACTTCTACCATCCTAGTCAGTGCTGTTGTGTCCTTGGGCAAGACACATTACCCACCTGCTCCCAGTGCCACCCACACCGGTCTAAATGTAACTTAGATATTGGGTTTCACTATGTAAAGCGCTTTGAGTCACTAGAGAAAAAGTGCTATATAAATACCACTCACTTCACTTCACTACACGCATGCTTGCATGTCTTATGACGACATTTAGGGGGCGCATTACATGGAAATTAAACATATGGACCTGCATGCAAAGTGCCTATCTTTTATTCATGAACGTGGTTGACAAAAATGTCTTCATTATCGACAAAACAATGAAGTATCGCTCTTACGAAAAGGTAGGTATGGAGAGACGGAGCCGACGAGCCGACAGCGGGCGAGGACAAACAGCGGTCCTGACCAAGATGGCGGCCAGGAGGCGGCACACGCCCGGGGCGACACTGCAACCATCAGAGTCAGGTGTGTACACAACACACCTGCTCTCAATCCCTGCAGCTTCTGCTGCAGCATAAAAGGGGAGAGGGAGGAGCAATCGTGGCAGAAGTAGGAGAGGAAACGACAACCGGCAACAAAGACCACGAGAGCGACGAGATCGACCCAGAACAAGATGATCCCCAGCGGAAGACGCAGCCACCGGCCACCGAAAGGCGTGCCGCGACGAGCAGGAAGAAACGGCGCGCTAGAAATTGGCGCGACCGACAGGCAGGAAAATGTGTTTATTGAAATAATAAACCAGAGTCAAACCTGCTACAATGCGTCTTGCATCGATGGTCACAACAACCCACACGATGATGGCTGGAGACCTGTCACAGTAGGTAACCAGGAAATACGTTCCCTGTTAGTGAAGTTGTGGCCCACCAGAGAACTATACAACGCGAGGAGCCCTAATCGGGGTTATGTCGACGGCAGCGATGAGGCCAAAGGCAAATAAAGAGGAAGCATCCTGACAGGCTATTAGCACAAAGCTGAATCAGACGCCTCCAAACAGCGATAAGAGAAGGCTTCTTACGGGCTGAGCACGAACACACACACACACACGCACACACGCACGCACGCACACGCACACGCACACGCACACACACACACACACACACACACACACACACACACACACACACACACACACACACACACACGTCTCAATGCTGAGGTGTCTCTGGACGATAGCCCTGCTTAATGAGACAAGGTGGACTTTTGCAAGCATTTAGCGACCCCTAAACATTCATCATACTGAGCGTTTGTGGCTGCATAAAAACTAGCCTTTAGGGCCTTAAACACAGGCTGGACTCTATTTATTAATCGTTTGGTCACTCATGATTGGCTAAATTAGCTTAAGTGCCCGCTGGTACCTGGTGTTTACATGTGCACGGCGGCAGGCTGATGCAGTATTGACGCACGGTACTTTCCTTCCTTGTAAATGATCCACTCAACGGATAAAATAACGAAACAGTACGATCCAAAGACTGAGGCCCAAGCTGTTTGTTTACATGTTTTTTTGTATTTCTCTTTGCTATTTGGGCTTATTGGACCCTAAAGGCCTACTGAAATGAGATTTTCTTTTTTAAACGGGGATAGCAGGTCCATTCTATGTGTCATACTTGATCATTTCGCGATATTGCCTTATTTTTGCTGAAAGGATTTAGTAGAGAACATCCATGATAAAGTTCACAACTTTTGGTCGCTAATAAAAAAGCCTTGCCTGTACCGGAAGTAGTAGACGATGTGCGCGTGACGTCACGGGTTGTAGGGCTCCTCACATCCTCACATTGTTTATAATCATAGCCACCAGCAGTAAGAGCAATTCAGACTGAGAAAGCAACAATTTCCACATTAATTTGAGCGAGGATGAAAGATTTGTGGATGAGGAAAGTTAGAGAGAAGCACTAAAAAAAAAAAGAAAAGGCGACGGCTCCAGGCGGCGGCAGTGGGGGTGATTCAGATGTTATTAGACACATTTACTAGCATAATTCTGGAAAATTCCTTATCTTATTATTGTGTTACTAGTGTTTTAGTGAGATTATAAAGTCATACCGGAAAGTCGGAGGGCTGCGGTGAAGGCCAGTGTCTCTGAGAGAAGCCAATGGAGGAGCCAAGATCACAGCTGCTTTTTTGTCAGCTGCAGTAGGTGGTCGCATAATCAGCTAAAGTCTCCGGTAAGAGCAGACTTAATATCACAATTGGTTGACATGTGGTAGCGTAACATGTTCGCTTGACCGCTCTGTGTTAAAGCTTCACAACAAACAAAGAAACACCGGCTGTGTTTCGGTTGCTAAAGGCAGCTGAAATCCACCGCTTTCCACCAACAGCATTATTCTTTATAGTCTCCATTATTAATTGAACAAATTGCAAAAGATTCAGCAACACAGATGTCCAAAATACTGTGTAATTATGCAATGAAAAGAGACAACTTTTAGCCGTAAGTGGCGCCGGGCTGAAATGTCCGCTCCAACCAATAACGTCACAAGCACGCGTCAACATAAGCGTCATCATTCCACAACATTTTCAACAGGATACCTCGCGGGGAATTTAAAATAGTAATTTAGTAAACTAAAAAGGCCGTATTGGCATGTGTTGCAATGTTAATTTTTCATCATTGATATATAAACTATCAGACTGCGTGGTCGGTAGTAGTGGGTTTCACTAGGACTTTAATTACAATAAAAACTAAGAATCATCTTTTGATATGACGTAAGTATACAAACGTGTACAACAACAAAAATTATAATATACAAATGATCGCATACTTCAACTGTAATCTGCGTTCTTCTTAGTGTTGTCCCGATACCAACATTTTAGAACCAGTAATAAAATGTATTTCGATACTTTTCGGTACTTTTCGAAATAAAGGGGACCACAAAAAAAAGGCATTATTGGTTTTATTTTAACAACAAATCTCAGGGTGCATTAAACAATTGTTTCTTATTGCAAGTTTTTCCTTAACCTCTTAAGACCCAAGCTGTTTGTTTGCATGTTTTTTTTGTATTTTTCTTTGCTATTTGGACTTATTGGACCCTAATTAGAATGAAAACTAAGAATCGACTTTTGATATGATGTACTTAGTCCATAAGTACACAAACGTGTAGTTCAGTTTTTACTTCATACATTTTCATAGACAAAAAAAGCCACAAAGTGCTTCACAGCACAGTTCAAATATTGTAAGATCACACATAAAGGCCAATAAACAATGTAAAAACACAGAATGAATAAACAATATAAAAACAACAAAAACATTATAATGTCCAATTGATCTTCATACTTCAACTGTAATATGCGTTCTTCTTAGTGTTGTCCCGATACAAATATTTTAGTACCGGTACTAAAACATATTTTGAAACTTTTCTGTATTTATCTAAAAAAAGGGGGCCACAAAAAATGGCATTATTGGTTTTATTTTAACAGATCTTAGGTTACATTAAAAAAATGTTTCTTATTGCAAGTTTGTCCTAAACCTCCTAAGGCCTAAGCTGTTTGTTTACATGTTTTTTTAAATTTCTCTTTGCTATTCGGGCTTATTGGACCCTAATTAGAATAAAAAACTGATAATAATTTTTTGATATGATGTACTTAGTCCATAAGTACACAAGCGTGTACTTCAGTTTTTACTTCATACATTTTTATAGACAAAAAAGCCACAAAGTGATTCATAGCACAGTTAGAATATTGCAATATCAGACCTAAAGGCCAATAAACAATGTAAAAACAGAATTAATAAACAATATAAAAACAACAAAAACATCATAATATACAAATGATTGCATACTTCAACTGTATTGTGAGTTCTTGTTAGTGTTGTCCCGATACAGACATTTTAGTACTACTACTAAAACATATTTTGATACTTTTCGGTACTTTTCTAAATAAAGGGGACCACAAAAAAAATGGCATTATTGGTTTTATTTTAACAACAATTCTTCAAAATAGATATGTTTTTTTTAGTGCAAGTTTGTCTTTAACCTCTTAAGGCCCGAGCTGTTTGTTTATATGTTTTTTTTTTTCTTTTCTCTTTGCTATTTGGGCTTATTGGACCCTAATTAGAATAAAAACTAAAAACCATCTTTTGATATGATGTACTTAGTCCATAATTACACAAGCGTGTACTTCAGTTTTTACTTCATACATTTTTATAGACAAAAAAAGCCACAAAGTGCTTCACAGCACAGTTCAAATATTGTAAGATCACACATAAAGGCCAAAAAACTATGTAAAAACACAGAATGAATAAACAATATAAAAACAACAAAAACATTATAATGTACAATTGATCTCCATACTAGCTTACATAATTTTTGATTAAGTAATTAATTAATTCTAGTATACAAAATTCAATTGATTCTATTTTACATCATTTTAATTAATTCTAGTTTACATGATTAAAATTAATTATTATAATTTATGTATTATTAATAATTTAAGTTTAAATATATATTTATATATTAGAGATTAAATAATCATTAATTCATTCTAGTTAACATCATTATTAATTCATTCTAGTTTACAAAACTTCAATTGATTCTAATTTACATAATTGTTATTCTAGTTTACATAATTATTAATTAATTAGTTCCAGTTTACATCATTATTAATTAATAAAGTTTACATAATTAGTTATATATTATAGCTTACATACTTATTGATTCTAGTTTACATCGTTATTAATAAATCAATTCTAGTTTACAAAATTTCAATTGATTATAGTTCACATAATTGTAATTAATGATAGTTTACATACGTATTAAATAATTAATTGTAGTTTACATAATTATGTATATTTAGTATTTATTGTGTCATTCATGGTTGTTGCTACTGTGCAACCTGACTTGCCACAGTCTGGAACTTGCTCATTCTAACCAACCAAACGAAAAGGACACATACGGTTGATACATTGGGCGTGCACTCACCGTTGCAGACAAAATCCTTCTTCTGCACGTCGGGGACATTCAGGCCCCTCATGTGGGCGGGGGCCATGCACTGTGTGAAGGGCGCCAGGCCCCGTCTTGCCCGCAGCCAGTCAGAGAGCCAGGAGAGGTGGCAGTCACACAGGAGGTTGTTGGAGTGCAGACGGCTGAGGGAAAGAAGCAAACGGAGGGGACTGAGCACGGATGTTTGCGAGGCGTCAACGAGCACACTGCGCAGCGGCAACGACACGATGGCAATAGGCTCGTCGGGCCGATGCGTGTGATGCGACGTGTCGAGAGAGACGCCGCACGTGAGAACCACAACGCCGCCGGCAGACGGACTGTATGAATAAAAAAATAAGCAATAAGATCGGAAATGACAAGCAGCAGCAAAGGAAATGTGAGAAAATGAGAAAAAGACAATAACCTGGATGCCAATATGAGCAAAAGGCAGGATTATGTATGTATGTATGTAGAGTGTGAATGTATAATGCAGTGAATTGGAGCTGTTCCATTTTTATATTCCACCTCACTAATAATAGGGGAACAAATCCATCCCAGAAATTGCACCAATCTTTGGATTTTAATCCAGCAAGATTTCAAAGTCTAACTTGCATGCGTCGTTTTGCTTCTTCTTGTCAGGCTTGCTCCTGACAGTTTGTCTAAGTTTTAGTTTTTCCCTCTGCATTTGTCTTTATTTCGTGTGTGTGTAGTGTTTCCTGTCAGTGCTCTTATTTTGTCTGTTTCCTGTGTTTCTCCCTGAGCGTTTTTTTCCTCTCAGCTGTGGCTGATTGGCACCTGGCCACACCTGGTGTCAATCAGCCCGCTCTTATTTGTACCGGCTTTTGTCCTCCAGTTAGTTCTGGATTATTGTATTGTCACTTCTTGTCGTTGCTTCCTGTCGTGTCGTGTCTTTGCAGCGTAGCGGTAAGCTATATTTCGTTAGATGTTTGTAGTTTACTGTTTTTTGTTCCCCGCTTCCAATTTTTCTTTATACAACACGTAACGACTTGTGTTCCCGGATCTGTTTATGCTAGCCTCCATGCTAAGCCCTATTTGTTTTTGCTAGCTTTCATGCTAAGCTCTGTTTATTTTCTAGTTCCCATGCTAGCTCTCTTTGTTTGTTAACCGCCTCGTGCGTGCTTTTTGTTGCACCCCTTTGGTTTGTTCTTGTTTTAGTATTTTTATAAAATCATGTTTTTTCACTAATTGCCTGCCTCCATCTCTGCATCTTGGGGTTCGTCACAAACTAGCTTTGACACTTCTTTGGAGAAAAAAAACTAAACATATCACTAGAAAAATAGGATAAAAAGTCAAAGTTACAGAAAAAAGTTACATTTAGTTATCACTGTTGTAACACAAAACTGTCTCCATGCTGATGGGGTTTTTTAACACAAATATGAAAATCATACATCGTAATAGAGTCACAATGTTATGCAGAAATATTCACAATGTTGCAGAAATATTCACAATGTTATGCAGAGATATGAATGATGTTATGAAAATCAGAATGTTATACAAACATATTAATAATATTATGAGAACAACAATGTTATGCACAAATATTAATCATCTCAATCTACCCCAGGGCAGCTGTGGCTACAGATGTAGCTTACCACCACCAGGTGTGAATGAATGTCGGGTTCCCACTTGTCTGTGAGCGCTTTGAGTATGTAATAATAGAACATTGTGATATAAATCTAATCCATAAATATAAGAAAGAAGAGCAAACATTGTTTTAGAAAGACAATAATATATAATATGTATATAAATACAATTTATGATTTCATAATTATACATATAGGTTATATTAAAATGTATATATTACAACTTTATATGGAATTTAAATAAATTGTGTATATAATATATATATATATATATATATAAGTGTACAAATGTATAGGTTTGATTTAAATGTTAAACTGTGTATATGAGACGTGTGTTACATATATGTTGCTTGTATATCGTTTAAAAAAAGTAATATAAGTGAAGCATGTTTTAGATTTTATATATTTTTAATCTTGTTCTTGTTGTGATGGGGTAGGTTTATATAAGCGTTGCTTCAACCTACACCCTTTCGGCTCAATCATTGCTCAAATGAGTGTTTTTTTTTTTTTCCCTTTTTTTGTTGTTGTTGTTCTTTGTTTAGTTTTTTCTCCTTTGGTTTTTTTTTCATTTTTTTTGTGTGTTGTTGTTCTTTGATTTATGTGAAGATTGCCGAAATAAATAAATAAAAATAAATCTAATCCATCATTATTATTATTATTATCATTGTGACGCCCGGCTGGCATTGTGGTGATGCGGGTGCATTCTCTCGAAGTGTATGCGACATGGACACAGCGTGAAGATAAGAAATAAAGATGTATTTATACTTTAGAACAAACTAAGAACAGAAATACTTGCACAAAGGCACTAGAGACAAAACCAACAGAACTAGCATGTGAGCAAGAAAGAACTAAAGACGCTAGCATGTGAGCTAGGGAAATAAACAACTGAAGAAATAGCGTGGAAGCTAACGTATATAAAGTCTTTACCACAAGCGGGGATAGCGACGTCACCTGTTGCATTGAATACAAATTAGACTGCGAGAGCGAATGACGAAAAAGGGCAGGCTTAAATAGAGACAGAAATTAGGAGGCAGGTGCGCGTCAAAAACACAAGGCAGGTGACACTAATACGAAACTATGACAACAGAACAAAACAGCAAGTGCCACCAGGAACTAAGGAAGACAAATACTAAACAGAATGTGGTAAAAAAAACAGAACAAAACCAGAAAATGACATGATCCGAGCCGCGGATCATAACAATTATTAGGGTAGGTGAATCACAATGTTATGCAGAAATATTAACAATGTTACGAGAATCACAACGTTATGCTGAAATATGAATATGAGAATCACAATGTTATGTAGAAATAAACAATACGAGAATCACAATGTTATGCAGAAATATTATTGTTATGAGAATCATGATGTTATAAATGGGTTGTACTTGTATAGCGCTTTTCTACCTTCAAGGTACTCAAAGCGCTTTGACACTACTTCCACATTTACCCATTCACACACACATTCACACACTGATGGAGGGAGCTGCCATGCAAGGCGCCAACCAGCACCCATCAGGAGCAAGGGTGAAGTGTCTTGCTCAGGACACAACGGACGTGACGAGGTTGGTACTAGGTGGGATTTGAACCAGGGACCCTCGGGTTGCACACGGCAAGTCTCCCAATGCGCCACGCATAAATATTAACATTATTAGGAGATCACAATATTTTGCAGAAATATTAATCATGTTATGAGAATCACAATGTTATGCATAACTATTATTGTTATTAGAATCATGATGTTATGCATAAATATTAACATTAGGAGATCACAATATTTTGCAGAAATGTTAATCATGTTATGAGTATCACAATGGTATGCATAAATATTAGCAATTTTATGAAAATCACAATGTTATGCAGCAAGATTCATATTATAATAATCACTGTGTTATGCAGAAATGTTTTATAAGAATTGTGATGTTATGCAAAAATACTAAGAATATTATGAGAGTCACAATGTAATGCAGAAATATTTTATGAGAATCACGATGTTATGCAGAAATGTTATTATTATGAGAATCATAATATTATGCAGAAATAATATGAGAATCACAATGTTAAGCAGAAATATTAACAACATTATGAGAATCACAATATTTTGCAGAAATAGAAATCATGTTATGAGAATCATGATGTTATGCATTAATATTAATATTAGGAGATCACAATATTTTGCAGAAATATTAATCATGTTATAAGAATCACAATTTTATGCAGCAATATTCATATTATAATAATCACTATGTTATGCAGAAATATTTTATAAGAATTGTGATGTTATGCAGAAATACTAACACAATGTTATGCAGAAATACTAACAATATCATGAGGATCACAATGTTATGCAGAAATAATATGAGAATCACAATGTTATGCAGAAATATTAACAACATTATGAGAATCACAATGTTATGTAGAAATATAAATCATGTTCTGAGAATCATGATGTTATGCATAAATATTAACATTATTAGGAGATCACAATATTTTGCAGAAATATTAATCATGTTATAAGAATCATTATGCAGAACTAATATTATTATGAGGATCAGAATGTTTTGCAGAAATAATATTCATGTTATGGGAATCACAATGCTATGCAGAATTATTAACAATGTTATTAAAATCATTATGTTAAGCAGAAATATTAATCAGGTTGTCAGAATCACGATGTTATGCAAAAATATTAACAATACTGTGAGAATCACAATGTTTTGTAGAAATATTAATCATGTTATAAGAATCACAATGTTTGGCAGAAATATTAATCATGTTATGAGAATCAAAATGTTTTGCAGAAACATTAACAATGTTAAGAGAATCACGATGTTATGCAGAAATATTAACCATTTGATGAGAATCACAATGTTTTGGAGAAATAATAATATTAAGAGAATCACATTGTTATGCAGAAATATTAATCATGTTATGAGACTCACAATGTTATGGAGAAATATTCATATTATAATAATCACAATGTTACGCAGCAATATTTAATGAGAATGACTATGTTATGCACAAATATTCATATTATAAGAATCACTGTTATGCAGAAATATTAACAATACTATGAGAATTACAATGTTATGCTGAAATATGAATAATATGAGAATCACAATGTTATGGAGAAATATTTACATGATGAGGATCACAATGTTTTGAAAAAATAATATGAGAATCACGTTGTTATGAAGAAATATTAATATTAGGATAATCATAAATTTTGCAGCAATGACATGAGAATCACATTGTTATGCAGAAATATTAACAATATTATGAGACTTACAATGTTATGCAGAAATATTTTATGAAAATCATGATGTTGTGCAAAAATATCAACAGTGTTATGAGAATCAGAATGTTATGCTGAAATATTAAAAATGTCAAAAAAAAAACAACAAGATGTGTGAGATTACTGATGATTTTCATTTTCCACGACACATTTTTAATTCTTCAGAGTTATTGAGTTGACCCTTTTATTCTACTGGTGTCCTGATATTTCTAATATTTATCTTATTTTATTGCTACTTAGCAACATTGTGTCCAATCAATCCAACATATGATAAAAAACGTGCACATCCTTTCATCAAATGTGAAGTTTATGTTGGCGAAATGTTCCCATGGGGACGACTTAAGTGGCATTTACTCCACCAAATCCGGTGGAACAAGACCTCCCGGCGTGCTAATGTTCAATGCCGGCTGCATTACGGACTCGAACACTAAGCTGCGACGCCACATGCTGCCGACACCTCGAGAGTGTGCGAGCCCGACACGCAGAGAGAGTGCAGGAGAGGGGCGGGCAACAAGGCAGGATGTCTCGTCAGCGTATTAGATGCCGGCCGGGAGATCTCGCCTTTCACAAGACAGGCGTCCCTTTGTAAAAAAAAAAAAATCCCAGGACAAATCCTGTTACGGAACAGAGACGAGGGCTCATTGATGCTCGCAGCGGGGGCGGTGGCTTTTAAGACCGCGCTCCTATTATAAATCCAGTTTATAGTCAAACCCCGCCGACTGGAGATAGCCGCGTCCGAGCCCACCCCCGGCGAGGCCTTAATTACTGACAAGTAGGATTAAACACAGGGCGGAATGGGGTGTATATATTTGAGAGTCGCTCTTCCTTATTGTGTCTTTAATGTTTGCTGAGGTGATGCCTGTGTGGAGCTCACCGTTTTATCACGCTTGATTACAGATTTATTGACGGTGATTTACGAATATTACACAATGAGGTGATCTCATTACTGATGACAAAAAATGTATATTAAAATATATATTTAAAAAATGCCTCAAATCAGAAAAAAATGGGTATATTTGTTAACGACGCCATTGCCCCAGCAAATGTGCATACCGTATCACCTTGAATTGCTAATTCATTTAAAACTTATTCTCACTCCTGCGCTTACCAAAGGCATGCGGTAAAAGTAAGCATGCGCTAATTATTTTAAAACCTCTTCTCACTCCGGCACTTACCAAAGGCATGCAGTAAAAATTTGAGTGTGATGTAAGCTTGGACCTTAAATCCTACTGAATAACTCTTAATCTTCTTCCCTTTATGCGATTTCAAACTACCGGTATTGAAATCAGCCTCCTCCATTTTGAAAATGATGACAGATGAAGTGTCACTCGTTACGTCACAAGTTTGACCAGGCGGTAATACTAAGTATGCGCTAATTATTTTGCGAAGCGAGTTTGACCCGGCAGTAATTCAAGGCAGGCGCATACTATATGCCCTGCGGCAATTCAAAGAAATACGGTATTTGTTTATAATAATACATACGGACCAGCCTGCGTCGTTTTTAGCGCTGCCGCCAATGCTAATGTAACCATTCAAAACAGTCGCTCGTGAACAAAAATTGGACCAACCCAGACACATTTTGCGTCGCGCTTAACATTAGCGTCAGTGCTATTTTTTTGTACTATATTTTCCACACTTAATGTTCTTTTTTTCCCCTCAAAACTCGATAGTGCGCATTATAACCCGGTGCGCCTATTGTACAAAATAATATAAGAATAATAATGTTCTCTCCGTGAATGCGTGGGTTCCCTCCGGGTACTCCGGCTTCCTCCCACTTCCAAAGACATGCACCTGGGGATAGGTTGATTGGCAACACTAAATTGGCCCTAGTGTGTGAATGTGAGTGTGAATGTTGTCTGTCTATCTGTGTTGGCCCTGCGATGAGGTGGCGACTTGTCCAGGGTGTACCCCGCCTTCCGCCCGATTGTAGCTGAGATAGGCGCCAGCGCCCCCCGCGACCCCAAAAGGGAATAAGCGGTAGAAAATGGATGGATGGATGGATTATTATACACTCAAAGCGCTCACAGAGAAGTGGGAACCTGTCATTCAAATAAGTTTGGTTGTGCTTACCGACCTTGAAGCTATTTTATCTGGTACAAGGTGAAATGATAAATGTGACCGGTAGATGGCAGTCAAACATAAAATATATGTGTAGGCTGCTATATGACTCAAGTAAACAACAGCAACATTTCATATGTTCCATTGAAAATATAGAACACTACAAACGGCGCTCAAAAATCTATCAAAATGTTTAAGTACGACTTTGGTAAGCTATGAAGCCACACCACTTGATGGATTGTCGGCGCATGAAACATAAGAGTATTATTATGGTGTGTGTATAAGGTAAGACATATTATCTGGCGTTTAGTTTTGCAATATTATGCAAAAGCAACTTTTCTTACCTTCTGGTACCTGCTGATCTGTATTTGGGATTTGCATAAATCCTGAAAAATTGCGCGTGTCCGCCTTTGTAGTCCGTACTCACACCGTTGTCGATAAGCTTCTAATTTTTCTATATCTTCTTGTCATGGGACATTCATCCTCCGCTGTTACCATTTCTATTATAAAGTCGTATAAAGTTCTTACTCATATCTGTCAGTAAACTCGCCATGAAAGCGCTAAAACATACCGGTGTAGTGAGTTGGTATTATTCACCCAAGGAATTTTAGTTAATAGAGAGTTCCGGTCGGACGGTTTTTAACGGTTGTTTTTTCCGGATGAGGAAATGCTGCTCCGTTATTGATTGAAGTAAAGTCTGAATGTCATTAAAACAGTTAACGCCATCTTTTGACACTTTTCCCACTCCCGTCCTTGCACGCTACACCGCTACAACAAAGACGACGAGGAGAAGATGCTGCTGAAGGTGAGCCACGTAAATAAGACTGCCCACAAAACGGCGCATCCGGAAGCGAGTGTCAGAAAGCGGCTTGAAGATGATCTGTAAAACATCATCCATGCAACATTTTGACTAAAGATCCACCATTACATGTTATGTAGACCACAAGGAAGTCTTTTACATTTAGAAAAAAAACAAAAACAATAATAATATGACTTAAAATACGGCATTTGTGCTGAAACTATTTATAGGTGTGCGACACGGGAATAATATGATGTGGCTCATTAACATGATGGTTGCAGGTTCGATCCCGTTGTGTCCTTGGGCAAGGCACTTTCTTCCAGTGGCACCTGCACTGGTGTATGAATGTGAAGAGATATCCCTACACTTAATGGGACTTTGTTGGGTAAATAAAGGTTTAAAAGATAAAGAAATCAAAAATAAAATAAAATTAAAATAAAGACACTGGACCTGCCTGGACACCTTTTGTGAGGTGTGAGGTGAATAACATTTATATAGCGCTTTTCTCTAGTGACTCAAAGCGCTTTTACATAGTGAAACCCAATATCTAAGTTGCATTTTGTGTCCTTTTAACGCTAGCATCCGAGATAATGTTATAGTATTTTTAAAGTCATGTGCATTTTTTTGTTGGTTTTCACACTAAAATCAATTGACAATAGTATTTAAAAATAATATTTTCAAAACTGTACTTCAAAAAAAATATTCCAGGCTAAAAAAATCACCGTTATTTAGTACAGGTGCGAACTTGGTTTGAAAATGTGAGGGAAGAACGGCCCTATCTTGCAGTTGACTATTAATAACAATATTTTGCATGTGCACCTTTATCCAGATTTGCACCAAATGCTAATGTCCATGCCACAACCCGTCGCCATGCATGATGTTAGGTCATTTTAGAGCTCTTCGGCAGAGATAATGATGAGAAGAGAAGATGGAGCGGAGGATTAGGATGCAAGGAGGGAGGAGTCAAGGAGCTAGGACGGGTTCTAGGAGGCGCTGACAGACAACAGAAGCAGTCGAGGGCTTCTGATTAAACAATATTGGATATCGGTGATTCTGCGCTCCGTACGCCGCCAGCTTGTAGCTGCAAGCGCGGCGCCCGGAATCCAATTTTGCGCATCTGATTTTGAGGCAAACGCACGCCGACGCACACACGCGGGCGCCGTGATTGGCCGCAAATGGAAGCCGCCGTTCAGATTTGAGCAGACGGATGGCTCCTTCAGTTTAAGTGGATTCTGGGGCTGTTGACTCCGTTTACGCGCCGTGCTACAAAAATTACCTCTGCATGAGTTTGACCTCGGCAAAATAACGCCACCCATGTCGTCACTGAGGATTATGGATTTTATTTAAAAAAAAAGTGCATGCCTTTTTTGGTGTAGAAGGAGGCTATAAAAGACTAATTGTGAAATAGAAAAATGATTGTCCCACCCACCGCCTTGGTGTGGCAAAATTATTCTCTGCATTTGACCCATCACCCTTGATCACCCCCTGGGAGGTGAGGGGAGCGGTGAGCAGCAGTGGTGGGCACGCCCAGAAATCATTTATGGTGATTTAACCCCCAATTATAACCCTTGATGCTGCGTGCCAAGCAGGGAGGTAATGGGTCCCATTTTTATAGTTTTTAGTATGACTCATTCATGGGTACTTTAACTTTAAACGAGTGGCTTTATAATTCATGACGCTTTTCATGGAGCGTTAACAATGCTCCAAGTACATCAATCATTGAATAAACAATCTGGTTGTTACAAACCCCGTTTCCATATGAGTTGGGAAATTGTGTTAGATGTAAATATAAACGGAATACAATGATTTGCAAATCATTTTCAACCCATATTCAGTTGAATATGCTACAAAGACAACCTATTTGATGTTCAAACTCATAAACTTTTTTTTTTTTGCAAAAAATCATTAACTTTAGAATTTGATGCCAGCAACACTTGACAAAGACGTTGGGAAGGTGGTAATAAACACTGATAAAGTTGAGGAATGCTCATCAAACACGACATCAATCTCTAAAGGATATCACCACATGGGCTCAGGAACTCTTCAGAAAACCACTGTCACTAAATGCAGTTTGTTGCTACCTCTGCAAGTGCAAGTTAAAGCTCTACTATGCAAAGCGAAAGCCATTTATCAACAACATCCAGAAATGCCGTCGGCTTCACTGGGACTGAGATCATCTAAGATGGACTGATGCAAAGTGGAAAAGTGTTCTGTGGTCTGACGAGTCCACATTTCAAATTGTTTTTGGAAATATTCGACATCGTGTCATCCGGACCAAAGGGGAAGCGAACCAATCCAGACTGTTATCGACACAAAGTTCAAAAGCCAGCATCTGTGATGGTATGGGGGTGCATTAGTGCCCAAGGCATGGGTAACTTACACATCTGTGAAGGCACCATTAATGCTGAAAGGTACATACAGGTTTTGGAACAACATATGCTGCCAACTAAGCGCCGTCTTTTTCATGGACGCCACTGCTTATTTCAGCAAGACATTGCCAAGCCACATTCAGCACGTGTTACAACAGCGTGGCTTCGTAAAAAAAGAGTGTGGGTACTTTCCTGGCCCGCCTTCAGTCCAGACCTGTCTCCCATCGAAAATGTGTGGCGTATTATGAAGTGTAAAATACGACAGCGGAGACCCCGGACTGTTGAACGACTGAAGCTCTACATAAAACAAGAATGGGAAATAATTCCACTTTCAAAGCTTCAACAATTAGTTTCCTCAATTCCCAAACGTTTATTGAGTGTTGTTAAAAGAAAAGGTGATGTAACACAGTGGTGAACATGCCCTTTCCCAACTACTTTGGCACGTGTTGCAGCCATGAAATTCTAAGTGAATTATTATTTGCCAAAAAAAAAAAAATAAAGT
Source organism: Nerophis ophidion (assembly GCF_033978795.1). Lineage (NCBI taxonomy): Eukaryota > Metazoa > Chordata > Actinopteri > Syngnathiformes > Syngnathidae > Nerophis > Nerophis ophidion. Next base: position 13,357,171 of record NC_084639.1, on the reverse strand, counting down.
TTATGAGTTTGAACATCAAATATGTTGTCTTTGTAGTGCATTCAATTGAATATGGGTTGAAAAGGATTAACAAATCATTGTATTCCGTTTATATTTACATCTAACACAATTTCCCAACTCACATGGCTAAAAACAAAAAATCATGAAAAATGTTAAATAACTTGGTTAGGAAGTAAACACTTTGGTCAAGGAAACAAACAAAAATGTACAATAAATGTATGATCTAACCCAGCAGGCACAAGACATTGATGCAAAGTTGATTGTACGTCCAACGTGGCAAAATAATTCTATTTGTAAAGTGAAACAACGTTGATGTCTAACGTTTGCTCCACGTTGTTGGTTAGGAAAATTATCAAATTTCAATGGTCAAATCAACGTCAGAACCTGACATTGAATAAACGTTGTCAAAAAGCATGTTGTTTCAACGTTAGGTTTGTGTTGTAGAATATTGGTTGGCTAATGACCAGAATGTAATGGTCAAATCAACATCACAACTTGACATTTATTAAACCTTGTCAAAAATCATGTTTCAATGTTTTATTTGTGTTGTAGAACATTGGTTGGAAACATGACCAAAATTCTATGGTCGGATCAAGGTCACAACCTGACATTGGTTGAACGTTGTCAAAAAGCATACCGTTTCAACGTTGTATTAGTGTTGTGGAATATTGATTGGGAAAAGACCAAATTTCAATGGTCAAATCAACGTCAGAACCCAACATTGATTAAACGTTGATAAAATGTATCTTTTTTCAACACTGTATAAGTGTTCTGGAATATTGGTTGGGAAATTACCAAATTTCAGTGGTCAAATCAACGTCACAACCTGACATTAATTTAAACATTGTCAAATAGCATGTTGTTTCAACATTAGGTTTGTGTTGTAGAAAAATGGTTCGTGATTGACAAAAATTCAATGGTTAAATCTACGTCAGAACCTGACATTGAATAAACGTCAAAAAGCATGTTCTTTCAACGTTAATTTTGTGTTGTAGAATAATGGTTGGGTAATGACCAGAATGTAATGGTCAAATCAACATCACAACCTGACATTTATTAAATGTTGTCAAAAAGCATGTTGTTTCAACGTTAGGTTTGTGTTGTAGAATATTGGTTGGAAAATGACCAAAATTCAATGGTTGGATCAAGGTCACAACCTGATATTGGTTAAACATTGTCAAAAAGCATACAGTTTCAATGTTAGGTTTGTGATGTAGAAAAATGGTTCGTAAATGACCAAAATTCAATGGTTAAATCAAAATCAGAACCTGACATTGAATAAACGTTGTCAAAAAGCATGTAGTTTCAACGTTAGGTTTGTGTCGTAGAATATTGGTTGGGAAATGACCAAAAATCAATGGTCAAATCAACGTCATAAACTGACATTGAATAAATGTTGTCAGAAAGCATGCTTTAAAGTTAGGTTTGTGTTGTAGAAGAATGGTTCGTAATTGACCAAAATTCAATGGTTAAATCAACGTCAGAACCGGATATTGATCAAACATTGTCAAAAAGCATGTTGTTTATACGTTGTATTTGTGTTGTAAAGTATTCGTTGGAAAAATTACCAAAATTCAATGGTCAAATCAATGTGATAACCTGACTGATCAAATGTTGTCAAAAAGCATATTGTTTCAACGTTGTGTTTGTGTTGTAGAATATTGGTTGGGAAATTACCAAAATTCAATGGTAAAATCAATTTTACAACACAACATTGATTAAACATCGTCCAAAGTCATGTTGTTCCAACATAATGTTGGAGTTGCTCAACATCAGGACCTTATTCAAAAAGTTCTCAACGTTTCAATGTCTTCGTGCCTGATGGGAAATAAATTGTTTATAAAATCGAAAACATGGAAGGTCATTATGTAAATTGGTCAAGAAATAAATAAATCGGTCAAAACTAAGTAAAATTAAATGCCCTTAAACACTGTAAGTTGATTATAAAATACATTTGACAATATATAAAAATAAAAAAAAACACCATAATGAAAATATAAAAAAATATATGGTTAAAAACATCAATGTACATTGGTCATGGTTGAAAAGATAATATTTGAATATTTGTCAGAAATTCACTATTTCTACTTTCAATCATTATTTGATTTATTATTGCAACTTTTTTTTAGAATTATTTTTTTTGATTATCTCAAATTTATTGTTGATAAATCTATTAATTAATCAGCTTTGTCGTTTAATTTACAATTTTATAGCACTCAAAATATCTCAAAAAAATTGTAAAAATGTGCAAATTTTAGAGGTGTCAAAAAATATATTTTGTAATTAATCGCAAATTGTATTTGATTAAAAATACATATGTAAATCAATAAAACAATTATATTAACTTTTGAGCCAAACAGCTCAATTGTTGTTTCATCTGACATCACATGGACAAAGATAAGACCTTCTAGAGGAACATTCTGTGGTCAGATGAAACAAAAATTAAGCTCTTTGGCCACAATACCCAGCAATATGTTTGGAGGAGAAAAGGTGAGGCCTTTAATCCCAGGAACACCACACCTACCGTCAAGCATGGTGGTGGTAGTATTATGCTCTGGGCCTGTTTTGCTGCCAATGGAACTAGTTCCTTACAGAGAGTAAAAAGGAGGATTACCTCCAAATTTTTCAGGACAACCTAAAATCCTCTGCCCGGAGGTTGGGTCTTGGGCACAGTTGGGTGTTCCAACAGGACAATGACCCCAACACACACGTCAAAAGTGGTAAAGGAATGGCTAAATCAGGCTCAAATTAATGTTTTGGAATGGCCTTCTCAAAGTCCTGACTTTAACGTGTGGACAATGCTGAAGAAACAAGTCCATGTCACAAAACCAACACTGAACCGCACCAATTTTGTCAAGAGGAGTGGTCAAAAATTCAAGCAGAAGCTTGTGGATGGCTACCAAAAGCACCTTATAGTAGTGAAACTTGCCAAGGGACATGTAAGCAAATATTAACATTGCTGTATGTATACTTTTGATTGCTCACATTTTCAGTAGACCCATAATAAATTCATAAAAGATTCAAACATCATGAATGTTTTTTGTGACCAACAAGTATGTGCTCCAATCACTTTATCACAAGAGTTGTAGAAATGATAGGAAACTCAAGACAGCCATGACATTATGTTCTTTACAAGTGTATGTAAACTTTTGACCACGACTGTCGATCATCCTCAGTCATGCTTAAGGTTTGCACTGAAACATTCAGTTCTACTCACAGCGTCCGCAGCTTGGGCATGTGGTTGAAGCTGGACAGCGGGATGAGGGTGATGTTGTTGTTGTTGAGGGTGCTGCGAGCGAGAAAGAGAAGAGGAAACAACACATTCATTAGCAGAGTTCCCGGAACTCGCTCGCTCCCTTCGCCTTTCAGAACGTCCCTTATCAGCTCTCACGCCGCATTTTAACTAAAAAGCGCCATCAACGGCGGATTGACTGCCGTCGCGCGCGCGCCGACATAATGCGCGAGTGTGCTCCCCGAGCGCATCGCTATTGATTTCCATGCATCACAACAAAGCAAAGAGAGAAAATGGGGAAGAAATGCAAAGACATAAAGCTTTTCCATCAACGCCACCCAAGGGGCGGGGAAGCGAGGGCCTTTTTTTTTTTTCCTAGGGCGGCTGAAAGCCGGTGATCTGTGAAGCTGGTCGTTTTATAACGCGCTCACGGGATGGTGGATACAGCCATGCTCATAAAAATTACATTGCGGCAAAAAACAATGGGCCGAGATACACGACCAACATTACAGCATCAGCACCATCATGTACTGTTTCATCATATTATTTACATGTACGGACCCCGAAAGCAGTGAAGTTGGCACCTTGTGTAAATGGTAAATAAAAACAGAATACAATGATTTGCAAAATCCTTTTCAACTTATATTCAATTGAATAGACTGCCAAGACAAGATAGTTAATATGCCAACTGGAAAAAGTTGTAAATTTTTGAAAAACTTTGCTCATTTGTAATTTGATGCCTGGAGCATGTTTCAAAAAAGTTGGCACAAGTGGCAAAAAAGACGTCTTTAAAATGGCCGCCATTGAGCGCCAATCAGCAATTTATTGCTCAGCTTTAACAGTGAAACATACTTTAAGCACTGTATAATTGTGCTTTTTTTTTTTTGCACATTTCCCGTGTTTTGTTTTTCTGCAGGTTTTGCTGTTTTCGGTTAACTCCGAAATGGAATACAACGTAGCCAATAGAGATGCGCGGATAGGCAATTATATCATCCGCAACCGCATCACCAAAGTCGTCATCCACCCGAACCAACATTTTATCAGAAACGCATCCCCCCGCCACCCGCCCGCTGTAATACATATAAAATAGTCAGGGGTCTCATGGATACAAAGGATTATGGGTATTTGTTGTGTTACTGGGAGGATGTCCTCCCGAAATGTGTTAGTCAATCTTGTTTGGTGTGGCTTCACAGCGTGGCGCATATTACTTAAGTACAACTGACTGGCCACTTCCCTTTCTGCTCCTTGCACTAAAAAGTCTAATTATTCTCAATGAAATGTAATTTGCGTTCTGTGATGGTATCTATCTATCAATCAATCAATCAATCAATGATTATTTACATAGCCCTAAATCACTAGTGTCTCAAAGGGCTGTACAAACCACAACGACATCCTCGGTAGAGCCCACATAAGGGCAAGGAAAAATCACATCCAGTGGGACGTCGGTGACAATGATGACTATGAGAAACCTTGGAGAGGACTGCATATGTTGGCAACCCCACCCTTCTAGGGAAACCGAAAGCAATGGATGTCGAGCGGGTCTAAAATGATACTGTGAAAGTTCAATCCATAGTGGATCCAACACAACCGAGAGAGTCCAGCTCAAGGTGGATCCAATACAGCAGAGAGAGTGCCGTCCACAGTGGAGCCACCTCCACAAGCGGAGGCGGATAAGCAGCGCAGAGATGTCCCAGCCGATACACAGGCTAGCGGTCCATCCTGGGCCCCGACTCAGGACAGCCAGCACCTCTATGGTATGGGGGTGTATTATTGCCCAAGGCATGGGTGACTTACACATCTGTGAATGCACCATTAATGCTGAAAAGTACATACAAGTGCAAGTAAAAACTCTGAGAATCTGGAGAAATCACTGCACATAAGCGATGATATTACAGACCTTCGATCCCTCAAGTGCTACTGCATCAAAAACCGACATCAGCCTGTAAAGGATATCACCACATGGGCTCAGGAACACTTCAGAAAACCGCTCTGCGTAACTACAGTTTGTCGCTACATCTATAAGTGCAAGTTAAAACTCTACTATGCAAAACGAAAGCCATTTATCAACAACACCCAGAAACACAACTGGCTTCGCTGGGCCCGAGCTCATCTAAGATGGACTGATGCAAAGTGGAAGTGTTCTGTGGTCTGAGGAGTCCACATTTCAAATTGTTTTTGGAAACTGTGGACGCCATGTCCTCCGGTACAAAGAAGAAAAGAACCACCCGGACTGGTATGGACACAAAGTTCAAAAGCCAGCATTTATGATTGTATGGGGGTGTATTAGTGCCCAAGGCATTGGTAACTTACACATATGTGAAGGCAACATTAATGCTGAAAGGTACATACAGGTTTTGGAACAACATATGCTGCCATCCAAGCAACGTTATCATGGACGCCCCTGCTTATTTCAGCAAGACAATGCCAAGCCACGTGTTACACCAGTGTGGCTTCATTGTAAAAGAGTGCATAGTTTTGAGTGTCTGTATTAATTGAAGGAACATTTCTCTTTGGGGAAAAAACAATGCTTTAGATTTGATTTCGGTTTTCGGTGGACTTTAGGAACGCGTTACTAACGAAAACTGAAGACGCTTTGTAACGTGTTTATACAAATATTTGCCCCGTGAAGTCCAGGAGAGGCAAAAAAGACTCCAGTTTTCCTGAATGAAACCCCTGGTTTGAAAGCACAGGAAGCAGATGTTGTCACAACCGTTGAAAATAAGCCTCGTTACGTCGGACTCTGTGTTTTTACGAACACCCACTCGTCCCTAAAATACACTTCCCCCCAATGTTGATCTTAATACTTTTCTTTCTCTTTAATTCCCCAGTCTCTTCCGACTGGGTTTTCCTGCACTTTGCTGGCCCGCATAGCCTCCGTGGCCTTGGCGGTGCACAGATTGAGTTTCACACTCGGTCGCCTCTAAACACACACACACACACACACACGCTTGTATTTGTTACCTTCTTGAGACCTCTGAATAATGCCTACCTTTTTAGGACCACCCTTTCTAGATATATAAATAAGTGTATTTATAACTTTAATAATGTATACATATATATATATATATATATATATATATATATATATATATATATATATATATATAAAGCTTGTTGAAACTTCCCAAGAAAAAGGTCAAAATTTCACAAGAAAAATATAGAAATCTGACACTATTAATAATAATAAATAATAATAATAACAAAAGTAAACATTTTACAAAAAAAATGAACTTTTGTGCAATATTATGATAAAAGTTGAAATTTTACTCTTTAACAATCACCATTTTACTCGAAAAAAGGCACAAGTTTATAAGAAAACTTTAAAATGTTGGCAATATTATAATAATAATGGGAATTTTACTTGGCAAAATGATGATAAAAGTCGTCATTTTACTCAAAAAAGTGCACTGTTTTACAAGAACAACAAAAACATTGTCAATATTGTGATAAAAGTTAGAATTTAATATGACAAATGTCACCATTTTGCATTGAAAAGTAATATTTTTTACATAAAAAAGTAATAATTTTACAATAAGATATTGCAATGTTACCTCTGAATAATGCCTACCTTTTAAGGACCACCCTTTCTAGATATACAAAGAAGTGTATTTAAAACATTAATAATATATACATACTATGCAAATATAAAAAGCTTGGTGGAACTTCCCAAGAAAAAGGTTACAATTTCACAAGTAAAATTTAGAATTCTGGTAGTATTAATAATAATAAATAATAATAATAATAACAAAAGTCAAAATGTTACAAGAAAACTGAACTTTTGTGCAATATTATGATAAATGTTGGAAATTTACTCAATAACAATCACAATTTTACCCAAAATAAGTCACAATTTTTGAAGAAAACTTTAAAACGTTGGCAATATTATAATAATAATGGGGATCCTACTTGGCAAAATGATGGCAAAAAAATGGCACCGTTTTACAAGAGCAACAAAAACATTGGCAATATTGTGATAAGTCTGAATTTTATATGACAAATGTCACCATTTTGCATTGAAAAGTAATAATTTGTACATAAAAAAAGTAATAATTTGTACATAAAAAAGTAATAATTTTACAATAACATATTGCAATGTTACAGAAACAGAAAAAAAGAGAAATTGTTCCCAATTTTATAAGAAAAGTCGACACATTGTGAGAAAAAAATGATTTCATTTATGTTTTTGTTGTTGAAGTTTTTGTTTGCAATTAGTTTCTAATCTATATTTACTTCTAGTTATAATAGATTTTTTTCTTTGTAAAAAAGCACTTTACATTGAACAAACAACCTCAAAGTGCCACAGTGTAAAACAATAGTAATAATAATAATAAAAATATAATAAAAATAAATACAATATAAAACTAGAAACAGCCCAATAGCTAGAACCATCGTGCATGTCCATACAAAGGCTTTTTTTAAAAGATGGGTTTTTAAGCCTTTTTTAAAAGCATCCACAGTCTGAGGTGCCCTCAGGTGGTCAGGGAGAGCGTTCCACAGACTGGGAGCAGCGGAGCAGAAAGCCTGGTCTCCCATTATTATTACAGTATGTCTCTATATACATATGTATTTATTTTTTTAAATGCATTTTGGCCAAAGGGGGCACATTTCAATTTCTGTCACCATATTAGGTACCTTGATTTATGTCCTAACTTGTTCACACCTCCTCATAAGGAAGCTACTTTGAGTGTATGGGTAGGTTGTCAATCCCCGGCCGAGTCATACCAAAGACTATAGAAATGGGACTCATTAACTGCCTGCTTGGCACTCAGCATCAAGGGTTGGAATTGGGGGTTAAATCACCAAAAATGATTCCCGGGCGCGGCCACTGCCGCTGCCGACTGCTCCCCTCACCTCCCAGGGGGTGAACAAGGGTGATGGGTCAATTGCAGGGAATAATTTGGCCACACCTAGTGTGTGTGTGACATTCATTTGCACTTTAACTTAACTTTTCCTTGGTAATGTCTCAAGAAGGGTGGAAATACAAGAACACACATACACACAAAAGCACACACACTACGGTCAGCTCTGTCAGGGGTGATTCCAGCGAGTCTATATAATTTAATTGTGGAATAACAATCCTCCCCCACCTACAATTTCCCTGTCAGTTATCCTCGCGCCGCCACACTTAAACATCTCCGCCTTAATACAGTTGTGACTGCTCTGCATTAGGCAACATAAACAGTGCAGATCATTTATATATTGTGTGCATATATTGTATTTCACGCTGACCGCCGCTTTAAATACCCTCTGTGTTGTCGGGGTTACATTAAGAGCGGGTCTGCAGGAAACTCGATTTTTCTTTTTTTTCAAATACACAAAACTTTGTTGGTGCCCGAGAGGAGCTGATGTTTTGTGTCATGAGCAGCTGGCTTTTTAAAACAAAAGACCATTTGTTATAGCATTATTAGCTTAGTTATTAGACTACAACAACATTTACATTACTACTACCACAAACATCGTTGGAAAATTGCAGTCAAATTCATCAAATAAGTGGTTGTTGTTAAAAAAAAGTGCATATATATATATATATATGTATATATATATATATATATATATATATATATATATATACACATACATATATACATACATACATACATACATACACTGTATATGTATTTACATATATGTATATATATGCATGTGTTCATATGTACATGTATGCATATGTATATATGTAAAGTGAAACTTATTTATATAGCACGTTTCTCCAGTGACTCAAAGTGCTTTTACATAGTGAAACCCAATATCTAAGTTACATTTAAACCAGTGTGGCACTGGGGGCAGGTAGGTAAAGTGTCTTGCCCAAAGACACAACAACAGTGACTAGGATGGCGGAAGCAGGGATCGAACGTGGAACCCTCAAGTTGCTGGCATGGCCACTCTACCCACCGAGCTATACCGGCCCGATATATATATATTGCAGCTTCATACAGTACAACATACAATAGTGCATTGTAATGTTTTATATATATATATATATATATATATATATATATATATATATATATATATATATATATATCAGTATTGCAGTGTGATACGGTACAATGTACAATAGTGCAGTGCAAATCCTGTTCAGTGCAGAGTATTGTTGTAAATTAATCGCTAATTGATACTATTTAACTAATATACTTGAGACGATGTGCAGCAAATAGTGCCATCGGATTAGGGCTGGGCGATATATCGATATACTCGGTATATCATGGGTTTGTCTCTGTGCGATATAGAAATTGACCACATTGTGATATTCGAGTAAAGGTTCTCACGCAGTTGCTTTTGGCTGCGGGCATTACACTACATGCTCTTCTCACTCTTTCTAGTCTCTCCTTCTCACAGAGACATAAAACAAGCCCACCTTCTTACACACGTCACATACTGCCCCTCGTGGAGCAGAGAGGTAACATTAGCTGTGATGCTAGCGGTGCGATGCGAGTGGTAATACAAGAGAGAGAAGGTTCGAATCTGGTAACAAATGAAGGAATAATTAATTCCCAATTAAAACAGCGGGGGGTCCATCGTCTGGCGGTAGTCTGGCTTCAAGCGGGAAGATGTTGAAGAGACAACTGGGAAAATGTCAAGTATGCGGCTAAAGGGTTGCTACAAATGTACACATTTGTAGCATCATTTGAAAAGTCACCCGCTTGAGAATGAAGAGTGTTTGAAACCCCACATGTCAATAATAGTCAACAACAGAAGGAGATAACGTCCGCAGGAACCTACCACATAGGGAAGGACATACACTGCTTGATTTCCTATTATGCAGCTTATTTTTATCTGACAGTTATTTAAATATATTGTGTGACATCATGCATAAAAGTGCACTTTATTCGTTTTAAACTATTGTAGTGATGTTCTGTACAAAAAGTGCACTTTAATTTAGTGTTGTTTTGATATGTCATCTTGGTGACATCATGCACAAAAGTGCACTCATAGCTTGTTTTAAAATGTCTCTGACAATCTTGCACTTTCTGACAATCTTGCACTTTCTGTTTTGGAAATGACAGGAATGTTTGTGCCACTGCTTAATAACTGTTTAATAAATACAGTTTTGGTCAACTGACTTAGTTGTAATTTCCCTCTCTGCATTAAGTTTAAAATGAGCATATATTAATGCACTATGAAGAATAATGTTTTAATGTAGACACATGAAATCATCATACTGCTGTGAATATTGAGATATATATTGTGTATCGTGACATGGCCTAAAAATAGACATATTAATAAAAGGCCATATCGCCCAGCCCTAAAGTAAGCCTGAATGCATACACCAACTATTGTCTGTATTTTATATATATATATATATATATATATATATATATATATATATATATATATATATATATATAAATTGTAGTGGTCTCTCTGACGCAGTACGATTGTCTCTGCAATCATTGATGGTGGAGACTCTGTAGAATTAGCCATTGTGTGTGTGTGTATGTGTGTCAGCAAAGATGGGTGGGTGGAAGAAGCAGAGTGATGTTATCATGTGCCTTTACTGCAGCCTACGCACTCAGGTCAAAGCCTTGCTCATACGTGTAAGGAAACACTAATCAAAATACAATTACTGGCAAAGGAAACAACAAAAGTTGCACTGAAGAGTCTGTCAGATGCATTCTGGATCTGTCTGGGTATCGAACAATGGTCCTCCTGCAGTAGAGTTCCCATAAGTATTGTGAATGATGAACAGCACATCTCTTTCCAATTCTTTGTGTATTTCCAGTGTGACTGACCTAATAATATGGTCATAGTGCAGAAGTGTTCCCATTGTGACGTCCAAACTACGGAAATCTCCCAAGGTACTCGGAGCAGAATATTCAAAAAGGCCAACTACATTTTTGAGATGTTTACACATACTTTGCGGATTGTGAATACGATTGGATACGGTTTAATGGATGCAACGAAACACAACAAAGAACATAAACTTGTTTTTTTCACTCCACTGCTACTTTAAGCGCAGAAATTATGATTAAAGTTGTCGAGACGTATTTTCATTTGCACTTCATTTTTAGTTAATAAACATTCATTATTCATTATTATTTAGCACTATATGATTGGATGTAAATGTAGGTCTTGTACTTTATATTTGGTCAGCACTTGTTTTTCTAATCAGCTTGACCCAATTTAAAGTTTGTGGTGAATAAACAATCTTTGTTTCATGTAATTCGACAAGATAGTGAACTGCAGGTAGATTGGATAGACTTAAACTTACACAAACTTTATTGATCCACAAGGTAAATTGTTCCACACCGTAGTTCAGTTACTAAGAATGGAAAGGCTAAGGATGGAAAGGATACCATAGTAGCACGTGCTAATTTCCTTTTTTGTTCTACTTGTACAATTCTCTGCTAAAGCCTAATAGGAATTGAGCCGTGTGAGTGTTTCCCACACAAGCGCTGAAAAGGCTGCGACTATCAAAAGAGCTTAAAGGGCTCTTTGGGTTTGATGAAGAGCTCTCAGCATCTTGGCCCGGGCCTCATTAGAGCCCGGGGAGGAGGATGATGATGAGGTGGGGTCCCACACACAGCCACTTGACTGCTTCTCATGGCGCCTCGGTTTAACCCCTTGATGGCCCCTTCGCACGTCTGTCGCCCTCAAGCTCCTCTTTGCAAGGGAGCGACATGAGGATTTTACCTCCTCGACACGAAAGAGATCTCTTTCAATATGGATATTAAGGATTTTTTTGTTACTGTTTTTTTTTTTTTGGGGAAAGGGGGCAGAATGTCCAAATTCCCACCTCTTATTTTGCTGAGTCAGTAAATGCAACTCGTTGATGCTGAATAATTTATATATATATATATACATACATATAAAGTTATATTTTGGTTTAATCTGACCACATGACATTCTCCCAATCCTCTGCTGTATCATCCATGTATCCATTTTGGTATAAACTCAACTCATCGTGTTTGGAGGAAGAAGAATACTGAGTTGCATCACAAGAGCACCATACCTACTGTGAAGCATGGGGGTGGAAACATCAGCTGTTTTTCTGCTAAGGGGACAGGACGATTGATCCGTGTTAAGGAAAGAATTAATTGGGCCATGTATCGTGAGATTTTGAGCTAAAACCTCCTATCAGTAACTGTTTCACCATACACCACAGTGGTGTACAAAAAATGTATGCATTGTGTGTGTGTGTGTGTGTGTGTGTGTGTGTGTCTGTGTGTATGAGTGTGTGCTACGTCAATAAAGTGCAGCGACGAACCAGACAAACTCCCGTACTTTAAGCCATCCCAAACAAAATGGGCATTTCCACATGGTTGCCATTGGAAACCACCCTGGGAAAGCAGCAAGTGTTTGAAGCCCAAAAGGCACGGCAGGGGCCGAGATAATTAGCGGCAGAGGTATTTACGGCCACGTCTTCAGCCCCACTGCAGCTTTTGACTCCAAATCATAACGTTTGACTTGCTGTGTTTGGAAGGGAACGCGCGTATATGTTCGACATTGCGGCTTCTATATGTTTACTTTAAACCCAGGCCTTCATGGCACACTGTGACAAAAGGCATCAAGAACAAACCTTTTTTGGGCCCCGAAAAACGACCCGAGTTCTTGGAAGAACGGTTCAAATTCTGCCGAGTAGAACTATTGAGGCCGTTTGACGTAGGACGTAAATTATAGTTTGTGTGAACTGACAAATGTTGCTGCTTGGAACCACACACATGTAGTGGAGGACGGCAAGGACTCGGGGAGGGAAGCTGGATGATGGCCGCTGACATATAGAAAAGATGAGGTAACAACGTGAGGCAACACGGCGACACTAATATATTAATACAAGAAGACCAGAAGGTTTATAAATGTTTTTTTATGGTATCGGGCTTTCTTATCGTTCAGATTTCCTTTTACCCTATGAACCCTTAGATCCTCCGGCACTCATCTACTAATTATTCCGAAAGTCAGGACACAGAGTCATGGGATGGCATCTTTCCACCATTATGGCCCTCGTCTAAAGAACAGCTTGTGTTTTTAAGAGCCGGCTTAAGACCCACCTTTGGCTTTTACCTGATATTAATTATTTTACCTTTTACCTGATATTAATTATTTTATTAAATTCTGTTTTGTTGAGTTCTATTTCTTTATTTACTGTTGTGGAGAGACGCAGCCGACGGGCCGACAGCGGGCGGAGAGGAGCGGTCCTGACCAAGATGAAGGCCAGGAGGCGGGGCATGCGGCGGAGCGGAGAGGAGAGGCGTGACGCACGCAGAGCGGCACGACAGCAACAATCTGAGTCAGGTGCGTACAACACACACCTTAAATGTGTCTAATAACATCTGAATCGCTGCTATCGCCTGTAGCCGTCGCCAGTTTTTTTTTGTTTTTTTTCTTGCTTCACTCTAACTTTCCTCATCCACAAATCTTTCATCCTCGCTCAAATTAATGGGGGAATCGTCGCTTTCTCGGTCCGAATCTCTCTTGCTGCTGGTGGCTATGATTATAAACAATGTGAGGATGTGAGGAGCCCTACAACCCGTGACGTCACGCGCACATTGTCTGCTACTTCCGGTACAGGCAAGGCTTTTTTATTAGCGACCAAAAGTCGCAAACTTTATCGTTGATGTTCTCTACTAAAATGTTTCAGCAAAAATTTGGCAATATCGCGAAATGATCAAGTATGACACATAGAATGGACCTGCTATCCCCGTTTAAATAAGAAAATCTCATTTCAGTAGGCCTTTAAATTCCACTATCTAGTAAATTCTCCAAACAGCCAAAATCATGCACAAAGAAAACAAGACCCATAAAAACCCATAAAATAGATGAAGGACCAATGGCGGAATGCTAAGATAAACGTCAGGATGCTCGTGTGAGAGCAGGTATGCACGTACGCCTGTGTGAGTTACAAACTGTAAAGTCACCTTGCAACTCTCGCCTTATGAGTTATGACAGTTGCTGTGCTTGGCTAAAGCCAAGACGACACACACACACACACACACACACACACACACACACACACACACCATCTCTTTCTGGCGCTGGTGGAGGAAAGTGATCATAAATTATGCAGCCATTGCTCTTTCCCTTTTTAGGTCCCATAGAGATTGAAAGAAAGTGTTCACAAATGTGCGTGTGCTACTTGGGCCAAACGTCATGGCGCTACATCCTCCATCCATCAGCGCGTCACGCTGCTGGTTCACGTCTAACTCCTTTGGAGGGGCAGGGAAAAAAAGACATGAACCCTTTAAGAGTTGCGACTATCTCTAACCTCAAGGTGGTGCCAAACATTATACTGCAGATTATGCTCGTAATTTCATGTTTTGGTCATTTACTGCTTATTTGTGTTCATGATACTAGGTCTGCATTCTTGGAATATAATCACTTTATTGTCATCATATTACAAATGTACTCTGGTAAAATTGTGACTTTTTTAAGTCTACTGCAGTGGTTCTCAACCTCTTTTCCTGTGAACATTTCTTTAATTCAAGTACCCCCTAATCAGAACAAAGCATTTTTAGTTGGAAAAAAAAGATAAAGAAATAAAATACACCACTAAGTCATCAGTTTCTGATTTATTGAATTGTATAACAGTGCAAAATATTGCTCATTTGCAGTGGTCTTTCTTGAACTATTTGGAAAAAAAAGATATAAAAATAACTAAAAACTTCTTGAAAAATAAACAAGTGATTCAATTTGGGATTGTAATAGAGATCCATCTGGATTCATGAACTTAATTCTAAACATTTCTTCACAAAAAAAGAAATCTTTAACATCAATATTTATGGAACATGTCCCCAAAAAATCTAGCTGTCAACACAGTTTATGAACTTACATTATTTTTTGTTGAAGTATTATTCAAGAAATATATTTATAAAGGATTTTAGAATTTTTTCTATTTTTTAGAATATCTTTGAAAAATCTCACATACTCCTTGGCATACCTTCAAGTACCCCCATTTGAGAACCATTGGTCTACTGCACTTGATATGAGTAACCACGAAAAATAATTACCTTTTATTTATTGGATCATAAATATTATTCCAATATCATAATTATATTTGGAAAAATGTGAGTGTTTTACTCCATAATATGACAAATGCATTGATGGAGTATTGCACATGTAATTTACTTGTTTTGTTTAAAAACATTAAAAAAAGTCTGCTTTTTTTTTTCTTTGTCTTTTAAGCGCCATTGTACCGTCTTGTGTTATACAAAAAATGCAAAAATAACAACAAAAGAAATCATGATTGAAAATAATATTCTATGGCCAAATATTATCTAAATAAATATTATTAAATACTGTAAATAATTACATAACGATAATACAAAAAATTAAATGTAGCGTTTGAAAAAAATCATGGCTGTTATATCCATCCATCCATCCATTTTCTACCGCTTATTCCCTTTTGGGGTCGCGGGGGGCGCTATGATGAGGTGGCGACTTGTCCAGGGTGTACCCCGCCTTCCGCCCGATTGTATATTTTTTTAATTACGTGTTTTAAATTGTGTCTTGTTTTACTATTTTAATATACTATTTTGCGATGAGGATGGTGACTTGTCCAGGGTGTACTCCGCCTTCCGCCTGATTGTAGCAGAGATAGGCACCCGCGACCCCAAAAGGGAATAAGTGGTGTAAATTGATGGATGGATATACTAATTTTAAATATTTAAAAATAATACTGGTGGCTTATCCATTATACAGTGCTCAATACCGGAGTAGAGCGGAATATACGTTAGGTTAGGAAAAAAACGGCGGAGCACCTATCAAATACTGCTTGCTGGTTACTAAAAAAACAACAACAACACGTACCTTTCACTATTTGAGTAACCTTTGTTCTGCCATTTGCGTACTGGCAAGTGTCACTTCGGTCAGGTGCGCAACACCACTTAATTGTTGGCCAATCCAAAAGCAACCCCATAACGCTATAGCCAACATTCACCAGGAGATGGTGACAGACAACATAAATTCACTCTATTACAGACGGCGTCGCCATGGCTGTAACTTCCTCGTTCTTCTGCTTCGTCTCCTTGTGTGTGCAGTTTTTTAATCAAAATCCGTAGATGTTGTAACGTGATTGGGCAGGAAAGCTGTTTGTATAGTGGGAAAGCGGACGTGAAAAAAACAGGCTGTCCCCACTCATGTCCGCATGGAGCTGGAGGGTGCGTGGCCTCCAGCTCCGCTGAATTTCGGGAGATTTTCGGGAGAACATTTCTTTTTCGGGAGAGGCGCTGAATTTCGGGAGTCTCCCGGAAAATCCGGGAGCATTGGCAAGTATGCCAGAACATGAACTGAAATCAGGGGAAGATGAAAAATGAAAGCGACTCCATCTATTTTCTAAAGGAAAAAAAAACAAAAAAAACATGACGGAGCGCTTCTCTTCTGCTCTCATTAATCAGTTTTGTCGTCAGCGGCGAGAGCGAGCGAGAGAGAAAACATTTTTAAAAAGTTGAAAGATCAATGAAGGGGGGAAAAAAGCCATCTAATCCGACTGGTTAGAACATCTGAATCCTGATTAATTAATCAGTTTCATATTAGGCTGCTCTCCACCGCTCATTAAGCACACACACACACACACACACGTACAGTATATACACAATTGCGAGTGTGCGCGCATTTATTAAAGCACTCCCCGCCGCATGTGTGCGAGCGCCTCATTGGTATGCGTGGCGCCGGGCCGCCGAGCGCGAGCTGTCCGGCCTCGCTTTGCAGTCATTAGTGCGCTCGTTAGTCCAGTTATGTTGAATCCAAATTACCATTCATCATCACGCCGGGGGCCGTCACTTACCAGGGACGCTAACTGGATTAACCGGACCCAGGGCACGCGGGCGCGCTCGGTGGCGAGGCGGCAGAATCCCAAGTCGGGCGTTAGTCGGCGAGGCTTAAGTGTTTTAACATAGATGATCTATTATTGATTGGGACTCTGGCGGCCATTAGCGAGGATTGCCCGGCCCTCGTGGGCACAAATCATGTCATAAAGCACGGAGGCGACCGTTGAGGGGCCTCGCGAGCGTGCCGTCGCTAACCGCCGTCTTTATTACGCGGGAAATACTCGCCTTGTTTCCACCCTGTTCAAGGGCTCGGTGGCGCTTCTAAAAAAAAAAATGTATGTATTCATTTATCCATTTTTCGCTTGTCCCTTTTGGGGTTGTGGGAGGTGCTGGAGCCTATCTCAGCTGCATTCGGGCGGAAGGCAGTGTATACCCTGGACAAGTCGCCATCTCATCATCCTTGAACTCATCGTAGTTGTCACGCCTGTAAGATTGTTTTGTTTTTTGCCATGTTTGGTCAGGTTATGTTTAGTTTTTTGGACATTTAGTTCTGTCTTTGCACTTCCTGGTTTGTTTTCGTCTCCATGCCAACCCATTAGCTTCACCTGGTCTCCTATTTACGTCCCTGTTCTCAGCCTCACACTAATCATCATAGCTACTATTTAAGTCATTCTTTTTCTGTCTTCCGCCTGGCATCTACACCCTACCCATGCTGTTCCTACCATGATGCCCTTGTTCACAGTTCCATGTCATGTAAGTTTTGTTTATAGTTCATAGTTAATTGCCTTGTGCAAAGTATTTTTGTTTATGTCAATTATTCATGCCATCGAGCAAGTGTTTTTGTTTCATGTTTGTATTTTGTAGCCTAGTTTTGTACCTCCATTGTGAGCGCTTTTTGTTTGTCTTTTGTTAGTTATAGTGTTAAATAAAAAGATGTACTCACATTCCCATCTCGCTCGTGCAAATCATCCTCTGCGTCGAAGAAAGAACGTTAATCCAAGTCAAAGCCTGACAGTAGTTTGTTTAAATGTACAACTTTCTCCAATGCTGCCACAGAAAGACGTGTTTTATTTCACTCCTTCTTTGTCTCATTTTGCCCACCAAACGTTTTATGCTGTGCTTGAATGTACAAAAGTGAGCTTTGTTGATTTTATTGATTTGCTGGAGTGCTTTATCAGGCATATTTGGTCAATCCATGACTGCAAGCTAATCCATGCTAACATGCTATTTAGGCTAGTTGTAAGCACATATCGCATCAATATGCTATGCCGCATTTGTAGATATCCATCCATCCATTTTTATACCGCTTATTCCCTTCACGGTCACGGGGGGTGCTGGAGCCTATCTCAGTTGCATTCGGGCGGAAGGCGGCGTACACCCTGGACAAGTCACCACCTCATCGCAGGGCCAACAAAGATAGACAGACAACATTCACACTCACATTCACACACTGGGGACCATTTAGTGTTGCCAATCAACCTGTCTCCAGGTGCATGTCTTTGGAGGTGGGAGAAAGCCCGGAGGGAACTCACGCAGTCATGGGGAGAAAATGCAAACTCCACACAGAAAAAAATCCCGAGCCCGGGATTGAACCCAGGACTCCTCAGGACCTTTGTATTATGAGGCACATGCACTAACCCCCTGTACCACCGTGCTGCCTATTCATTTATTTTGTAATATTATATTATTATTGGGGCAGTACAGCTCGGTTGGTAGAGTTGCCATGCCAGCAACTTGAGGGTTGCAGGTTTGATCCCGGGTTCTGCCATCCTAGTTACTGCCGTTGTGTCTTTGGGCGAGACACTTTTACCCACCTGCTCCCAGTGCCACCCACACTGGTTTAAATGTAACTTATACATTGGGTTTCACTATGTAAATAAGAAAAGTGCTATGTAAATAAAAATTAATTTCACTTCACTATTATATGAAAATTGTATTAAATTTAAAGATAATATACATTGCATGTACAAAATATTACTATAAACGGATGCATCAAAAATGCGCATGGCGTGTGGCGTTCAATCAATCAGCGACACAGACGGTACTTGCAGCGTGTTTGGAATAAAACGCCACATTTTTATATAGCAGTCCAAAATTAATGTGAGCGAAGAATGTACCACCGACCTGACAAGTCCGAAAGACATGATACAGTATTATCTGCTCACAGACGCTACCTGCAGCAAGTCCAGGACCATGCCTGGGCAATTATTTTGCCTCAGAGGGGCCACATTTTGATGAAAAAAAATGTCTTGGGGGACGATTTATCTATTTTTAAGGAACACTAATACAAAACCTCATAATAATGAATGCTAAATTTATGACGGACCGCCTGAAAACCTGTATTGGACTTTTTTTTTTTTTTTTACTGAATCCGACACCCAGAATGTACATGAAAATAAAGAATGTGAGATTTACAATATTAACTATGAACGATAAACACTGAATATTGACAACACATGAACATTAAACCCCTCCTGATCGACATATTTTACAATCAAGAAAAATACAACCAAAATGCAACAAACAGCGAAATATGACCTCAAAGGATAAAAAAACCCTCCTACTATCGGATATATCACCAAGCTTGAAGTTAAAGTTAAAGTACCAATGATTGTCACACACACACACTAGGTGTGGCAGAATTATTCTCTGCATTTGACCCATCAACCTTGATCACCCCCCTGGGAGGTGTGGGGAGCAGTGAGCAGCATTGGTGGCCACGCCAGGAATCATTTTTGGTGATTTAACCCCCAATTCCAACCCTTGATGCTGAGTGCCAAGCAGGGAGGTAATGGCTCCCATTTTTATAGTCTTTGGTATGACTCGGCCAGGGTTTCAACTCACAACCTACCGATCTTAGGGCAGACACTCTAACTTTCTTGTTAAAATCTGACAAACAGAATTCTGTCTGTTATTCACAATCCTTATGAGACAAGCTTTTCGTTTTTTTTTTTGTTCATTCCAACATGTAAACATCGGCTCGTTCTTGGTGGCTATAAGGAGCGACCCATTCTACCTCTAAATCACTTTAAATTACATTTAAAAAACGTCAAAAATACTTTATTTATGTTCCATAACCTGTATAATAATCAAACTGTAGCAACATTGCTATTGTTATTTTTTTAGATTATGAACTCTGTATTAGCCGCAAAAGCTATCTACGGAAAGAGATAAGCGGGTAATTGCGTCAAAACGAAGCGTGTTTGAGTTTGTAATATACAACACGATGTGAAAAGACACTAACCAGTACTGAGAGGAAATCATGAACAATCAAATTAAAGTATTTGTAAAGTATGATTTCATCTTCTGTTTGTACACAGCTAGCCATGCAGTGTTTGTACTGTGGTTGTAATAACACGCTGAATGTGTTGCATGTATCATGGTCAATATAAAGTGTGACTCACGCAATGGACTCTTGTCTGTATGGCAGGAGTGTTTTTTTCCCTGTTTATTTGGGTCAGCACTCCATTTATGTTGAAATAGCTTGTCTTCAAGTTCCACATTTGCTTCAAAAAGATAAGCTTGTGAATCGTCATTTGACCAAACATAGTCGACTTAGTTGTCTGTTACCGAGTCTACAAGGAATAGAAGATTAGTCGCGTTTGTTTTAGGGAGTAGGAAAACACATTTGTTGCCAGAACTCAATAGTGTGCTGCTAAGGAAACAAAAATAAATGCGCTAAATAATTACTCAATGATTAGTCTACAAATCATAACAATAGTCAAGAATTAGTTAAGTATTTAAATGAAATCCTAAAATCCTAAAATTGTCAATGGTATGTTGATTACTTAAATGACTAGTCAACTAATCATAACAATAGTGAATGATTAGTTGACTATTTAAATGATTATTTTACTAATCATAAACATAATCAATGATATGTTGACTATTTAAACGATTAGTCAACTACTCATAACACTGGTGAATGATTAGTCGACTTTTTAAACGATTAGTTGACTAATCATAACAGTCAATGGTATGTTGACTATGTAAATGATTAGTTAACTAATCATAACACTAGTGAATGATTAGTCAACTGTTTAAGTGATTAGTTGACTTATAACAATAGTCAATTATATGTTGACTATTTAAATGATTAGTTGACTATTTAAACAAATAGTCAAGTAATCTTCAAATAGTCAATGATTAGTCGACTATTTAAATGATTAATCAACTAATCATAAAAATAGTGAATGATTAGTCGACTATTTAAATGATTAGTCAACTAATCATACAAAATAGTCAATAGTTGACTGTTTATGTGATAGTCAGTGAATTGTAAAACTAGTCAATGATTAGTCAACCAATCTTAACAATAGTCAATAATTAATTAACTATTTAAAATGAATAGTAAAATGTTCTTAAAAAGAGGCAATGATATGTTGATTATTTAAATGATTAGTCAACTAATCACAACAATAGTGAATGATTAGTCGACTATTTAAATGATTAGTCAACTAATCATAACAATAGTGAATGATTAGTCGACTATTTAAATGATTAGTCGACTACTCATAAAAATAGTCAATGAGAGGGTGAGAAATTAAATGATTAGTCAACTAATCATAACAATAGTGAATGATTAGTCGACTATTTAAATGAATAGTCAACTAATCTTAAAACTAGTCAATGATTCATCGATTATTTAAATGATTAGTCTACTAATCATTAAAATAGTCAATGATTTGTTGACTATTTAAAAAAATAGTCAACTAAACATAAAAAAGTCAATGATTATTAATGACTAAGTGATTTGTCAGCGAATTGTAAAAAGAGTCAATGATTAGTCAACATATTGTTACAATGGTAGATCATTAGTTGATTATAGTAAATACATTATATTGATAATAGTTAATTCTATTATTAGTTGTTAGTTGTAGCCTTAGTTAAAATCACGGAAATGTAGCATTTTATAGCAAAGTAGTGTTTTCAATAAAGCGAAAATGTAAACTGTCTTTATTTCGGCCCTAAATGTAGCATGTACATGTTTGAAGTTGCCAAAACAAACAATGATCCACCTGTGTTTAAAAAGAGCCTGACTGAGATCATGGTCCTACATGGTCCTACATGGTCCTACATGGTCCTACGAGTCTCCGGGCCAATCTTGCAGATCTGAAGGTGTTTTCAAGCTTGTTAAAGATGAGTGCAACACATTCAGTGACAGAGTAGATGTTGTACATGATGAATCATCTGCTCATAAACTGCACAACCTGACAGGTGAGATGAAGCTGTTTGCAATTAGCACACCTTTGAGTCAAAAACCCTTCATCTTCCCTGGCATCTTTCTGCCCGTACCCGCGCAGATTCATTTCACATTTGGGGACGCACAAATTGGTGCCATTTCATTATCGGGCGCCCGGCCCAAAAGTCATCGCCGCATGCAAATTTCCTCTTTTAATTTTTCACCGCGACAGAAACGGCGGCACAGTCGATTTTCATCATCGCCAAACGGCCGGGGCCCGGATATGAAGGCGACCTCCATCTGGGGTCAAACGCAGCGATCGCATCTCAATTCGGGAGCGGGGATTGATTTGGAGGAGAGTGTTTAAACTGCTGATGCAGAGGGTTGTTGATTTAGGAGCAACAATAAAAAATGAAAAAAAAGTCCTAATACACCAAGGAACCTGCTGCCAGGAATACAATACTGAGCTACTACTAGAAGCGGTCTACATTATATATAAACTGCTAATAAACGTTTTTAGTACACAGTTTCTGGCAGGTCAAAGGTACTGTTCTACGCTCATATTAGTCAATACATGCCGGTCTTTATTGTAAAGTGCACATATAAGGTATGACGACGAGGCAACGGGGCAACAAAGGGCTCACTATATGGTTTATAAAGGCTTTGTAAATCAACAACTAATTCATAACTAATGTATATATTTACATATACATACATACACACACATACATATATATGTGTGTGTGTGTGTGTGTGTGTGTGTGTGTGTGTGTGTGTGTGTGTGTGTGTGTGTGTGTGTGTGTGTGTGTGTGTGTGTGAAAAATGTCGGAGTTTAAAGAATGTCCCATTTATTTCAATTAGAATTTCCCCAAAAATTAGGAATTCTAGGAAAAAAAAGATTTTTTTTTTTTTTTTAAATGGTCTGAATGAATGGTTGGTGTTGGAAATGTACAAATCGGTCGAGGAATGTTAAAGTAGCAACATGTTGAACTGAGAAACGGTATTAGGGATTTCCTGGAATTTCAGGAAAAATTTGACATTTTCCAGTTTACAAAACAAATTCATTTTTTGTCCAAATTAAAGGCCTACTGAAACCCACTACTACCGACCACGCAGTCTGATAGTTTATATATCAATGATGAAATATTAACATTGCAACACATGCCAATATGGCCTTTTTGGTTTACTAAATTACAATTTTAAATTTCCCGCAGAGTTTCTTGTTGAAAATGTCGCGGAATGATGATGCGCGTATGTGACGTCTCGGGTTGTAGCGGACATATTAGCCCAGCACCACACACGGCTAAAAGTCGTCTCTTTTCATCACATAATTACACAGTAATTTGGACATCTGTGTTGCTGAATCTTTTGCAATGTGTGCCTTTAGCACCAAAACACAGCCGGTGTTTCTTTGTTTGTTGTGAAGATTTAACACAGAGCGGTCAAGCGAACATCTTTCTCTACGTCAACCAGCAAGTTTTTGGATGGGAAAATTGTGATATTAAGTTGGCTCTTACCGGAGACTTCAGTGGATTATGCAACCTCATCCTGAAGCTCAAAAATGCAGCTGTGATCCAGGCTCCTCGGCTCCTCTCAGAGACACTGGCGTTCACCGCCTCCAGACTTTCAGGTATGACATTACAATCTCACTAAAACACTATTAAAACAATAAGCAGATACGGGATCTTCCAGAATTATCCTAGTAAATGTGTCTTATTACATCTGAAACGGTCCCACTGCCACCGCCTGGAGCCGGCGCCTTTTTTCTTTTTTTGTGCTTCACTCTAACTTTCCTCATCCACACATCTTTCAACCTTGCTCAAATTAATGGGGAAATTGTCGCCTTCTCAGTCCGACTAGCTCTTGCTGCTGGTGGCTATGAATAGGTTGAAAATGTAGAAATGGGGAAAGTTAGAAAAATGGCCAATTCATTTTGAGTGGGAAAAATGTTAGGTTAATTAAGTTAAAGTACCCTTGTCCTTGTGAGGGGAGCAGTGCGCAGCAGCGGTGGCCGCGCCCGGGAATTTTTTGGGGGTGATTTAAACCCCAATTCCATCCCTTGATGCTGAGTGCCAAGCAGGGAGGTAATGAGTCCCATTTCTATAGTCTTTGGTATGGAATTCAGGAAATTCTGGGAATTTGCGGTGTTATCAAGGGAAATCTCGCGATCCCCGAATAGGCTGAACAGTTTAAAGTTGGAACGGTTCGAATGGGGTGAAAAATGTGGAAGGTAGAGCGCGGCACAATCTGGAGAAGAAGAAGAAGTCTAATAAAAGATAGTTGAATTTTGGTGTAGAATGCTTTGGAGCATCCATCCATCCATTTCCTACCGCTTATTCCCTTTTGGGTTCGCGGGGGGCGCTGGCGACTATCTCAGCTACAATCGGGCGGAAGGCGGTGTACAACCTGGACAAGTCGCCACCTCCTCGCAGGGCCAACACAGATAGACAGACAACATTCACACACTGCATTCACACAATAATGCTTATTTTGCATAGTTGATGTGTTTAATGTCAGACTGTTTATGCAGAGGGAAGGTAACCCTCATCACTTGGAGTGGATCTGACAGGCGTGGCGGTGTGGAAAGAGTCCAGCATCAAATCGAGTCAGTCAGTCAGACATTTGTTGCATCAATAATTAATATCTCCCTGCCTCCCCGCCTGTGATCACACGCTCCATCTTCCATCACAATCATTGTATTTTTATTCCCCGTCCATATTGTCACAGGGTTGTCATCTTTTCATGCCGCGTCGGCATTTTTGCTTTGTTTACATTTGCTCTCGCATCCACTGCATCTCGATCATGTCCCTCTCTAGAAAGCGACCGCTGTTCCAACACTGATATCTTTCAGCCTGACCCCAAATCTTCCAAGTACGAAAAAAACGTGGTGAGTAACGAGCCTAAATAAATGATGGGCTCACTTTTAGGAGGCCCATCCTCCACTCTCGTGTCAGGATCCATGAAAGTGACGGCAAAGGAGTGCAAGAGGAAGAAGAGAAAAGGAGATGTTTGTTGTTATTAATAAATGGAAGCAAAAGTAAGTGATATAAAGCTTCTTTGAAATATTATTTTCTAGCTAATATTATATACCGTATTTCCGGATTATAAATCGCACTGCCAATGAATAGTCTCGTTTTGATCTTTTTTTCATGTATAAGGCACACCGGATTATACGGCGCATTAAAGGAGTTATATTATTATTAGTTTTCTCCCCGTCATCATTGTTGTAGCGGTGTAGCGTGCAAGGATGGGAGCGGGAGAAGTGTCAAAAGATGGCGCTAACTGTTTTAATGACATTCAGCTTTTACTTCAATCAATAACAGAGCAGCATCTCCTAATCCCGTGAAAAAACGTCCGACCGGAACTCTCTAATAACTAAAGTTCCTTGGGTGAATAATGTAAACTCACTACACCGGTATGTTTTAGCGCTTTCATGGTGAGTTTACTGACGGATATAAGTAGGAACTTTACACTACTTTATATTAGAAATGGCAACAAGAAGGTAGAGAAAAAGAAGCTTATCGACGATGGTGTCCCAATGGACTACAAAGGCGGACACGCGCAATTTTTCACAACAAGCTTTTTTATATTTGCATAGTATGTATGCCATATTTCCTTGAATTGCCGCAGGGCAAATAGTATGCGCCTGCCTTGAATTACTGCTGGGTCAAACTCGCTTCACAAAATAATTAGCGCATGCTTAGTATTACCGCCTGGTCAAACTTGTGACGTCATCATTTCAAAATGGAGGAGGCTGATTTCAATACCGGTAATTTGAGATCGCATAAAGGGAAGAAGATTAATAGCTATTCAGTAGGATTTAAGGTCCAAGCTTACATCACACTCAATTCTTTACTGCATGCCTTTGGTAAGTGCCGGAGTGAGAAGAGGTTTTAAAATAATTAGCGCGTGCTTACTTTTACCGCATGCCTTTGGTAAGCGCAGGAGTGAGAAGAGGTTTTAAATTAATTAGCGCCCCGGCGGCAATTCAAGGAAATACAGTATATTATTAATGGGCGGTATAGCTTGGTTGGTAGAGTGGCCGTGCCAGTAACTTGAGTGTTGCCGGTTCGATTCCCGCGTCCGCCATCCTAGTCACTGCCGTTGTGTCCTTGAGCAAGACACTTTACCCACCTGCTCCCAGTGCCCCCCACACTGGTTTAAATGTAACATAGATATTGGGTTTCACTATGTAAAGTGCTTTGAGTCACTAGAGAAAAGCGCTATATAAATATAATTCACTAATGTTGTAAATACACTTTTTTATAAATCTAGAAAGGGTGGTCCTAAAGAACAAGGCATTTTTCTCAGGTCTCAAGAAGGTAAGAAATACAATAATGTGTGTATGTGTGTGTGTTTGTCGGGTGCGCACCTGGCTTTATTAAAACATTGCAAGGGGGGTTGTTGGGGTTGAACGCCGTCTGCTGCGTATTTACAGTGGATCGTAAATCCCACCAGGCGGTTCAGCTGTCCGGGGTCTTACCAATCGCTAATCTCTCCTATCAGCGAACCCCCTATCCACCCCCCCCAGACCCCAAACCAGATCAGAGGTGAGACGGATGCGACTTGACGTGAACAGACGAGGCGTCTCACTCTGCACTGATTGCGGAGTATCGAACCGTTCCCACTGAACTCTCTTTAATGATTCATGCGAGCACATTAAGGCCGCAGCAACGCCGCACAAAGCAGGAGATGATGCAACAATTAATTATGTCACGGTTGCTACGACAATGAAGAAATTGCTGTCAAATGCAAAGCACGTATATCCATTTACATTTAATTATGATATTTAATATCCTGTAAGGCTTTACACTAACTATTGTGAACCAAAAAATACAAAATGGAGATTGATGCTTTTTTTTTCTTTTTTTTTTTAATATGACAGATTAATACGTGTCAATATGCATCAATTTAACCCTAACATGGGTAATAACATCTCTCTAAATACCGGGGCAACACTACACCAGTGGGTGTACCAGCCAGGACACGCTTTTGTGTAAAGTTCAACATTTTCCACACAAAAAAATTGGTTACTTCAGATTTTAGAAACATATATAGAGATAGCACCGCCAAGCGGGTACCATGTAGTGGAAAAACTGAATATACAAATTCTCTTTTGACCTTAGCAGACATTAAACTTTCGAGGGCCGCTGGTGTCGCCCTTGGCCTCGCCTCCCACTCGTCCTCCATCCTCCTCGGTGTCCTCGTCGTCTAATTCGAAAGTTTTATCAGCGGTACGTTCCGCACAGAACTTTTCCCAACACAACGTCGGCACACCGCCAAAAGAAACCCCGGAGATAGATGAGCAAAACAAAAAAAGGGAGAATTTGTGGACTTTTGCTTGACATTTTAACACAGTTATGAGGGCCGCTTATAACAATGAGTGATATATATATATATATATATACACACACACACATACATTAACAATATATTTTTTTTACACAAGCTGCAAATTTTTTTTACAAATTTTACTTTGAAAACTGTCAGCTCAGTCACCAGAATTTTACAGCAAAAACAGTGTTTATGTTTACAACATATAAAAAAATTGAATAAATGGATTGCAGCTGAGTTAGGCGCCAGCGCCCCCCGCGACCCCGAAAGAGAATAAGCGGTAGAAAATGGATGGATGGATGGAGAAACAATAGCACTGTTTTTCAGCGGTAAAATTCAAACAACATTGATGCCGGGGTTTTTTAACCGTTGTAGTTTTATTTTTATTTTTTTTAATGTTTTAGTGTCTTACTGTGTGTGGAAAAAAACCTTGATTTTACGGTAAAAAAAAGTCAGCAGATATAATCCTAACATATATTGTAAATTTCATATTCTATAATTTGTTTTGAAATCACAAGTCAAGCAGATATTTAAGTACAGTATTTATCTTTATTTTAACCAAAACATATTTTTGGAATATATAATATTTTGATTTTGATAATATTTCTTATTAGTGTTTGTATTAGTGTTCCTAAAAATAGGACGCACACAAATACTGCAGAGTACATGTTCACAGCTCACATACATACATACATATATATATATATATATATATATATATATATGTACTGTACAGTACATTTTTACAGCTTACATATATATGTGTATGTATACATGTATGTATATAATATATATATACACACATATATATATATATATATATATATATATATATATACATACACACATATATATATATATATATATATATATATATATATATATACACACACATATATATATACATATATACACACACACACACACACACACACACATAGATCTATACATACATACACACACAGATGTGTGTATATATATTATATATATATTTATACACATAGATAGATGGATATACCAGCCCCCAGCATATATTTTTTTTCTCTAAATTTGGCCCCCCGTGGCAAAGTAATTGCCCAGGCCTGATATAGAGTGACGATTTGATTCAGAATCGATCCTCAAATCAACACGATACTCGTTTCAAACCTACTCTCGCAATATTTTATTTGGTATATGAAATATAATAAAAAGAGGTTACAAAAGCTCCCGGTATGATGTACACACGCAGCGGGTAAGCACGGATTTGACGTAAAAACATGTTTTAAAAAATCGATTCCTGAAAATGTGTAGACAAGAATCGTGATTTGGATGTGAATACATTTTTTTCCCCCAATACTAATCATTTATTTGCTTTGGTTTTTGTACAATTTGGTCTTAGACTTTTTAAAGCATTTTCCTGACAAAACATCGAGGTACTAATGTACTAATCCTATCGGTATGGCGATTAATTACATATTTGGGTAAGTTTGGGAAGCAGAGATGTCATTACTCCAACTAATGCCTTTTTTCAATGAACCACTGGATGGTGTTCACAATAGAACAATGGCATTAAAACTTGTGGCTGTAGGCAACCTCCAGATGCAGTTTTTCTCCCCACTAAATCCTCACAGTATTCATCTAGAATCAATAAGTGCACCAGTTTCAGCTTTCAGTTCATTTCCATCTGTAGTCTTTACCACCTATTAATTCAATCCTAATTAACCAAAGTCTAAAAGCACTTTAAATAGTACACTTGAATCCAAATGAATATTGTTGATTAAATCCAAGGTAATTCCGTCAATGAAATGAACAAAGTGTCATTACGTTCTAATTAATGAATAGTGGCAATTACACAAAGTTGTAGCCTTTACACAATTTCACTTCTGATATGTGTGACCATCGATTTTGCAGATAATCATATTATTTAACACTTAATAGACAGAGTTTTGTGGGAAAGATTGCCTTAAATTCATCAATTAAATCCAACATTTTATATCTTAGAGTGCACCTGACAAAGTCCACATGAAGCACCCTAATACCACCGCGAACAACAAAATCACACAATCATGATGGCGCTAGCCGCATTCCAAGTATCAAGCGGCAGCATCATCTAACTCTGCATGCGCTTTAAAAACGTCGGCGTGAATGTGAGCACGATTAAAGCCGACTGAGCACTTTGCTCACAGCGCTTTAGTTCTGCGGCAGTCTCACCTCAAAATGTATCAAACGGGCTCCAAACCGCGAAAAAAATAACAATAAAATCACTTGACGAAAGTACAGTGTTTTATTTCCCTATATTCAAATGCATTGTTATTGTTCAGTGTGTGTAATGTCACATATTGATATTATACCCTTTTTTAATGAATACTTATACCTACTACGCTACTGCATTTTAATGTTGTCATTATGGTGGTACTTGGCAAAAGTGTACCCTGAGGTGGTACTTGGAGGAAGAATTTCAATTAACGCATTTATAAGATTAAAAAATACGAAGGTTCTCTTATTTTTACTTATCACAACAGCAGCATTCACTATGTGTGTAGACGCCACGCACATTTACGCACAAGAAACACATGTTAATGTGTGCGACATTGGTTTTATTATCCTATAATCAAACAGTGTTATTGTTCAAACTGTGTGTAATGTCACATATCGATATAATACTGCATTTTAAAGGCCTACTGAAACCCACTACTACCGACCACACAGTCTGATAGTTTATATATCAATGATGAAATATTAACATTGCAACACATGCCAATACGGCCTTTTTAGTTTACTAAATTACAATTTTAAATTTCCCGCGGAGTTTCTTGTTGAAAACGTCGCGGAATGATGACGCATGTTTTTGACGTCTCGGGTTGTAGCGGACATATTAGCCCAGCACCACACACGGCTAAAAGTTGTCTCTTTTCATCGCATAATTACACAGTAATTTGGACATCTGTGTTGCTGAATCTTTTGCAATTTGTTCATTTAATAATGGAGACTATAAAAGAACAATGCTGTTGGTGGAAAGCGGTGGATTGCAGCTGTCTTTAGCACCGAAACACAGCAGGTGTTTCTTTGTTGTGAAGCTTTAACACAAAGCGGTCAAGCGAACATGTTTCTCTACGTCAACCAGCAAGATTCTGGATGGGAAAATTGTGATCTTAAGTCGGCTCTTACCGGAGACTTCAGTGGATTATGCGACCTCATCCTGCAGCTGTGATCTTGGCTCCTCCATTGGCTTCTCTGAGAGACACTGGCGTTCACCGCAGCCCTCCGACTTTCAGGTATGACTTTACAATCTCACTAAAACACTATTAAAACAATAAGAAGATAAGGGACCTTCCAGAATTATCATAGTAAATGTGTCTAACTACATCTGAAACGGTCCCACTGCCGCCGCCTGGAGCCGTCGCCTTTTTTTTGTTCTTTTTTTTTTGTGCTCCACTCTAACTTTCCTTATCCACAAATCTTTCATCCTCGCTCAAATTAATTTGGAAATTGTCGCTTTCTCGGTCCGAACAGCTCTTGCTGCTGGAGGCTCACATTAAAAAAAATGTGAGGATGTGAGGAACCCTAACACCCGTGACGTCACGCGCACATCGTCTGCTACTTCCGGTACAGGCAAAGCTTTTTTATTAGCGACCAAAAGTTGCAAACTTTATCGTCGATGTTCTCTACTAAATCCTTTCAGCAAAAATATGGCAACATCTCGAGATGATCAAGTATGACACATAGAATGGACCTGCTATCCCCGTTTGAATAAGAAAATCTTAAAATCAATTATATTGATACTTAAACAGCCAAATTGTTTTCTGAGGTGATACTTGGTGGAAAAAAGTTCAATTAAAGCATCTATACGATGTAAAAATGCGCTCACACCGCTTCGGTTCTGCGGCAGTCTGACCTTAAAATGTATCAAACGGTCCCCAAACCACGAAAACATAAAAATAAAACCACTTGATGAAAGTACGGTGTTTTATTTTCCTATATTCAAACTCGGTGTTATTGTTCAAACTGTGTGTAATGTTAACATGTAAACATACATGCCTTTTTTTATGAATACTTATACCTACTACGCTACTGCATTTTAATGTGGTCATTATGTTGGTACTTACATAGCCAAAGTGTTTCCTGAGGTGGTACTTGGTGGGAAAAAGTTCATTTAAAGCATTTATAAGATGCAAAAATATGAGTGTTTGCTCACTTCTCAGTGTCGCAATAGCAGCATTCGCTATGTGTGTAGACGCCACACACATTTACACACAAAGAGCACAAAAAACACAACTTGATGCATGTGACATCGGTTTCATTTTCCTATAATTAAACACGGTGTTATTGTTCAAACTGTGCGCAATGTCACAAATCGATATTATACCTTCTTTTTTTTTAAATGAATACTTATACCTACTACGATACTGCATTTTAATGGGGTCATTAAGTTGGTGCTTAGATATACAAATTGTTTCCTGAGGTGGTACTTGTGGGGGAAAAGTTCAATTAAAGCATCCGTAAGATGCAAAAATGTGCTCACACCGCTTCGGTTCTGCGTCAGTCTCACCTTAAAATATATCAAACGGGCTCCAAACCGTTAAAAAAAAAAAAAATCACTTGATGAAAGTACAGTGTTTTATTTTACTACATTCAAACACGGTGCTGCTCTACAAACTGTGTGTAATGTTACACATCAATATTAAACATACATGTTGTTGTTTTTTTAAATGTATGAATACTTATACCTACTAGGCTACTCTATTTTAATGTGGTCACTATGTTGGCACTTAGACAGCCAAAGTGTTTCCTTAGGTTGCACTTGTTGAAAAAAAGTTCAATTAAAACATTTATAAATACGAGCGTTTGCTCACTTCTCAGAGTCGCAGCAGTAGCATTCGCTGTGTGTGTAGACGCCACACACTTTTATGCACAAAGAGCACAAAAAACACAACTTAATGCGTGACAACAGTTTTATTTTCCTATAATTAAACACAGTGTTTTTGTTCAAACTCTGTGTAATGTCACATATCGATTTTAAACTTTTTTTTTAATGAATACTTATACCTACTACGCTACTGCATTTGAATGTGGTCATTATGGTGGTACTTAGACAGGAAAAAAATTGTTTCCAGAGGTAGTACTTGGTGGGAAAAAGTGAAATTAAAGCATCCATAAAATGCAAAATTCTGCGATGAGGTAATGACTTGTCCAGGGTGTACTCCCCCTTCCGCCCGATTGTAGCTGAGATAGACACCAGCGCCCCCCGCGACCCCAAAGGGAATAAGTGGTAGAAATGGATGGATGGAAAATGCAAAAAATGCGCTCATAGAGCTTCAGTTCTGTGGCAGTCTCACCTTAAAATGTATCAAACGGTCTCCAAACCGCAAACATATTTAAAATAAATCACTTGAAAGTACAGTGTTATTTTCCTATATTCACACATGGTGTTATTCTTCAAACGGTGAGTAATGTTACACATCAATATTAAACATACATGCCTTTAAAAAAAAAAAAAAAATATATATATATATATATATATATATATATATACTTATACCTACTACGCTACTGCTTTTTAATGTGGTCATTATAGTGGTACTTAGGAAGAGTGTTTCCTGAGGTGGTACTTGGTGGAAAAAAGTTCAATTAAAGCATTAATAAGATGCAATAATACGAGCGTTTTCTCACTTTTACGTGTCAAAACAGCAGGGTGGTATAGTTTGGTTGGTAGAGCGGCCGTGCCAGCAACTTGAGGGTTGCAGGTTCGATCCCCACTTCCGCCATCCTAGTCACTGCCATTGTGTCTTTGGGCAAGACACTTTACCCACCTGCTCCCAGTGCAACCCACACTGGTTTGAATGTAAAAATTAGATATTGGGTTTCACTATGTAAAGCACTTTGAGTCGCTAGAGAAAAAGCGCTATATAAATATAATTCACTTCACTTCACATTTGCTATGTGTTGCAGTGCACACATCTACTGCCAGATGCCACGCACATTTACGCGCAAAAACACAACTAAATGCGTGCGAAATTGCTTTTAGTTTCCTATAACAGGGGTAGGGAACCTATGGCTCTAGAGCTCTTTTGATGACTCCATCCGGCTCTCAGGTAAATCTGAGCTGACGTTGCTTGACATGATAAGTAATGAATAAATCCACCTGTAATCAAAGTGTTAAACATAATGTTCAAAATATAAAACGTTCTCGTGCATTTTTAATCCATCCATCCGTTTTCTACCGCACCTGTTCAAGAAGTTGCGTTAATGGTAAGAAGTTATTTATTCATTATTGGTTAGTGTGGGGCTTGCCCTCCTGGGGGTTCTTCACACCACCAAGCACCGACATGAGAGCCTGTTTCAGGACTTATTGCTTTATTTTTCAATAAGTCTCTCAGTTGCTTTCCAGCTATTGTATTTTTCTTTTTCGTTCCCGCTTCCACTCTGGCTCCAGCCCCAACCCCTTCTCTCCTTCTGGCTGCTGCGTTTAACATAGTGATTAGATAACAAGGCCCAGGTGGGCCATCTACGTTCCTGTCGCTGATTTCGAGGCCGGTCCTGGGACACCCCGCTTCGCTGCAGGCCCGCAGGCCACGCCTCCTCCAAAGTTAGCTTCAGAATAACAATGTTATTACGAAGAATACGAGACCTATTTTTCTCTACAAATGTTGGTCTTACTTAAAAATGCACGCGTTTAGTTGTGTTCAGTGTTAATATATTTTTTTTGGGGCTCTCACGGAAATACATTTTTAAATATTTGGCTTCTTGGCTCTCTCAGCCAAAAAGGTTCCCGACTCCTGTCCTACAATAAAACACGGTTTTACTGTTCAAACTGTGCGTAATGTTACACATCTATATTAAACATACATGCTCCTTTTTTTTAATGAATACTTATACCTACTACCTCCTACGCTACTGCATTTTCATGTGGTCACAATGGTGCTACTTAGACAGCCAAAGTATTTCCTGATGTAAATAAAGTCCAATTAAAGCATCTATAAGTTGCAAAAATATGAGTGTTTTCTCACTTTTGCAGCATTCGCTATACGTGTAGCAGTGCACTGATCAAGGACGCACAAATCTGCTAACATTACGCACATTTACGCACAAAGAGCATAAAAACACAACTTAATGCGTGCGACATTGGTTAATCAAACACTGTGTTATCGTTCAAACTGTGTGTAATGTCACATATCAATATTGTGCTTTTCTTAATGAATAGCTATACCTACTACGCTACTGCATTTTAAGGTTTCAAGTTTTATTTGTCGCAAGCGGAGTACACCACAGTGAAATATTTTTACCCATGCTCAGATATTGCGTACAGTGGGATTCAAACACTAGCTGCAGAATCTATTACACTAAATACCAAATGTATGATTAATGTGGTCATTATGGTGGCACTTAGCAAATGTGGTACTTAGTGAAAAAAGGCCAATTAAAGTATTTATAAGATGCAAAAATACGAGTGCTTTCTCACTTCTGCTACGTGTGTAGTAGGGATGTCCCGATCCAGGTTTTTGCATTCCCGATCCGATACCGATATTGTTTTTGCACTTCCGATCCGATACTGATGC
This sequence comes from Nerophis ophidion, assembly GCF_033978795.1. Taxonomy (NCBI): domain Eukaryota; kingdom Metazoa; phylum Chordata; class Actinopteri; order Syngnathiformes; family Syngnathidae; genus Nerophis; species Nerophis ophidion. Next base: position 13,322,185 of record NC_084639.1, on the reverse strand, counting down.
TGGCCTATCCGAGCATGTATTAAAGTTGAAAGTTATTTAGCCTACTTGGTTGTCAGATTCATGTTGAAAAGGGTTTTAGTACTCTTGATAACAACTAGACAGCTGAATTAGGTGAGTTTGAATAATACACAATGGTTGGTATTCAAGGATAAACACAAAATAGAAAAAAGTATACATAACAGAAATGGCATCATTAAACAGTAAAAAAAGTGAACGGTATAAAGTGCAAATAATGCTGTAAACATTATTAAAAAAAAAAAGCAAAACACAAACAACCTGAGTGGGATAAAATGTCTATAACTCAGCATCAATACTTGCTCTTGAACAAGTGTAAACGAAAACAAAAAAACTATGTACACACTCCTTTCAATTGTTTGCCCAAGTCAGAGGGGGGCAAACAACTGAAGTCCAAGCATAATGGGGAGAATCTTTCTAACAAAGACGAGCACTTCAAGATGCTCAAGTGTCAGCCTGCTCCTGTGTTCATCTATGAGTGATAAAAAGCCTCTCACTCTGAAGAGTCATTAAAATGTCTTACAACTTTACCACCACGTTTGCACTCCACTTCATCTTTTTTGTTTCGTAGGGTAAAATAATCCCACACAGCTGACATTTTTACCGTAACTTTTAATTCACAAGGCCGTCTTAACGGTTAGAACACAGACCTGTAGATGTGTTGAAGGTGTGCTGGAAAATGCGGAACGGAGCGTAGGGAGCAGCAGAAGAGTGGAATCTATTATTTAAATCGGTGTGTTAGAAAACACGGACCGGATTTTTTTTTAAAAACTGGATCTGGACCGGCATTTTCCAATGCCTTGACGATACGCATTTTTTTGGCAATTATCGGCGGCCGATCTGATCCAAATATCAGATCGGGACAACCCTAATGTGTAGCGGTGCTCTGATCAAGGACGCACACATCTGATAACATGATGCACATTTCCGCACAAAAACGCAACTTAATGCGTGCGACATTGGTTTTATTTTCCTACAATCAAACACAGTGTTATTGTTCAAACTGTGTGTAATGTTACACAACGATATAACTTTTTTTTTGTTTTTAATTAATACGTATACCTACTATGCTACTGCATTTCAATGTGGTCATTATGGTGGCACTTAGCAAGGGTGGCAATTGGTGAATAAAAAGTCCAAATAAAGCATTTTAAGATACAAAAATACAAGCTTTTTCGCACTTCTTCAGCATTTGCGACGTGTGCAGCCGTGCTTTGATCAAGGACGCACACATCTAACATGACGCACATCTACGCACAAAAACTCAACTTAATGTGTGCGACATTGGTTTTATTTTCCTATAATCAAACATGGTGTTATTGTTCAAACTGTGTGTAATGTTACACATCAATATACCTTTTTTTTTGTTTTTAATGAATACCTATATCTACTAGGCTGCTGCATTTCAACGTGGTCATTATGGTGGCACTTAGCAAAGGTGGCAACTGGTGGAAAAAAAAGTTAAAGCATTTATAAGATGCAAAAATACAAGCTTTTTTTCGCTTTTGCAGAATTCGCTACATGTGTAGCGGTGCTCTGATCAAGGACGCACACATCTGCTAACATGACGCACAAAAACGCAACTTATTGCGTGCAACATTGGTTTTATTTTCCTATAATCAAACACGGTGTTACTGTTCAAACTGTAATGTTACAAATCAACATACACTTTTTTTGTTTTTAATGAATACTTATACCTACTACGCTACTGCATTTTAATGTTGTCATTACCTACTACACTACTGCATTTTAATGTTGTCATTATGTTGAAACTTAGACTGCCAAAGTGTTTCCTGAGGTGGTACTTGGTGGAAAAAAAAGTTCAATTAAAGCATTTATAAGATGCGAAAATACAAGCTTTTTTTTCACTTTTTCAGCATTTGCTCCATGTGCAGCGGTGCTCTGATCAAAGACGCACACATCTGCTAACATGACGCACAAACACAACTTAATGCGTGCAACATTGGTTTTATTTTCCTACAATCAAACACGGTGTTATTGTTCAAACTGTCTGTAATGTTACACATCAATATACATTTGTTTTGTTTTTAATTAATACATATACCTCTTATGCTACTGCATTTTAATGTGGTCATTATGGTGGCACTTAGCAAAGGTGGTACTTGGTGGAAAAAAGTCAAAATAAAACATTTATAAGATGCAAAAATGCGAGCGTTTTCTCACTTTTGCAGCATTTGTTACGTGTGCAGCGGTGCTCTGATCGAGGACGCACACATCTGCTAACATGACGCATATTTAGGCACAAAAACGCAACTTAATGTGTGCGATATTGGTTTTATTTTCCTACAATCAAACTCGGTGTTATTGTTCAAACTGTGTGTAATGTTACACATCAATATACCTTTTTGTTTTTAATAATTACTTACACCTACTATGCTACTGCATTTTAATGTGGTCATCATGGTGGCACTTAGCAAAGGTGGCAATCGGTGAAAAAAAAGTCCAATTAAAGCGTTTTAAGATGCAAAAATACAAGTGTTTTCTCACTTCTGCAGCATTTGCTACGTGTGCAGCGGTGCGCTGATCAAGGACGCACACATCCGCGAACATGACGCACATTTACGCACAGAGAGCACAAAAACAACACACTTTGCCCAACTCGAAAAAGGACCTGTTAGACATGCAGGAGAGAGAGGGTTTTTTGGGTTTTTTTTTTCCACTTACAGAATCTCCAGATCGCGCAGCGCCCGGAAAGCTCCATCTTCAATGCAGCTGATGTGGTTGCTGTCCAGCTGCCTACACACACACACACACACGCACACACACACACACACACACACACACACTGATGAGAGGGAGTCAAGGAGAGGGAGGAGGAGAGACTAAGCAAAAAAGGCGTGATGAGTATGTGTGTCAGGAGTAGGCGGGGATGTGATGCCCTAAGGAGTGAGTTTAAAGTATACACACACACACACACACATAAAAAATGGACACTCTCACCTCTGCGCTGTGATGTGCGAGCTGCCCCGAGGAGGAGGAGGAAAGGAGGAAAAAGGCGGCGAGCTGCAGGAGCGTGGAAGTGGCGGAGCGGCCAGCGTGGCGTCAGCCTATCACCTGCTAGCTCGCCGCCGCCACACTGGCCGGTGAGAGAGCGGGCGAGAGAGGGAAAGGAGGAGAGAGAGAGAAAGAGAGAGAGGGCGCCAAGCCCAGCCTTCTTCCCCCTTCTTGTCTCTTCTGTAAATATTAATTGCCTTTTCCTCCTCCTCCTCCTCCCAATGTCATCTTTTATTCTTCCTTTCTTCCCGCGCCGAGCGAGCGAGGGAGTAATTTCATTACATTAGGCCGGCCAATCCATTAGGGGCCTTTTACCGGCTCTGTCACTGAAACAATTTCATTAAAAGCAAAGCCGCCGTAAATCAAACCCGCAGTCACGACTTCCTTCCACTCGCCACAAAAAAACATCAGCAGCACCCGCCAACCCCCTCCCCCGGCCTGGCCCACGCCCCACTGGTGGACGCCCCCACCTTGTGCCCCTCACTCATCCATCCTTGGCTTTTACTTTAATTTGCATCGCTTCGTCCATGAACCCAACAACCCCGCAAACTGTTCCCCCGCGGAATGCCTTCACTTTTCCTCTGGACCAAATCTTGTTTGGAATAAACATGTTCGGCAGCACACACACAGAGTACTTACAAGCAGACACAGTGTGTGGACAGAAAAGGGAGATTGGGCGCATTTCGGCTTAAAAACTAACGATAAAGGTGAAGTCAGTGTTTCCTGCAGGCCAGGCATCTATTTGTGGTGGTGTGGTCGAGCGTCAGTGGGCGGGTGGGTGGTGGGGGGCGATGACCAAGAAGAACGCGGAGTTGGAATATAATTACAACACTTTATGTACATATTTATATACATATTTATATAATATTTACATGTTTATATAATATGTAACTACAAGCTCCATTCACAGACAGAGTCCCATTGCTTTTATGAGCGGTCGAGCGAGTCCATTTTTTTTTTAATTTGTGGCAGCCGTAATTCTTTCGTGGCGGGCCGCCACAAATAAATTAATGTGTGGGAAACCCTGGAAGTTATAAGAATGAAACGCCCTCAGGAAGACCTGTTTTAAGACGTGGTTAACTAGCTAGGGTCTAAAGTCCATCCGCTGTATGCAGTGTTGAAGCCACTTCTAAATCACTAATCAATACATTATCAATTAGTGTTTATTTATATAGCCCTGAATCAAAAGTGTCTCAAAGGGCTGCACAAGCCACAACGACATTCTCTGTTCCGAGCCCACAAAAGGGCAAGGAAAAACTCACAACCCAGTGGGATGTCAATGTGAATGACTATGAGAAACCTTGGAGAGGACCGCCCCCCGTGGGTCCTTGTCAATATGGCGACAAATAAAGTATGTTTCTTACAAGTACCATTATCACTGCAGTATGAGGAAGAGCTAAACATGTTAAACATATAGGATCCACTTTGGACTGGACTCTCACCGTTATGTTAGATCCACTATGGATTGGACTTTCACAATATCATGTTAGACCCGCTCGACATCCATTGCTTTCAGTCCCCTAAAGGGGGGGAAGGTTGCCCACATATGTGGTCCTCTCCAAAGTTTCTCATCATCATCATTGTCACTGTCACCAACGTCCCACTGGGTGTGAGTTTTTCCTTGCCCTTATGTGGGCTCTGTACCTAGGATGTCGTTGTGGTTTGTGCAGCCCTTTGAGACACTTGTGATTTAGGGCTATATAAATAAACATTGATTGATTGATTGATTGATGCTTCACTACACACCGTAGCTCACTGGTGTCAAAATGGAAACAACCACCACTGTAATGATATCAAGTACAGAAGTGTATCTAGTCGATACTATGATTACAGGAATATTTTTGGGGATCACAACACCTTCTATTGTTTTTAAAAAACGTTTTATTGTGTTTATGAACTCAGGGAATATGTCCCTGGACACATGAGGACTTTGAATATGACCAATTTATGATCCTATAACTACTTGGTATCAGATTAATACCGAAATTTGTGGTATCATCCAAAACTCAATCAATCAATCAATGTTTACTTATATAGCCCTAAATCACTAGTGTCTCAAAGGGCACTACAAACCACTACGACATCCTCGGTAGGCCCACATAAGGGCAAGGAAAACTCACACCCAGTGGGACGTCGGTAAAACTAATGTAAAGTATCAAACAACAGAAGAATAAGTGATTATTACATTTGAACAGAAGTGTAGATAGAACATGTTTAGAGAAAGTAAGCCAATATTAACAGTAAATGAACAAGTAGATTAAAGTAAAGTACCACTGATAGTCACACACATTTTTAGCTGACATGACGGTCCTCGGACCACAGACTCGCACAGCTATCAGGCATGTCGAAAACAAACAAAGCAAACAAAACACAGACCACTAAAACCTGACTCTTGAGATCTTTAATAGCTGATATACAAACCCCAAAACCAGTGAAGTTGGCTTGGTGTGTAAATCTTAAATAAAAACAGAACACAATGATTTGCAAATCATGTTCGACTTATATTCAATTGAATAGACTGCAAAGACAAGATAGTTAATGTTCCAACTGGAAAACTTTATTTTTTTGCAAATATTAGCTCCTTTGGAATTTGATGCCTGCAACATGTTTCAAAAAAAGCTGGCACAAGTGGCAAAAAGACTGAGAAAGTTGAGGAATGTTCATCCAACACTTATTTGGAACATCCCACAGGTGAACAGGCTAACTGGGAAAAGCTGGGTGTCATGAGAACTTCCATGAAATGCTCAGTCATTCACAAACAAGGATGGGGCGAGGGTCACCACTTTGTGAATGTGTGGGCAAATTGTCAAACAGTTGAAGAACAACATTTCTCAACCAGCTATTGCAAGGAATTTAGGGATTTCACCATCTAAGGTCTTTAATCTCATCAAAAGGTTCAAATAATCTGGAAAAATCACTGCACGTAACATTGAATGCCCGTGACCTTGGATCCCTCAGGCGGTACTGCATCAAAAACCGACATCAGTATGTAAAGGATATCACCAAATGCGCTCAGGAACACTTCAGAAAACCAATGTCCGTAACTACAGGTGTAGCGACAGTTGGTCGTTACACCTATAAATCCAAGTTAAAATCCTACTATGCAAAGCGAAAGCCATTTATCAACAACCCCCAGAAATGCTGCCAGCTTCACTGGGCCCGAGATCATCTAAGATGGACTGATTCAAAGTGAAAAAATGTTCTGTGGTCTGACGAGTCCATATTTCAAATTGTTTTTTGGAAACTGTGGACGCTGTGTCCTCTGAACCAAAGAGGAAAAGAACCATCCAGACTGTTACAGGCGCAAAGTTCAAAAGCCAGCATCTGTAATGGTATGGGGGTGTATTGGTGCCCAAGGCATGGTTAACTTACACATCTGTGAAGGCACCATTAATGCTGAAGGGTAGACCCAGGTTTTGGAACAACATTGTATGCCATCCAAGCAACGTTATTATGGACGCCCCTGCTTATTTCAGCAAGACAAAGCCAAGCCACATGTTACAACAGCGTGGCTTCAAAGTAAAATAGTGTGAGTACTAGACTGGCCTGCCTATAGTCCAAACCTGTCTTCCATTGAAAATGCAAGGCGCATTATGAAGCCTAAAATACTCCAACAGAGACCCAGGACTGTTGAACAACTTAAGCTGTACATAAAGCCAGAATGGGAAATAATTCCACCTGAAAAGTTTCAAAAATTGGTCTCCTCAGTTTCCAAACATTTACTGAGTGTTGTTAAAAGAAAAGGCCATGTAACACAGTGGTAAAAATGCCCCTGTGACAACAAATGTTCAAAAAAATAATGCACTTTGTGACTTCAATAATAAATATGGCAGTGCCATGTTGGAATTTTTTTCCATAGACATGCACCTGGGGATAGGTTGATTGGCAACACTAAATTGGCCCTAGTGTGTGAATGTGAGTGTGAATGTTGTCTGTCTATCTGTGTTGGCCCTGCGATGAGGTGGCGACTTGTCCAGGGTGTACCCCGCCTTCCGCCCGATTGTAGCTGAGATAGGCGCCAGCGCCCCCCGCGACCCCGAAAGGGAATAAGCGGTAGAAAATGGATGGATGGATGGAAGTTGAGTTGATTTATTTTGGAAAACCTTGTTATATTGTTTAATGCATCCAGCGGGGCATTACAACAAAATTAGGAATAATGTGTTAATTCCACAACTGTATATATCGGTATCGGTTGATATCGGAATCGGTAATTAAGAGTTGAACAATATCGAAATATCGGCAAACAAACCATTATTGGATATCTCTAAATGCAAAATAACATAACACTGCATGACGCAACACAACACAAGGCAACATAAGAAACCTCCATCCATTTTCTACCGCTTGTCCCGTTCGGGGTCGCTGGTGCATATCTCAGCTGCATTTGGGCGGAAGGCGGGGTACACCCTTGACAAGTCACCACCTCATCACAGGGCCAAACATAAGAAACATGTAGGTGTAAATGGTTGATGCTTCCACAGCCCATTAGTAATGGATACTGAGTGTAAAATGCAGCTCCAGCTCTAAATGAAGCGCATGATTTACAAACAACTACAAAGAATGAACTGTACATCTTCCATAACTGTCAGGACATCGTTTCTCTTCTGATTTGTTTGTCCAACAGCAGGATTGGACTAACCTTGTAGGAGGTTTGCTGTACAGCCAAACATCTGCTTAACATAGTCCCCAAAATTCACTACATTTGATTTCCAATGGCCGTGACTGAGATACACGCTCCACTTTCTTTAGGTGCATCAGTGCCATAAAACACTCTTTGATTTACAGCAAAGTGCTTTTCTCATGTGGCGTGCACACACAATGATGCTGGCCAGTTTTTCTGTTAGCACTCTGGACCTACATGGACATACAGTACATTTAAAATTGTTATATACAAACCCCGTTTCCATATGAGTTGGGAAATTGTGTTGGATGTAAATATAAAGGGAATACAATGATTTGCAAATCCTTTTCAACCCATATTCAGTTAAATATGCTACAAAGACAACATATTACCTGTTCAAACTCATAAACATTATTTTTTTTGGGCCAATAATAATTAACTTAGAATTTCATGGCTGCAACACGTGCCAAAGTAGTTGGGAAAGGGCATGTTCACCACTGTGTTACATCACATTTTCTTTTAAAAACACACAATAAACATTTGGGAAGTGAGGAAACTAATTGTTGAAGCTTTGAAAGTGGAATTATTTCCCGTTCTTGTTTTATGTAGAGCTTCAGTCGTTCAACAGTCAGGGGTCTCCGCTGTCGTATTTTACGCTTCATAATACGCCACACATTTTCCACGGGAGACAGGTCTGGACTGCAGGCAGACCAGGAAAGTACCCGCACCCTTTTTTTACGAAGCCACACTGTTGTAACATGTGCTGAATCTGGCTTGGCATTGTCTTGCTGAAATAAGCAGGGGCGTCCATAAAAAGAGCGCTTAGAACATACAAAACCTGTATATACCTTTCAGCATTAATGGTGCCTTCACAGATGTGTAAGTTACCCATGCCTTGGGCACTAATGCACCCCCATACCATCACAGATGCTGGCTTTTGAACTTTGCGTCGATAACAGTCTGGATGGTTTGCTTCCCCTTTGGTCCGGATGACACGATGTCGAATATTTCCAAATAGGGGGATTAGTCAGAACAACTTTCCACTTTGCATCAGTCCATCTTAGATAATCTTGGGCCCAGAGAAGCCGGCGACATTTCTGGATGCTGTTGATAAATAGCTTTCGCTTTGCATAGTAGAGCTTTAACTTGCACTTACAGATGTAGCAACAAACCGTATTTAGTGACAGTGGTTTTCTGAAGTCTTCCTGAGCCCATGTGGTGATATCCTTTAGAGATTGATGTTGGTTTTTAATACAGTGCCGTCTGAGGGATCGAAGGTCACGGTCATTCAATGTTAGTTTCCGGACATGCCGCTTACGCGGTGTGATTTCTCCACATTCTCTGAACCTTTTGATGATATTATGGACCGTGGATGTTGAAATCCCAAAATTTCTTCCAATTGCACTTTGAGAAATGTTGTCCGGAAACTGACTATTTGTAGACAAAGGGGTGTACCTCGCCCCATCCTTTCTTGTGAAAGGCTGAGCATTTTTGGGAAGCTGTTTTTATACCCAATCATGGCACCCACCTGTTCCCAATTAGCCTGCACACCTGTGTTTGATGAGCATTCCTCAACTTTATCAGTATTTATTGCCACCTTTCCCAACTTCTTTGTCACATGTTGCTAGCATCAAATTCAAAAGTTAATGATTTGCAAAAAAAATTTTTTTTATCAGTTTGAACTTTAAATGTGTCGTCTTTGTAGCATACTCAACTAAATATGGGTTGAAAATGATTTGCAAATCATTGTATTTTGTTTATATTTACATCTAACACAATTTCCCAACTCATATGGAAACAGGGTTTGTAGAAAGCCCAGCTGAGGATGTATTTCCTGCGGCAGCTGAGGAAATTTAAGGTGCCGACCGAGATGCCGGTGCAGTTCTACTCAGTCATCATCCAGTCCATCCTCACCTCCTCCGTCACCGTGTGGTTCGACTGCACACTGCAAAAACTGAAATCCAAGTAAGATTACATATCTCAAATAAGGGTGATATTTGCTTATTTTCTGTCTGATAAGATAATTCTTCTCACTAAGCAGATTTTATGTTAGAGTCTCTTATTTGTTTTAAGTGTTTTGGTCCTAAATCATCTTAGTAAGATATTACAGCTTGTTGCTGAGATTTTAGGACCTATATTGAGTAAAACTGTCATGATCTGTGGTTTGGATTATGGTTTGGTTTTTTCTTTGTTAGTTTTGGACACTTAGTTCCTGTTTGCGCTCCCTTGTTTGTTTAGTTACCATGGCGACTCATTAGTTTCACCTGCCGCTGGTGTTCGGACACGCACCTGCTCTAATTAAGAGACTATTAATTAAGCCTGTCTTGGCCAGTTAGTCGACCTGGCCTCATTGCTCTTTTCATGCCACAGTTTCATGCTTCTTTTCATAGTTCATGTTGCTCGTTTCCATAGTTAAAGCTATTAGTTGCATGTCACAGTTTAGTGCGGGTTTCATGTCTTTAGTTTAATGTTTCATGTGGTTAAGTTTTTGCCTTAGCTTCCGCGTGTGATAGGCACGCTTGCCTTCGGGTTGTTATTTTGTTTTGTGCTTTGTTGAGTGTTAGTTGGGAAATACATATGTTCCTGCCTTCAAGTCCTGTTTGGAATAGTCAGTTTGCATCCTGGGAGAACCAACCTCGCAGTAAGCTGCGACCCCCCTCTTGCTTGAAACGAGAATATCAAGTGTTGCAAAGTTGTGTCATTAACACTCAAGTATAAAACTACTTTTTTAAAGTAATAATTTCTTATTTCAAGCATGGAAAAAAAAAAAATCAGGATTTTAGCACAATTGTGTCTCATAACTAAAACAGATGGCAGCCAAATGGACTTTGCTGTTTTATTTTTTCTAAAACAATAGAAAATAGGTACTCACATAGTAGTACAGTTAGCACAGTACAGTAAACTGACAGTTAGTATATAAACATTTAACATGTGACATTTCTAACAATTTTGAACAGAAATAGTTCATGCACATTTACGTAAATTCTTCAAAATTACGATTAAAAAACTCGGGGCCGGGCTTTATACCGTATATGTGCACTTGGCGCGATGATGTCATGTTGTCGATGGAAAAAAGCATTTTTACACCAAATGATTTGCCTGAGTGGCTAGCAGACCCTGAGAGTAACAAGCGCTTGCCTTTCCATTAAAAAAAATAAAATATTTTTTGTATAAGTTTTCTGGTTTCAAGAAATGTAATATCATTATGTCAAGATAATGGCACTAGCATTTATTTAACTTAAGAACATGTTTCAACATATTGAGCAACAATCTCTATTTTTTTTTTCTACCAAGAAAAGTGCACTTGTTAATAGTGAGAATATACTTATTTTAAGGTATTTTTGGGTTCATTGAAGTTAGCTAATTTTATTTGTTTTGGAAAGTCTTGACAAGCCACATTTTCTTGTTCAATTGGCAGATAATTTTACTTAGTTCAAATAAAATTGTTATGATCCGCTGCCCGGATCATATCATGTTCAGGTTTTGAGTGTGTTTTGTATTATGTTCTGCTAATGTTTGCCTTAGTTCCTGGTTGCACTTCCTTGTTTGTTCTGTCACCAAAGTGACATATTATTTTCACCTGCCGCGGTTTCCAGATGCACACCTGTTTTTGTTAATCACCACCTTGATTTAAGCCTGCCTTCTTTGTTCACTCGTTCTTGCTTCCTAGTTTGTGTTTCACAACAGTGACGACTCTGATTCTGTATTCCTGTTCGCAACCAGCTAGCTTCCACGCTAAGTCTTTGTTATTTCTCTAGCTCCCATGCTAGCTCTTTTGTTTTGCCTTTTGTGCCTTCTGCAAGTTTTTCTGTTTCATAGTCTGTTTTTATTTTAAATAAATCAGTATTTCTTACCTTCACGATGTGTCCAAGCCCGACTGCATCCCTAGAGAACGAACCCGCATCACGATACCCCGTAATCGTCACGAAAATATCCGTAATTGTTGTAGTTTTGTTCTTGTTTTTGAACAATGACTTTTTTGCAGTGCGGCGCATGGTAACTGCTGCTGAGAAGGTAGTTGGCAGCAAACTCCCACCCCTCCAGGATCTGTTTTCCTCAAGCACCAGGAGGCGTGTGGGTCCGATCACAGCTGACTTTTCTCACCCTGGACACAAACTGTTCTCCCCTCCCCCCTCAGGTAGGAGACTACGGTCCATCCAGACCCACACCTCCCGCCACCTGAACAGTTTTTGTTTTTTACCCTCGGCCATCAGGCACATGAGCAATAACAAGATCTGATAGCTCAGTTACAGCTCATGTTATTCTATGTTGTGTTATATGTTAAAGTACCAATGATTGTCTCACACACACACACACACACACTAGGTGTGGTGAATTTTTTCCTCTGCATTTGACACATCACCCTTGTTCACCTCCTGGGAGGTGAGGGGAGTAGTGTGCAGCAGCGGTGGCCGCGCCCACGAATCATTTTTGGTGATTTAACCCCCAATTCCAACCCTCGATGCTGAGTGCTAAGCAGGGATGTAATGGGTCCCATTTTTATAGTCTTTGGTATGACTTGGCCGGGGTTTGAACTCACGACCTACTGATCTCAGGGCAGACACTCTAACCACTAGGCCACTGAGTAGGTGTTTTATATTGCACGATTGCACCAAGTAAAATTCCTAGTTTGTGAACACTGTTCCCAAAGAATGGCAATAAAAACTATTCTGATTCTGATGTGTGTATATATTAGGGTTGTACGTTATACCGGTATTAGTATAGTACCGCAATTCTAATGAATCGTATTCGGTACTATACCGCCTTTAAAAAATGACCGTAATGTCATTGCCAGTTTACAAGCAGAGGAATATGTTCGGCAGCGCACACACACACACACACACACACACACACACACACACGGAGTACTTACAAGGAGACAGAGTGTGTACACAGAAAAGGGATTAGGGCCGCATTTTGGCTTGAAAACAAAAGATAAAGGTGAAGTTATAACACTGAAACACTCTCAGGAAGAGGTGCTTTAAGACAAGGCTAGCTAGCTAAAGTCCACACTGCAAAAAGTCAGTGTTTAAAAACAAGAAAAAAAAATACATAAATGAGGGGTATTTTATTTGAATTAAGCAAAATTATCTGTCAACAGAACAAGAAAATTTGTCTTGTCAAGACTTTTCAAATTAGCTAACTTCAATGAACTCAAAAAATACCTTAAAATATGTATATTTTCACTAATAACAACTGTACTACTATATGAGTACCATATTTTTCGGAGTATAAGTCGCTACGAAGTATAAGTCGCACTGGCCGAAAAGCCAATGGAGGAGCCAAGATCACAGCTGCCTTTTGACAGCTACAGGAGGAGGTCCGATAATCCACTGAAGTCTCCGGTAAGAGCTGACTTAATTTAACATTTTTCCCATCCAAAAACTTGCTGGTTGACGTAGAGAAACATGTTCGCTTGACCGCCCTGTGTTAAAACTTCACAACAAAGAAACACCGGCTGTGTTTCGGTTGCTAATGGCAGCTGAAATCCACCGCTTTCCACAAACAGCATTCTTCTTTATAGTCTCCATTATTAATTGAACAAATTGCAAAAGATTCAGCAACACAGATGTCCAAATTACTGTGTAATTATGCGATGAAAAGAGACGACTTTTAGCCGTGTGTGGTGCTGTGCTAATATGTCCGCTACAACCCGAGACGTCACAAACACGCGTCATCATTCCGCGACGTTTTCAACAAGAAACTCTGCGGGAAATTCAAAATTGTAATTCAGTAAACTAAACCGGCCGTATTGGCATGTGTTGCAATGTTAATATTTCATCATTGATATATAAACTATCAGACTGTGTGGTCGGTAGTAGTGGGTTTCAGTAGGGCTTTGAATGAGACACAAATGTGTCAAAGTCATGATTTTTTTTTACATGCTTGAAATAAGAAATTATTACTTTGAAAAAATGGTTTTATACTTGTGAGTGTTGATGACAGAGCTTTGCCACACTTGATATTCTAGTTTCAAGCATGTTTTACTCAATTAAGGTCATAAAATCTCAGCAACAAGCTGTAATATATTACTGGGATCATTTAGGACCAAAACACTTAAAACAAGTAAAGGACATAAAATCTGCTGAGTGAGAAGAATTATCTTATCTGACAGAAAATAAGCAAATATCACCCTTGTTTGAGATATTTACTGTTATGATCCGCCGCCCGGATCATACATTATTTTGTTTTTTTGAGTCCTTTTGTGTTTTCAGTTCTTTTTTTACTTTTCCAATCCCTAGTTTTGCTCTTCCTTGTTTATTGTGGTTACCATGGTTTCATATTAGTTCCACCTGCTACTCGCTGTTGACGTGTACCTGTTATTCTTGATTACTGCCAGTATTTAAGCCTGCCTTCTACCTCAGTTCATCCTGGATATTTTGTTTGCGTATGCAACTTTCACGTGGGTATCTTATGTCTCATTCTTTTGTGCTATGTTTCATCTTAGCTTCCCATGCGCTCGGCACGCTACCTTTTGGACTCTTGACTCCCTGCTAAGTATTAGCTTAGCTTCTCATGCGTAGGCATGTGCTTTCTTTTGCCTTTTTTTACCAGTGTTATTTTATTTTTGTACATTAAATCAACCTGCTATTCCTGTCCCTTTTGGTTCATTTGCATCTTAGGGTGACAAAATGCCCTTTTACATGCGCATACATACTTAGATTTCAGTTTTTGCAGTGCATCCACTGCCGGCAGTGTTTTAGCTACTTCTAAATCACTAAAAGACATAAAATGCAAATCTGTCAGATTGTTTGAGATGGAAAGCGTATTCACGCACATCTTCTTGCATCTTTACAGCACCTTTGCAGCTCCAACGAGTGAAAGTTTGACGCGGTGGATTGTCCATCAGTGTGGTTTCATTACGTGCGCCACGCTCCTCTCATGTTCCTTTTACCCAGGAACCCCCACAGAGACTTCAGGAGGACCACTAACGAAGTCTTATCAGATCACCGGCGGAAAACCTCTCCGAGCGAGCGTTTTGTTATATCACCGGACCGCCGCGTGGGATCACAGCTCTTCAGAAATCTGAGATCTTCTGAGAGGAACGAGATGTAAGTTGAGGACTCGCGTCGGAGGCCATGCTCCTCATCCTGCATCCTCCTGGCTGAGGGTGAACGCTTTCATCATGATTGAATTCCTCTGACAGCTTTGTTCACCGAGCACCGTGATTAGCAGTGACATGATTGCTATCAGTCTGGTGTGTGTGTGTGTGTGTGTGTGTGTGTGTGTGTGTGTGTCACAGGGCAAGACTGGGGTACCAAAATGTAATTTCTTTCCATACAATTAGTGTCTTTAATCATGTCTGTGATGAAGCCCATTGGCAGACTGATACAGTCCTACCATCTGGCACACACACACACACACACACACACACACACACACACACACACACACACACACACACACACACACACACACACACACACGCACACATTTACACACACACACACACACACTTGTATGTGTTACCTTCTTGAGACCTCCTAATAACGCCTACCTCTTTAGGACCACCCTTTCTAGATATATAAAGAAGTGTATTTACAACATTAATAAAAATATATATACTATGCACATATAAAAAAGAAGCATATTGTGAAAAATGAGTTGGAATTTCACAAGAAAAAGGTCACCATTTCACAAGAAAAACGTACAATTTTGGCAGAATTATAAAAAAAAAGAGTCCTCATTTTACTCAACGCTGTAACGACTTCGGGGCATCATAATGCGGATGCATTCTTTCGAGATGCAGATTGGGCTTGGACACAGCGGAAAGGTAAGAAATAATGATTTTTTAAAACTTAAAACAGACTAAGAACAGAAAAACTTGCACTAGGCACAAAAAGGCAAAACAAAGAGCTAGCATGGGAGGTAGAAAATACAAAAGGCTTAGCGCGGAAGCTAGGGAGTCCAGATACAGACTTGTGTTTCACAAGTCGTCACTTGTGAAACACAAACTGTATTTAACACAAACTAAAAAGCGAGAAAGAATAAACAGAAAAGGCAGACTTAAATACAGACAGTGACTAGCAAAACCAGGTGTGTGTCCGAAAACAAGAGGCAGGTTACACAAATAGGAAACTATGGTAACAGAACAAACCAGGAAGTGCACAAACAAACTCAAAAATCCGAACAACATGTGATCCGGGAAGCAGATCATAACAAACGCAAGTCAAAATGTTACAAGAAGAAAATTAGTATTTGTGCAATATTGAAGTTTGCTCAATGTCAGTTGCAATTTTATGAAAAGAGTCGCCATTTTACTCGACAAAAGTCACAATTTTATACGGAAATTTAAAAATGTTGGCAAAATTATAATAATAATCAGAAATTAGCTTGGCAAAATGATCACAAAAGTTGTTATTGTACTCCAAAAATGTCACTGTTTTGCAAGAACAACACAAAATTTGGCAATATTGTGATAAGTCAGAATTTTATATTACAAATGTCACCATTTTGCATTAAAAGTATAAATTTTACATAAAAAAGTAATAATTTTACAATAAAATATTGCAATATTACAGAAACAGAAAGAATATGAGAAATTTCAAATTTTAGAAAGAAATCAACACATTGTGAGAAAAAGACTCATTTTACTTCATTTATATTTGGGGGAATTTTTTGTTTGTAATTGTTTTTTAATCTTCATTATATACTTCAAGTTATTACAGTATGTCTCCATATACATTTATTTATTTATTTTTGAAATTATTTTAGCCAAAGGGGCCGCATTTCAATTTTTTACACACAAATGTTATTACATATGTTGGCCAGGGGGGGATCACTTCAAACATTAACACACACTTGTTTTTTCATATGTTGACCGGAGTGGGAGCACTTTTAAAACTGACACACAGTCAAATTGAAAAATCCCTCCTTTTTGGGAACACCCTCATTTTGATAGATTTCACCACCAGGGGTGGACATGAGACATTGTCTATTATATGCAATGCTTTCCCCGTATTGGGACCATGATTTATGTACTAACTTGTTCACACCTCCTCATATGGAAGCTACTTTTCCTTGTTGATGTCTCGAGAAGGGTAGAAATTCAAGAACACGCACGCACGCACGCACGCACGCACGCACGCACGCACAGGCATATTTGGTCAGTGCATGACTGCAAGCTAATCAATGCTAACATGCTACTTCGGCTAGCTGTATGTACATATTGCATCATTATGCCTCATTTGTAGGTATATTTGAGCTCAATTAATATCCTTTATCTTATTTGTATATAATTTAGTTTTCCATGTCTCATGACACATTATGTGTATGTAATATTAGCTCCATTTCAGATAGTTGTTTGTGTACCATGTTGTTCCAGACGACAGCAAACATTACCCAGCTTGCCAACGATTGTTGGCAAGCACAATAATATAGACACTTGCATCATGTGTTGCTTTTATTATAAGACTTATGTAAAATGTTTAAAGTAATTTTGATAGTAGGCTAATATAGACCCTTGCATCATGTGTTGCCTTCATTATTACACTTATATGAGACTTTTAAAGTCCTTTTGATAGTAGGCTAATACAGCCAATATAGACACGTACGTCATGTGTTGCCTTCATTATAACACTTATATAAGACTTTTAAAGTCCTTTTGATAGTAGGCTAATACAGCCAATATAGACACGTACGTCATGTGTTGCCTTCATTATAACACTTATATAAGACTTTTAAAGTCCTTTTGATAGTAGGCTAATACAGCCAATGTAGACACTTACGTCATGAGTTGCCTTCATTATAAAACTTTTGTATGTCTTTTCATTTTTTGCGGCTCCAGACATATATATATTTTTGTTTTTGTATGTTTGGTCCAAAATGGCTCTTTCAACATTTTGGGTCGCTGACCCTTGTTCTAAGTCAAACAAAATTATATTCCAACAGACCCAGCAGGAGGAAAAACCCACTAAAAGGTCTACATGTTGTCTATTTCCATCAAATCCATGGCAAGAATCGAATCTCAACCCCTCATTTCAGATTTCAGACCCCATGAAGCTGGCCTGGACATTGTGGCATGGCAGACTTTGCAGGGCGTCAGCACAACACTCTCAGGCCAAGCGAGCCTCATCTGCAGTAAAATCATGGCCATGCGGCAGCTCCGCATCAACACGGTCCCACGTGAAGCGAAGGTTGTCGCATACTGACGTTAACGCGGCGCGGAGAGCACCTCTCTCACGCGGCAAGGAGAACCACCCAGGCAGTCGGAACGTTTCCCGGACTTAACGACTTCAACGCAGCGTGTGTGTGAGCAGGCCAACAACAGTCCGCCTTTTTAATGTCAGCCAAACATGAAGTGTTACCCACTTTTACACCTCGGCATGGTTCAAAATCAAGCGTGGAAAAAGGGAGTTGAGGTTGCATTCATGCATTGTGCGAAAACTGCAAAAGTTGTGGAAAATGTTTTGTTTATTTTTAACATTTTTGACCCACAGGAAGAAATAGGGATGGAAATAGTCTATTCCAAGGTCCAATTGTTACCATTATAAAACTTAAGTGCAAACTTGTTGGTGGGAGGCTAAAAAATATTAAAATGGAACTTTTTTAAACATAATTGGAAAATTGTCAAAAACCTGATCTGTGTGACTTTAGGACAACACAATCAGATGAGGTGTGCAGTGTAAACTAAGTCATAGTTTTCAAAATCAACATGTTAATGTTAATTTGTCATCAATAATCAGATTAAAAAGTGTAACACAATTCACCCATCTGCAGTTCAGAATGACTCAAATTTCATGATTTTTAACTAATATATATATATATATATATATATATATATATATATATATATATATATATATACATATATAGTGAGGGGCGTGACCTGCGGTTCTGCAGCAAAGTGGGATGTGCCAAGACTGGCTTCAAGATTTGCGACAGGTGTGTAGATGACACACACACACACACACACACACACACACACACACACACACATACATACATACATACATACATACATACACATATGTATATATATATATGTAGATAGATAGATAGTGGTATAGTATAGTATAGTACTAACGAATCAAAAACGATACTATACTCTGAAGTGTACCTATTCTCAATATAAAAAAAGATATTTAACGGGCATGATGATGTGTAAGCAGAGGAGTACGTTCGGCAGCGCACACACACAGAGTACTTACAAGCAGACAGTGTGTAGACAAAAAAGGGAGAACGGACGCATTTTGGCTTAAAAACTCAAGATAAAGGTGAAGTTATAAGTTATAAGGAAGAGGTGCTGTAAGACATGGCTAGCTCGCTAGCAGCTAACGTCCATCCGCAGTCTGCAGTGTTGTAGTTACTTTTAAATCACTAATCCTTGTCTCCATGGCGACAAATTAAGTTTTTTTTTTTTTTTTACAAGTATCATCCCTGCAGGACGAGGAATAGCTAAACATGCTTCACTACACACCGTAGCTCACAAGCATCACAATGTGAACAAACACCATTGGTGGATCTACACCTGACATCCACCGTAATGATACCAAGTACAGGACTGTATTTAGTCAATACTACTATGATTACACCGATATTTTTTACCGTCACAAAATACGGTTTTCCTTTTTTGTAAAAAATCATATTATATTTATAAACTACGGAAATTCCATTGTCTTATTTACTCTCTTTAAAGCTCCAGTTCCATTGGCAGCAAAACAGACCCAGGGCATAATACTACCACCACCATGCTTGACGGTGGGAAGTGTGTTCCTGGGATTAAAGGCCTCACCTTTTCTCCTCCAAACATATTGCCGGGTGTTGTGGCCAAACTGCTCAATAGTTGTTTCATCTGACCACAGAACTTTCCTCCAGAAGGTCTAATCTTTGTCCATGTGATGTCAGATGAAACAAAAACTTTACACGCACACACACACACACACATATATATATATATATATATATATATATATATATATATATATATATATATATTCAGAGTTAATCCACAGCAACCCTTAATTTGATTAAAACATAATTTTAATTGGTTAATACATGTGTATTTATACTGGGGTTTATCTTGTAGGTATGCCTTGTCGCAGATGTTTTACCAGTCCTAGTAGCCACACAAGTGTAAAAAGAGTTATACACAAACTACATGTATTTACTAAAGAACCTTTCAAGGCACTCAAGGTTGCCGTACAACACTTAAAATGAATCTACCACCATAGAACAAGACAACAAAAACCGACAGTCCTCTGAAAAAACTACGATTTGATGTGTGCCGTGTTGGTGGTGACCCCGGGATGCAGAGACAGTAGGCGAGCTGCGGTGGACATTGTATTTAATAACAATAATGTGGTGCGGCAGCAAGGGAAGTTAACGGAAAAGGCACATGTATAGCTATGCAACATGGTACGGTCTAGACCGGGGGTGTCCAAAGTGCGGCCCGCGGGTAATTTTTTTAACGGCCCTAAGCACATTCTAAAAATACGATAAAAAAAATTAAAAACAGAAAAAGTGGTATAAAGGAGCAAACAAGTGAAATGTGACAAGAAAATATTGCAATGTTTACTCTAATAACACAAAGCTGCCATGCAGGCAGTTATTTTCTTTGAAAAAATAATAATTAATCAAAATCAATGTCACATTAAATATTCCACTTTGAGATATTTTTTGGGGAAAATGTTGCATATTTTGTGTTTGCCATATAAAAAAATAAAGTTTAGTTTTTTTAAAGAAGGGCCTGATAAGAACAATCAAAAAACCAAAACAACAATAAAAGTTATATTTGACGGATGGATCTGAAGTTGGTCTAAAAAAAAAAGTATATTTTTAATGAGTAGGACCCTTTTGGATCCCCAATAATTTTAGTGCATTTTTATTCTGTGTGTCATTGCTAAAAAAATAATAATAAATTGAAATCAATGGTGTTATGTGTTGACATTTTTAAGGCTCCAATTATTCTATAATCTCAAATACTCCACTTTAAAAATTTGTTGGGGCAAACTATTGCATTAGTTGTGTTTTTTTCCATAACAAAACAGGGTTTTCTTTGACAAAAAGGGCATACAACTTAAATCTTTAAAAACGTTATATTGACAGATAGACCTAATGTTGATCTAGAGCAGGGGTCTCTGGATGCAGAAACTGGGTGAGGCTGGGCCGCAAGAAAATATTTCTTAAAAAAATCTAATATGCACTTTTTAATGAATACACCTTCTTTGAATGTCTTTCCCTCCCTAGCAACACACTTGCCAACTCTCGCGATCTTTACGGGAAAAACACCCGAGTATCAGTGCCCCCCCACCCCCCCCGACAATATCCCGGGGCAATCATTCTCCCGGTTTTCTCGCGGACAACAATATTAAGGGCGTGCCGTGATGGCACTGCCTTTAGCGTCCGCTTTTTCACCCCGTCACATATTGTAAGAGGCTCCTGCAGACCCACGGAAGTGACTGCAAGACATACTTAGTCAACAGCCATACAGGTCACACTGAGGGGGGCCGTATAAACAACTTTATCACTGTTAGAAATATGCGCCACACTGTGAACCCACACCAAACAAGGTTGACAAACACATTTTGGGAGAACATTCGCACCGCAACACAACATAAACACAACAGAACAAATACCCAGAATCCAATGCAGCCCTAACTCTTCAGGACTACAATAGGGGGCGGGATTGGGGACTGCTCCGACAGAAACCAAATACAACATGTGACTAAGCTGGCACGTTTTTTGTACAGGATTTAGAGGACGCTAAAGGCAGTGCCTCCACAGTGCCCCCTTAATATTATTGTTTGGGTGATTTTCGGGAGAATGATCACCCCTAGAGAGGCACTGAGAATTGGGTGTCTCTCGGAAAAATCGAGGGTGTACAAGTATGACGCTGTAACGCACCGTTCATATAAAACTCACGGGCCGCACCAACATTAGATTTTCACATCAAGGTGCGGGCCGTAAAATAACGTCTCGCGGGCCGCATTTGGCCCGCGGGCCGTGTGTTTGAGACCCCTGATCTAGAGATTCAAACCTTGAATAACAATAATACAAAATAATGACACATTTTAAATATTTTTGGACCAAAATCTTGTGGGGTCCCTGGGATCAAGCCTGAGTGGAGGCCTAAATGTATATTTTTACTCATATATTGTATTGATTTTTGAAATAAAAACAATTTCAAAATGGCCCTTGCTTGCGTTGAGTTTTCAGTGTGCAGCCCTCAGTGGAAAAAGTTTGGACACCCCTGGTCTAGAGGCATGAAACACATCCTGTTTGGCAACTAAGGATGGGTAAGCAAGTCAGCGCTCAGATAGGAAAAAAAAAAAAAGTGAACAGAAAAGCACTGGACAGGAATAAAACACAAGTATTATTGTTTTGAATGTGAGTTCACTTGATTAATATTATTTGGGGTTTTTTTACAGCCTATTTCAGTGGTTCTTAACCTTGTTGGAGGTACCGAACCCCACCAGTTTTATGTGTGCATTCACCGAACCCTTCTTTACTGAAAGATAAAATGTTTTTTTTTCAAATTCAAGAAAAAGTCATGTTTTTTTACTGATGCACAAAATTAACTGTGTATGAACATCACCTTGTTCAAAGAACAAAAGTAACAGTGCATGAACTCACAACAAATTACACACCTTACACACATTACCATGACTTGATTAACGTGGACCCCGACTTAAACAAGTTGAAAAACGTATTCGGGTGTTACCATTTAGTGTTAAATTGTACGGAATATGTACTGTACTTTGGAAACTGTACTGTTTCATATAATGTATTCTCTTCCTTTGCAATCTGCCAGTAAAAGTTTCAATCGATCACTCAAACAAGCTGCAAATCAGATGGAAAATTAGAGGGAACATTGTTTGGGGGTATCCATGATACACAGATAGGGAGAAGTTTTTATTGACAAAAAATCGGATGTGTCTTTACCCTGAGGCCGACTCACCGAACCCCTAGGGTTCGATCGAACCCAGGTTAAGAACCACTGGCCTATTTTGATGGAAATTTTAGTCAAATTCATATTTTTGATAACATCAGACGCATTTAAATTCTGACATTTTTGTGTGTTTACTTCCCGCTTTTATCATTTCCACGAGCTTAGATGCCGATTTTGAAAATGTTTCCATTCGTGCCCGAATGTTGCTTACGTGACAGCCCTGGTTATAACTCAAACAAACGTCCGTCCTGCAATGCATTTTTGAGTAGGGAAGCGTGAAACGAGGACAGGCCTGGACAGTGGAGGTGAGGAGGAAGGCTTAAAAAAAAAAAAAAAACGTTTCGAGGAATCGCTTTTTGTAGTGCGCACTGGGAAGGTGGGATTGTGGTTGTCGAGCATGGGTGCACGCAGCAGGAAGGATGAAATACATTTGATGAAAGAATGGGGAAAAGAAGAGAGAAGCAGATGGAAAACACTATGAGGCCATGATGGTGAGGCAGATAAAAGGAGTGTGTGTGCGTGCTCTGAGGTGTAATGTCAGGGATATGAAACAGTGCAACCGTATCTGATGGCTGCCGTCATAAACTCTCATATGAACTTCCTTCTTTTTAACACTCACACAGAATAATACAAACCACAAAACCAGTAAAGTTGGCACGTTGTGTAAATGGTAGATAAAACAGAATACAATCATTTGCAAATCATTTTCAACTTATATTCAATTAAATAGACTGCAAAGATATTTCACGTACAAGCTGGAAAACTGTATTTTTTTGCAAATGTTAGCTCATTTGGAAATTGAGGCCTGCAACATGTTTCAAAAAAGCTGGCAGAAGTGGCAAAAAAGACTGCGAAAGTTGAGGAATGCTCATCAAACACTTATTTGGAACATCCCACAGGTGAACAGGCTAATTGGGAACAGGTGGGTGCCATGATTGGGTGGAAAAGCAGCTTCCGTGAAATGCTCAGTCATTCACAAACAAGGTCACCACTTTGTGAACAAATGCGTGAGCAAATTGTTTAAGAACAACATTCCTAAACCAACTACTGCAAGGGATTTAGGGATTTCACCATCTAGGGTCCCTAATATCATCTAAAAGTTCAGAGAATCTGGAGAAATCACTGCACGTAAGCGATATTACAGACCTTCGATCCCTCCCTGCATCAAAAAGTGATATCAGTGTGTAAAAGATATCACCACATGGGCTCAGGAACACTTCAGAAAACCACTGTCAGTAATTGCAGTGTGTCGCTATATCTGTAAGTGCAATTTAAAACTCTACTATGCAAAGCGAAAGCCATCTATCAACAACACCTAGAAACACCGCCGGTTTCGCTGGGCCCGAGCTCATTTAAGATGGACTGATGCAAAGTCTAAAAGTGTTCTGTGGTCTGACGAGTCCACATTTCAAATTGTTTTTGGAAACTGTGGACGTTGTGTCCTGCGGAACCAAGAGGAAAACAACCATCCGGACTGTTCTAGGTGCAAAGTTCAAAAGCCAGCATCTGTGATGGTATGGGGGTGTATTAGTGACCAAGGCATGGGTAACTTACACATCTGTGAAGGCACCATTAATGCTGAAAGGTACATACAGGTTTTGGAGCAACACATGTTGCCATCCAAGCAACGTTATCATGGACGCCCCTGTTTATTTCAGCAAGACAATGCCAAGCCAGGTGTTACAACAGCTTCATAGTAAAAGAGTGTGGGTACTAGACTGGCCTGCCTGTAGTCCAGACCTGTCTCCCATTGAAAATGTGTGGTGCAATATGAAGCCTAAAATACCACGAGGACCACGGACTGTTGAACAACTTAAACTGTATATCAAGCAAGAATGGGAAAGAATTCCACCTGAAAAGCTTCAAAAATTGGTCTCCTCAGTTCCCAAACGTTTACTGAGTGTTGTTAAAAGGAAAGGCCATGTAACACAGTGGTAAAAATGCTCCTGTGCCAACTTTTTTGCAATGTATTGCAAAAAACCCTATCTGCAAAAAAAAGTTTCTTAGTTGGAACATTAAATATCGTGTCTTTGCAGTCTATTCAATTGAATATAAGTTGAAAAGGATTTGCAAATCATTGTATTCAGTTTTTTTTTTTTTTTTTACCATTTACACAATGTGCCAACTTCACTGGTTTTGGGTTTTGTACTTAACATTTCACTCTCAAAATCAAGGTTCTTGTAAATACTCTAAAGCCATGTTTTGCCTCATTTTCAATTGGAAGCAGGCAATAATTGGACAAATTATTTGAAGTAACTATTTTCAATTTTTAATAATGATTTTGGGGTGCATGGGTAAATAACCGTATTTTACTGGCATAAAGAGCGCACCGGGATATAAGCTGGGCCCACTAAATTTTAGAAGAAAAAAATATTTTTACAAGCCGCAGATATATACCGGTCCGAAAAGATATCTGAAAATGTTTATTCACATCAATGTAATCAGAATAGTCAATCAATAATCTGTATGATATGTCTAACAATGTAGCTAAAAGAGTACATTATTCCGCCCCGTAAAGCACTCTAAAAAAACATCCAAAATACTCCATCCACATGTCTTAACCTGAATATTGCATGTATTACCCCATCTGGTGCCCGTAAAACGGCAGTAAAAGTGCTGATCAAACAAAACAGAAGCTGTCGTCATGGACCCAAAAACTGGGGAAGCTAGCTTTCCAATCAGCTAAACAGACTCACTAACTCTAAGGTGATATTTTGGTGAATTTACTGAAGAGTTTGTGAAACTAAACAATACAAAAAATAATGCCATTGGAAATCAATAACACCAACACAGGCACCTGTGAACGTGTTAGCAAATTAGCTAACACGTGCAAATATGCATGAAAACACTCCTGCAGACGGTTTAGTAAGTTTGAATTGTTTTAGTTATATTGTAAAATGTGCATTACTTGGGAGTATTAAATGAAGGTTGCCAACAAGAGCGTTGAAATCACCCAGCAGAACAAGGGAATCACCCAAGAGAGCACTCTCCAGTACTCTAGGAATCCAAAAAGGGTGGGTACTCTGAGATGCTGTTTGGTGCGTAAGGACAAAGAACAGTCAGAACGTGTCCGTCCACCCGTAGGCGGAGGGAAGTTACCCTCTTGTCTAGTCCAACATGCAGGGTCTGAGCCGGTGGGGCAACACAAATTGACACCCCAGCTTGTCGCCTCTCACTGTGTGCAACGCCAGAGTGGAAGAAAGTCCAGCCCCTGGTTCCAGAGCCCTTGCTGTGCATCAAAGTATGTCCATCTATTTCTAGCCGGAACTTCTCCACCTCGCGCACCAGCTCTGTCTCCTTCCCCCTCCAGCGAAGTGACGTTCCACGTCCCAAGTGCTAGCTTATGTAGTCGAGGATCACTCAGCTCACATTGCACCCGACATCTATGGCACCTCCTGTTAGTTATGAACCCATCGGAGGAGGGACCCACGTTGCCTCTTCGGACTGTGCCCAGGTGGGCCCCATGGGGACAGGCTCCAGAGGGGATTGACCCGCGTCCGTGCGAGGGAAATCTAAGTCCTTGATTTTTGTTTTCCATAAAGGTCTTCTCGTATCCGCTTTTAGTGGTAAGATCTAGGCCCCTTGCATACTCAGATTGTTTGCTGCACAGTAGTCACGTGGCTTAGGTGGTCTACCACTTTGTTTACTTCTGTTCAAAAGTCACGTGATGGAATACAACTTATATTCCATTCAATTCCTTCATGTAAAACCAGATTTATTCTCAATAAAAACTGTTTTGTGTTAAAGACCTACTGAAATGAGATTTTCTTATTTAAACAGGGACAGCAGGTCCTTTCTATGTGTCATACTTGATCATTTCGCAATATTGCCATATTTTTGCTGAAAGGATTTAGTAGAGAACATCCACGATAAGGTTGGCAACTTTTGGTCGCTGATAAAAAAGCCTTGCCTTTACTGGAAGTAGCAGACGATGTGCGCGTGACGTCACGGGTTGTAGGGCTCTTCAGATCCTCACATTGTTTATAATCATGGCCACCAGCAGTAAAAGCAATTCGGACCGAGAAAGTGACAATTTTCCCACTAATTTGAGCGAGGATAAAACATTTGTGGATGAGGATATTGATAGCGAATGACTACGTAAAAAACGAAAAAAAAAAACAGGCGAGGGCAAGTGAGAGCGATTCAGATGTTCATATTTACGAGGATAATTCTGAAAAATCCCTTATCTGCTATTGTGTTGCTAATGTTTTAGTGAGTTAAATAGTACCTGAGGTCGGAGGGGTGTGGCCACGGGTGTCTTGACGCCAGAGTCTCTGAGGGAAGTCAAGCAGCTGCATGGACGGCGCAAGCAGCTCCGCGGATCTCCGGTAAGAGGTGACTTTATACCACAATTTTCTCACCGAAAAATGCCGGTAGACATGTAGTCGGGATCCATGTTCGCTTGACCGCTCTGATCCATAGTCAAGCTTCACCTCCGGGAATTTTAAACAAGGAAACACCGGCGGTGTTTGTGTAGCTAAAGGCTAAAGTTTCCCAACTCCATCTTTCTACTTTGACTTCTCCATTACTAATTGAACAAATTACAAAAAGATTCAGCAACACAGATGTCCAGAATACTGTGTAATTATGCGCTTAAAGCAGACGACTTATAGCTTGGATCGGGCTGGAAAATAATGTCCGCTACAACCCGAGACGTCAAACGCACGCGTCATCATACCGCGACGTTTTCAACAGAACACTTTGCGGGAAATTTAAAATTGCAATTTAGTAAACTAAAAAGGCCGTATTGGCATGTGTTGCAATGTTAATATTTCATTATTGATATATAAACTATCAGACTGCGTGGTCGGTAGTAGTGGGTTTCAGTAGGCTTTTAAAAAAAGGCACTCAATTTGATTTGCCTTTAAATGCCTACTGAAATGAGATTTTCTTATTTAAACGGGGATAGCAGGTCCATTCTATGTGTCATACCTGATCATTTCGTGATATTGACATATTTTTGCTGAAAGGATTTAGTAGAGAGCATCCACGATAAAGTTCGCAACTTTTGGTGCTAACAGAAAAGCCTTGCCTGTATCAGAAGTCGCAGACGATGACGTCACATGGCTCCTCACATATTGACATTGATTTTAATGGGAGCCTCCAACAAAAACAGCTATTCGGACCGAGAAAACGACAATTTCCCCATTAATTTGAGCGAGGATGAAAGATCCGTGTTTGAGGATATTGATACCAACGGACTACAAAAAAAAAAAAAAAGTTAAAAAAAAAAATGCGATTGCATTGGGACGGATTCAGATGTTTTTAGACACATTTACTAGGATAATTCTGGGAAATCCCTTATCTTTCTATTGTGTTGCTAGTGTTTTAGTGAGTTTAATAGTACCTGATAGTCCCCCATGGGTGTGTTGACGCACAATTTTCTCACCGAAACCTGCTGGTTGACATTCGGTTGGGATCCATGTTCGCTGTGATCCATAGTAAAGTTTCACCTCTGGGAATTTTAAAGAAGGAATCACTGTGTGTTTGTGTGGCTAAAGGCTAAAAGCTTCCCACCTCCATCTTTCTACTTTGACTTCTCCATTACTAATTGAACAAATTGCAAAAAGATTCAGCAACACAGATGTCCACAGATGTCCAGAATACTGTGTAATTATGTGATTAAAGCAGACTACTTATAGCTTGGATCGGGCTGGAAAATAATGTCCGCTACAATCCGAGACGTCAAACGCACGCGTCGTCATACCGCGACGTTTTCAACAGGACACTTCGCGGGAAATTTAAAATTGCAATTTAGTAAACTAAAAAGGCCGTATTGGCATGTGTTGCAATGTTAATATTTCATCATTGATATATAAACTATCAGACTGCGTGGTCGGTAGTAGTGGGTTTCAGTAGGCCTACTGAAATGAGATTTTCTTATTCAAAACGGGGATAGCAGTCCATTCTATGTGTCATACCTGATCATTTCGCGATATTGCCATATTTTTGCTGAAAGGATTTAGTAGAGAACATCCACGATAAAGTTCGCAACTTTCGGTGTTAAGAGAAAAGCCCTGCCTCTACCAGAAGTCGCAGACGATGACGTCACATGTTGATGGCTCCTCACATATTGACATTGATTTTAATGGGAGCCTCCAACAAAAACAGCTATTCGGACAGAGTAAACGACAATTTCCCCATTAATTTGAGTGAGGATGAAAGATCCGTGTTTGAGGATATTGATACCGACGGACTACAAAAAAAAAAAAAAAGTTTTAAAAAAAAAATGCGATTGCATAGGGACGGATTCAGTTTTTAGACACATTTACTAAGATAATTCTGGGAAATCCCTTATCTTTCTATTGTGTTGCTAGTGTTTTAGTGAGTTTAATAGTACCTGATAGTCGGAGGTGTGTAGACGCGCAGTGTCTCAGGGAAGTCGACGGCAGCTTTATGGGCGGCACAAGCTCAGTTGATCTCTGGTAAGAAGCGACTTTTTACCACAATTTTCTCACCGAAACCTGCTGGTTGACATTTGTTTGGGATTGCAAAAAGATTCAGCAACACTGATGTCGAGAATACTGTGTAGTTACGCGATTAAAGCAGACTACTTATAGCTTGGATCGGGCTGGAAAATAATGTCCGCTACAACCCGAGACGTCAAACGCACGCGTCATCATACTGCGACGTTTTCAACAGGACACTTCGCAGGAAATTTAAAATTGCCATTTAGTAAACTAGAAAGGCCGTATTAGCATGTGTTGCAATGTTAATATTTCATTATTGATATATAAACTATCAGACTGCGTGGTCGGTAGTAGTGGGTTTCAGTAGGCCTTTAACGGGTATGTGTGTGTCTGGAACAAATTTACATCATATCGGGGGAAAAAATTATTTCCACAGACCCTTTGGATAAAAATGCAGGTTCCATTGCATGTCAAAGCCCCGAAAATGTGAGTTATTTGACAGAACATTGCGAAGCAGTCAATCTGTGTCGGGAGGAAAGGCTTCAATAGCAGCAGCAGACAGCATCCAAAGCTAACGGAGCCCGCGGGCAGCGTGACGGAAGGACGGCGAGAGGAGAAGTCTTAATGGCCAAGAAGTGGTCACCGCCAGAAACAAGTTAGAAGGAGACATGGGAAAAAAATCAATGTTGTGTCCACTAGGGACAGAAAGTCATGGAGGGTTTTCCCCGCCTGCCAACCCCCCCTTTTCAATGGTGTAATGGAAGACTGGAGTCTCTTTTATGGCCACGGTCACCTTGTCTAATAGAGGAACCGGAGGACGGAATCAGAACCAAGGAAAAAAATACCAAGAAGTAAAGGGGAGACAGATAAATGTGCCGCCTCAAATATTTACGGCAGGAGGTCGGACAGTAAATTAACACTTGCCAGAGCAGAATTAAGGACACACACAAAAAAAATAATCAGGAGTGGCAGCAATCAGCGAGGATGCCGATGATGAACGAGTCGACACGCCCGGCTGAGCCACCGCCGACTTTAAGAGAAAATAATTAACTTTGTAGATCAAATCACTGTAATGGGCCGAAAGATGATTGCACTGTCACTTTTGATTGACGCCAAATAATCTCTTGTTCTCCCGTGTCAGTAGGAGAGTACACACGTTGACGTAGTACTACTAGGAGGATTAAACTATTTCAAAAATTGTTCTTAAATCAATGAAATAATCAGGTTCCTTAAAGGCCTACTGAAATGAGATGTTCTTATTCAAACGGGGATAGCAGGTCCATTCTATGTGTCATACTTGATAATTTCACGATGTTGCCATATTTTTGCTGAAAGGATTTAGTAGAGAACATCCATGATAAAGTTTGCAACTTCTGGTCGCTATTAAAAAAGCCTTGCCTTTACCGGAAGTAGCAGACGATGTCCGCGTGACGTCACAGGTTGTAGGGCTCCTCACATCCTTACATTGTTTATAATCATAGCCACCAGCAGCAAGAGCTATTCGGACTGAGTAAGCAACAATTTCCCCATTAATTTGAGCGAGGATGAAAGATTTGTGGATGAGGAAAGTTAGAGTGAAGCACAAAAAACAATAAAGAAAAGGCGACGGCTCCAGGTGGCGGCAGTGGGACCGTTTCAGATGTAATAAGACACATTTACTAGGATAATTCTGGAAGATCCCTTATCTGCGTATTGTTTTAATAGTGTTTTAGTGAGATTGCAAAGTCATACCTGAAAGTCGGATGATTAGGGTGAACGCCAGTGTCTCTGAGAGAAGCCGAGGAGCCAAGATCACAGCTGCCTTTTTGAACTGCAGGAGGAGGTCCAGTAATCCATTGAAGACTCCGGTGAGAGCCGACTTAATATCACAATTTTCCCATCCAAAAACTTGCTGGTTGACTTGGAGAAACATGTTCACCGGCTGTGTTTCGGTGCTAAAGGCAGCTGCAATCCACCGCTTTCCACCAACATTATTATT
The DNA here is from genome assembly GCF_033978795.1 of Nerophis ophidion. Lineage (NCBI taxonomy): Eukaryota > Metazoa > Chordata > Actinopteri > Syngnathiformes > Syngnathidae > Nerophis > Nerophis ophidion. The sequence continues at coordinate 13,291,256 of NC_084639.1, read as the reverse complement.
TTTTTATAAACTCCATTGTTAATTGAACAAATCGCAAAAGATTCAGCAACACAGATGTCCAAATTACTGTGTAATTGCGCGATGAAAAGAGACGACTTTTAGCCATGTGTGGTGCTGGGCTAATATGTCCGCTACAACCCGAGTCGTCACAAAAGCGTCATCATACGCGTCATCATTCCGCGACGTTTTCAAGAAGAAACTCTGCGGGAAATTTAAAATTGCAATTTAGTAAACTAAAAAGGCCGTATTGGCATGTGTTGCAATGTTAATATTTCATCATTGATATATTAACTATCAGACTGCGTGGTCGGTAGTAGTGGGTTTCAGTAGGCCTTTAAAAGGGAACTGCACCTTTGTTGGGAATATGGCCCATCATTCAAAATCTTTGAGTAAAACAAGAACACATACCGTATTTTCCGGATTATAAGGCACACTGCCGATGAACGGTCTATTTTTCATCTGTTTTCATATATAAAGAGCACCGTATTATAGGGCGCATTAAAGGACTCTATTATTTATTTTATTTTTTTCTAAATGTAAAATACTTCCTTGTGGTCTACATAACATGCAATGGTGATTCTTTGGTCAAAATGTTGCATGGATGATGTTTTACAGATCATCTTCAAGCCACTTTCTGACAGTCGCTTCCAGATGCACCGTTTTGTGGGCGGTTTTATTTACGTGGCTCACCTTCGGCAGCGTCTTCTCCCCGTCATCTTTGTTGTAGCGGTGTAGCGTGCAAGGACCGGAGTGGAAGAAGTGTCAAAAGATGGCGCTAACTGTTTTAATGACATTCAGACTTTACTTCAGTCAATAACGGAGCAGCATCTGCTCATCCGGAAACAACAACACCCGTGAAAAACAGTCAGACCGGAACTCTCTAATAACTAAAGTTCCTTGGGTGAATAATGTAAACTCACTACACCGGTATGTTTTAGTGCATTCATGGTGAGTTTACTGACAGATATAAGAACTTTACACTACTTTATATAAGAAATGGCAACAGGGCAGGATGAATGTCTCATAACAAGAATATAGAGAAAAAGAAGAAGTTTATCGAAGCTATATATATATATATATATATATATATATATATATATATATATATATATATATATATATATATATATATATATATACCTACCGTATTTTTTGGATTATAAATCGCACCGGCCGAAAAAAATGCATAGTAAAGAAGGAAAAGAAAACATATATGAGTCGCACTAGAGTATAAGTCGCATTAAGGGGGAAATTTATTTGATAAAATCCAACACCAAGAATAGACATTTGAAAGGCAACTTAAAATAAATACAGAATAGTGAACAACAGGCTGAATAAGTGTACGTTATATGACGCATAAATAACCAACTGAGAAGGTGCCTGGTATGTTAACGTAACATATTATGGTAAGAGTCATTCAAATAACTATAACAAATAGAACATGCTATACGTTTACCAAACAATATGTCACTCTTAATTGCTAATCTCAGTTTTTATAAGTTAACGCCAATATTGAAATGATAAATTTTCATAGGTACGGAAGTGCATTGTTTTTCACAATGCACTTCTGCCATGACCCACCCCCGCCTGACTTTTATTGGTTGACGTGTGTGTGTGTGTGTGTGTGTGTGTGTGTGTGTGTGTGTGTGTGTGTGCGTGTGTGTGCGTGTGTGTGATTTTTAATCAATTAAAAAAATATAATAATAATGATAATAATAATAATACTATATATATATAAAATTCTATTTTTAATTATTGTTATCATTTTTTTTTAATCGATTAAAAATCGTTACAAGTAAGAATCATGATTCATTCGAAAATCCTTTGTTTTTGGACACTTGTCCTTTGTTTGTCCGCGAGCGCTCACACTGAAACCACCAGTTTGCACGTCCTTCCCACGTGCTAAAAAAACGCAAAAGAGTGCTCACAACAATCATTGGTACTTATTTAAAACAGCGGTAAGAACTGGCAAGTCACATTGTACGTGCTAAATAATCACATTTGCATATTATCCTCCCATTTTTTGATGATCAACATACATGTTGCACATTACAAGACTCAGAACGCTCACTTAACAGACGCAATCCACTTTGCACACGTTTAATAAACCGGCTTTGCTCTTTTGCACGTGTTTTACCGCAGTACACGCAAACCTTTATTGAATCAGGCCCACGTGGTCTGTTCATAAGAAATAATGTTCTCTCATGTACCAAATGTACATTTCCACTTTGTTTTTTAGTTCAAGATCAAGCAGAGCATCTCACTGTGGGAGTGAATGCATTGGTCGGACGCCAGCCTGGTGTTTGGATGTGATCCATGGTAACACACACACCGCACACACGCACACCTACACACACACACACATTCTTGTATTTGTTACCTTCTTGAGACCTTAGAATAAAGCCTACCTCTTTAGGACCACCTTTCTAGATATATAAAGAAGTGTATTTACAACATTAATAATATATATACATACTATGCAGATATAAAAAAAGCTTGGTGTGAAAAATGAGTTGGATTTTCACAGGAAAAAGGTCACAGTTTCACAAGAAAAACTTAGAATGCTGGCAGTATTATAATAAAAGTTGTAATTTTACTCAAAGCAAGTCAAAATTTGACAAGAAAAACTGAACATTCGTGCTATATTATGATAATATTAGGATAATTATATTATCATAATATAGCACGAATTGTGGGGGCGGCATAGCTCGGTTGGTAGAGTGGCCGTGTCAGCAACTTGAGGGTTGCAGGTTCGATTCCCGCTTGTGCCATCCTAGTTACTGGTGTTGTGTACTTGGGCAAGACACTCTACCCACCTGCTCCCAGTGCCACCCACACTGGTTTAAATGTAACTTAGATATTGGGTGTCACCATGTAAAGCGCTTTGAGTCACTTGAGAAAAGCGCTATATAAATATAATTCACTTCACACACTTCACACTAATAGTTGGAATTTTACTCAATAACAGTCGCAATTTTACAAGAAAAGCTTAACATTTTGGCGATTTTATGAAAAGAGTCATAATTTTACTCGACAAAAGTCACAATTTTAAAAGAAAACGTTAAAATTTTGGCAATATTATAATAATAATCTGAATTTTATTTGGAAAAATTATGACAAAAGTCATCATTTTACTCCAAAAATTTCTATATTTTACAAGCACAAAAAAATTGGCAATGGTGTGATAAAATTCAGAATTTTATATGATGAATATCACCATATTGCAATAAAAAGTAAAACCATATTTCCTTGAATTGAATTGAAAAACATCTTCTCACTCCTGCGCTTACCAAAGGCATGCAGTAAAAATTTGAGTGTGATGTAAGCTTGGACCTTAAATCCTACTGAATAGCTCTTAATTTTCTTCCTTTTATGCGATTTCAAATAACCGGTATTGAAATCAGCCTCTTCCATTTTGAGAATGATGACAGGGGAAGTGTCACTCGTGACGTCACGAGTTTGACCCGGCAGTAATTCAAGGCAGGCGCATACTATATGCCCTGCGGCAATTCAAGGACATACGGTATTTTAAAAAAGTGATATTTTTACGAGAAAATATTGCAATATTACAGAAACAATATGAGAAATTGTTCCCAATTTTATAAGAAAAAAGTTGACACATTGTGACAAAATACTGCTTTTAGTCATTGTTTTGTTTGTAATAGGTTTGTAATCTTCATTATTTACTTCAAGTTATTAAAGTATGTCTCTATATACATCCATTTTCTACCGCTTATTCCCTTTCGGGGTCGCGGGGGGCGCTGGCGCCTATCTCAGCTACAATCGGGCGGAAGGCGGTGTACACCCTGGACAAGTCGCCACCTCATCGCAGGGCCAACACAGATAGACAGACAACATTCACACACTAGGGCCAATTTAGTGTTGCCAATCAACCTATCCCCAGGTGCATGTCTTTGGAAGTGGGAGGAAGCCGGAGTACCCGGAGGGAACCCACGCATTCACGGGGAGAACATGTAAACTCCACACAGAAAGATCCCGAGCCTGGATTTGAACCCAGGACTGCAGGACCTTCGTATTGTGAGGCGGACGCACTAACCCCTCCTCCACCGTGAAGCCCCTCTATATTGATTGTTATTTTGTTATTAATTTTGGCCAAAGAGGGCGCTTTTCAATGTCTTACACTTACTTGTTATTACATATGTTGACCAGAGGGGTAACACTTTTGAAACAGACACAATTTCGAAAGAAAACTTTAAAATGTTGGCAATACTATAATAATAATCAGAATTTTATTTGGCAAAATTTGAAAAAAGTCATCATTTTACTCCAAAAAAAAATCACTATTTTACAAGAACAACAAAAAAATTGGCAAGTGTGATAAAAGTCAGGATTTTATATGACAAATATCACCATTTTGCATTAAAACAATGATTTTATATTAAAAAAAGGATACTTTTACTGGAAAATATTGCAATATTACGGAAACAGAACGAATATGGTCAATTGTTCCCAATTTTATAAGAAAAAAGTTGACACATTGTGAGAAAAAGACTGCTTCTAGTTATTTTTTTGTTTGTAATAGGTTTGTAATCTTCATTACTTACTTCAAGTTAAAGTATGTCTCTATATACATATTTATTGTATTTTTGTTATTAATTTTGGCCAAAGAGGGCGCATTTCAATGTCTTACACTCACTTGTTATTACCGTATTTTTCAGACTATAAGTCGCAGTTTGTTTCATGATTTTTGGCCGTGGGTGCGACTTATACTCAGGAGCGACTTATGTGTGAAATTATTAACACATTACCGTAAAATATCAAATAATATTATTTAGCTCATTCATGTAAGAGACTAGACGTATATGATTTCATGGGATTTAGCGATTAGGAGTGACAGATTGTTTGGTAAACATATAGCATGTTCTATATGTTATAGTTATTTGAATGACTCTTACCATAATATGTTAGGTTAACATACCAGGCACCTTCTCAGTTGGTTATTTATGCCTCATATAACATACACTTATTCAGCCTGTTGTTCACTATTCTTTATTTATTTTAAATTGCCTTTCAAATGTCTATTCTTTTTCCCCAAAAAATGTGACTTATACTCCTGTGCGACTTGTATATGTTTTTTTTCCTTCTTTATTATGCATTTTTGGCAGGTGCGGCTTATACTCCGAAAAATACGGTACATATTTGGACCAGAGGAGGAGCACTTTTAAAACCGACACAGTCAATTTGAAAAATCCCTCCTTTTTGGGACCACCCTCATTTTAATAGATTTCACCACCAGGGGTGCACATGAGAGCTCTACTTTTTGTTTTTTGTAATGTGCTTTAGGCCGATGACAAAGGAGTCACAGACCACAGATGGCCTCTGTGCCGCACTTTGGGCAACCCAGCTGTAGAAGCTAACTGTTAATGGCCACTAGAGTCTTAGTACCGTAGTGTATTTTTTCAGCCTATGGTCACATGTGGGACGCGGGTTGTCTTACGTCAGCACCAGAAGTCGTAAAATCAGCTGTTCACCTGGCGAGTTTTTTCGGGGATGAATAGGGAAGTCCTTCTTTAGCTGCCGTCTCGTTTCAACATATATTGCTGTCTTTTGTATGCACATTGAATCAACCAAAAACTCCTGACTTTGGAGCAATGTTCACGGACTCTAGTATTTGGCTTTCTATTAGATGCAATGGTTTTCCGTATTGGGACCATGATTTATGTCCTAACGTGTTCACACCTCCTCATATGGAAGCTAATTTTCCTCGTCGATGTCTCAAGAACGGTACAAATACAAGAACACACACACATACACCCACGCACACACACACACCCACACGAACAGTGCAGTGTAGACACTTTCAGGTCCATTTAACATTAAAGTCATCATCCCTGGTGGACCTTGGCGTCCACGTTGAATTTACAGCAGGCTTGGGAGAGACAACACATGTGCCGGTGGCACATGAATCTATTCACGTGGTCAAAATGGAAGCTTTTACACATCTTAATAATCCAAAGAGAGTTGATATTTTACGGCGCCTCATAAATCTTCATTTGAACACACACACACACCCACACACACACACACACACACACACACACACACACGGGAGATAGTGGTAATATCAAGCAGATGTTAGCAAGTTTGGATTGAAACGTCCCTCCTCTGTGTGACCCGCAAGGACTTGCAGGAAGTCCGTGGCGAGGATGACGTCACAAAGTCCGTCTAGAAGCTCGGAAAAGACCGAATGGGACCAACGAGGACGTGTCGTTGTCAGGTAAAAACAATGACTGATGCAGTCGACCTGCAATCAAATTTGACCAAACGTCTTTGCTGCGACAAGTGCAATGAGGATTTATTTACTGGCGTGCGACCATCTATTCTTATTTGCATCCCTTCATCCCGCGGAAAGAGATCCATACGCGCGATATCAACATATGTAAGCAAGGTCACCTTTGTGGTGCAGAGTCATCAAAGTGCTGGCCGGGTCGTTTTCGTCAGGGACACGCGTGCAAAATAAGTTGAATGCATTTTTTTTTTTAACTGACCAAAAGTATTCAGAGGTTGTTTTGGCCTAAATATTTGAAAAAGAAAGTTGTAAACCTATTCTTCCAAGTTTTGTTTTTGTTTTTTAATTTTGGCAAAAAAATACTTTGGTCATGAGTAAATGTATTTTTAAAAAATTATTCTATTCATCTGTCAAATGTAAATTTAAGATTAAACGATACTTGGGTAACACTTTAGTATGGGGAACACATATTCACCATTAATTAGTTGCTTATTAACATGCAAATTAGTAACATATTGGCTCTTATTCTATTATACAACCAGTAAGCCATTAACTAAGAGTCTTCTCTTAATGACTGTCATGATCCGTGGCCCGGATCATCTTTTTGTTATTTTCTGCTGGTTTTGGACTCCCTTAGTTCCTGTTGTTGTGCACCCTTGAGTTGGTTTAGTTACCATGGCTACTTATTTTCACCTGCCTCTGATTGGTGTTTGGGACGCTCACCTGTTTCTCGAGCACTAACCAGAGGCATTATTTAAGCCTGCCTTTGCCAGTCAGTCGGCCAGTCGGCCTGGCTTCTTTGTTTGCTTCATGCTCTCGTTAGGTAAGTTTAGCTTCAAGTGTGATTGCCACGTGTTTCTTTCGACTTGTTTTCTGTTCTTGGTGGTGCTTTGATTTTTTTCAAGAATAAATCATGCTCCTACCCACAAGTCCTGTTTGAAGGGGTCTCTGTTTGCATCCCGGGGGAACAAACCTCGCGGAAAGCTGCAACCCCGTCCTAACAATAACCTCAGAATTATTGCTTATTAGTAACCTTAACCCCAACCCTCATATGTTCCATTAGTGTCCAAATAACTCTGAATTAAGTCTTTGTTATTTTATTAAGTTAAAAGTTAAAGTACCAATGATTGTCACACACACACCAGGTGTGGCGAAATTATTCTCTGCATTTGACCCATCACCCTTGATCACCCCCTTGGTAGATGAGGGGAGCAGTGGGCAGCAGCGGTGCCGCGCCAGGGAATTATTTTTGGTGATTGAACCCCCAATTCCAACCCTTGATGCTGAGTGACACGCAGGGAGGTCATGAGTCCCATTTTTATAGTCTTTGGTATGACTCAGCCAGGATTTGAACACACGACCTACCGATCTCAGGGCAAGCAACTAATGGTGAATATGTTCCCCATAGTAAGTGGTATGGAAACTCGAATTAGAACTTGAAACTTGTATAGCTTTAAAATGTTTAAGCACAGCATTTTTTAAATAATTACTATACAAGTATAATTTTCAATACATTATTTTTAGTGGTGCATTTCACGTTATGATTGTTTTTGTTTTTATTCTAATATGTATTTACTCATTTGATCATAATACATGTACTGAGAAAACTGACACTTTACCCCTCAGGTTATATTTAATTTTCTCTAATTGTAAGAAAAACATGAGGTCCTAAAGTCTTAGGGAGGCCTTGGAGGCAAACTGTGATTTTCACTCAAATAAAATAATTCTACAAACTATTAATGATGCAAAGGCAAATTTTATTGAATTTATAAATATTACTGCTTTTTTAATATATGAACAGTGGAAACCCGATTCAAAAACCCCATGGAGGCTGCATAGTTTAAATGTGTCTAAACTCTCACAGTCTTACTGTATAGCTTCGGGTTGCCAGGCAACCACTGAACTAGGAATGTTAGTTACATAGCTAGGCTCTGGCTTGCAGCACCTTCACTTGGAGGATTTTATCAGCGAAGGTGGGCCTTTGTTCCGCAGCAAGTCCTTAATTGTAATGAGATTGAAAAATATTTGATACCTTCTGCCAGGAAAAAAAGCAGGCATAAGTGGCAAAAAAGACTGAGAAAGTTGAGGAATGCTCATCAAACACTTATTTGTAACATCCCACAGGTGAACAGGCTAATTGGGAACAGGTGGGTGCCATGATTGGGTGGGTATAAAAGCAGCTTCCATGAAATGCTCAGTCATTCACAAACTAGGCTGGGGCTGGGCGGGGTCACTACTTTGTGAACAAAATGCGTGAGCAAATAGTCAAACAGTTTAAAAACAACATTTCTCAACGAGCTATTGCAAGGAATTTAGGGATTTCAGCATCTACGATTCGTAATATCATCAAAAGGTTTAGAGAATCTGGAGAAATCACAGCACGTAAGCGATGACATTACGAACCTTTGATCCATTAGGCGGTACTGCATCAAAAACCGACATCCATGTGTAAAGGATATCACCACATGGGCTCAGGAACACTTCAGAAAACCACTGTCAGTAACTACAGTTCATCGCTACATCTGTAAGTGCAAGTTAAAACTACACTATGCAAAGGAAAAGCCATTAATCAACAACACCCAGAAACGCGCCGGGTATGCTGGGCCCAGGCTCATCTAATGTGGACTAATGCAAAGTGTAAAAGTGTTCAATGGTCTGAGGAGTCCACATTTTAAATGATTTTTGGAAACTGTGGACGTCGTGTCCTCCGGACCAAAGAGGAAAAGAACCATCCAGATTGTTCTAGGCACAAAGTTGAAAAGCCAGCATCTGTGATTGTATGGAGGTGTATTAGTGCCCAAGGCATGGGTAACTTACACATCTGTGAAGGCACCATTAATGCTGAAAGGTACATACAGCTTTTGGAGCAACATATGTTGCCATCCAAGCAACGTCTTTTTCATGGACGCCCTTAAAGGCTCTGCATACACTGACCAAGCTGTTTACCCACCAAGACTTGAGATCCATTAGTCGTTATTGACCGGCAGGATTGATCAGGTACCTGATCGATACCGACGAAGATGTCACAAGTAAACGATAAGGCGGGTTTACAAAATCCTTACAAGGCGACGTGAAGCCGCTAAGGAAAATTGAGCCCCTTGGATTCCAAGCACACACATCGAGCATGAGTGAAAATATTTGAGTTGCCTAAAGAATTCATTTTAAGCAGGGGTCTTCAACGCGGTGCCCGCAGGCACCAGGTAGCCCGTAAGGACCAGATGAGTCGCCCACTGGCCTGTTTTAAAAATAGCTGAAAAAGCCTCACTTACCAGTGAGATGCCTCTATTTTTTAAATTGTATTTATTTACTAGGAAGCTGGTCTCGCTTTACTCGACATTTTTAATTCTAAGAGAGACAAAACTCAAATAGAATTTGAAAATCCAAGAAAATATTTTAAAGACTTGGTCTTCACTTGTTTAAATAAATCCATTTATTTTTTTACTTTGCTTCTTATAACTTTCAAAAAGACAATTTGAGAAAAAGTACAACCTTAAAAATGATTTTAGGATTTTTAAACACATATATCTTTTTACCTTTTAAATTCCTTCCTCTTCTTTCCCGATAATTTAAATCAATGTTCAAGTAAAAGTATTTTTTTTATTGTAAAGAATAATAAATTATTTTTAATTTAATTCTTCATTTTAGCTTCTGTTTTTTCGACGAGGAACATTTGTGAAATATTCATTCAAACTTATTATGATTAAAATTAAAAGAAAATATTCTGGCAAATCTAGAAAATCTTTAGAATTAAATTTAAATCTTATTTTAAAGTTTTTTTGAATTTCTTTTAAAATGTTTGTCCTGTAAAATCTATCTGATTTGTTTTTGTTAGAAATATAGCTTGGTCCAATTTGTTATATATTCTAACAACATGCAGATTGGAGTTTAACCTATTTAAAACATGTCATCAAAATTCTATAATTAATCTTAATCAGGAATAATTACTAATGATGTTCCATAAATCATTTTTTTAATTATTTCAAAAAGATTCAAATTAGGTAATTTTTCATTTATTTTTTTCGGTTGAATTTTGAATTTTAAAGAGTCGAAATTGAAGATAAAATATGTTTCAAAATTTAATTTTCATTTTTTTCCGCTGTTTTCTCGTCTTTTTAACCGTTCAATTAAGTGTTTTTTTCATCATTTATTCTCTACAAAAAACCTTCCGTCAAAGGAAAAAAAATGAACGACGGAATGACGGACAGAAATACCCATTTATATATATAGAGAGATTTATTTATATAAGGTAAATTGAGCAAATTGGCTATTTCTGGCAATTTTATTAAGTGTGTATCAAAGTGTTAGCCCTTCACATTAATCAGTACACAAGAAGTAGCTCTTGGTTTCAAAAAGGTTGGTGACCCCTAAATTTAAAGCAACGGTTCAATTTTTGTTTCATCTGCAATCACGTGGCCAAAGATAAGACTTTCTGGAGGAAAGTTCTGTGGTCAGATGAAACTAAAATTTAGCTATTTGGGCACAATACCCAGCAATGTGTTCGGAGGAGAAAAGGTGAGGCCTTTAATCCAAGGAACACCACACCTACCGTCAAACATGGTGGTGGTAGTATTATGCTCTGGGCCTGTTTTGCTGCCAATTGAACTGGTGCTTTACAGAGAGTAATTGGGACAATGAAAAAGAAGGATTACATCCCAATTTTCAGGACAACCTAAAATCATCAATTTTGCTCACATTTTCAGTAGACCCATAATAAATTCATAAAAGAACCAAACTTCATGATTTTTTTTCGTGACCAACAAGTATGTGTTCCAATCTCTCTATCACAAAAAAAAAGAAAAAAAGTTGTAGAAATGATTGGAAACTCAAGACAGCCATGACATTATTGCTTATTATTACTTTTGACCATGACTGTAGCTACACGGTGTTAGTAAAGGCTGAGCACATGCATGTGTGGGTTTATTGAAATAATAAAAAATGACTACTGAAGGGAATATTTTGCGCTTACAGGTTCTTGACGTTGGTGATTCCTCTGAAGGCTTTCCTGGGAACTGCCTGGATCTGGTTCTCACTCAGGTCTCTGAGGAAGAGGAGGGGGGGAAAGGGGTATTAGATGTGGTACTGAGGCTTCTATGGAGTCCAATTTGGAACAAAACCGCAAGCAGTTGAACAGGAGAAGGCGACAGATGCATGACGTGACATTCATGATGGCTGTAATAATTGCATCCATGAGCTTTGAGTGTGTGTGTGTGTGTGTGTGTGTCCGTGCGTGTGTGTGTGTGCATGTGTGTGTGTGTGTGGAGCTGTCAGTTCTTAGTTAAACACACATTCCACCCCACATGGACGTTTGCCCATGCGAAGGAAGGGACATCCAGGCTATATGAGCCAGAACACATGACATGACAGCCGGGCATTAACGACATCATCAAGGAGACTAATCTGATACAGAAATACATCACACATGCTATTTGTGCTCTAATTAAAACTCAAGATGTGTTTTTAACAGTCAAGTATGACTGGCATTTTGTAAAAAAAAAATGTATATTGACTTTTGACTGATATCCAAGAACAAGATGGTCGAAGATCAGAGGTCAAATTGCCTGCTGAATTGTATGACAAACTTGTTAAGATGTTTTTGAGGAGTGTTCAGGGGGATGAAGGTCAAAAGTCAGACCAGACAGGGTGCTTGTTTCTTGTGTCTGTAAAAGTCTTGTCACTCAACTGCAGTTTTCAAGCCTTCTTATAGATTTTGAATGACGTCCAAATTCGATGTCCTTTTTTCCGAGGGATTTTTATAGAGCTGGGGTCAAAATGTTTGGTGTATTGTATTGAATACAAAAATGGGACCATAAATCTTGACAATAGTTATTGTGTGTGAGTGTGTGTGTGTGTGTGTGTGTGTGTGTGTGTATATATATATATATATATATATACACACACACACACACACATATATATACACACACACACACACACACACACACACACACACACACACACACACACATATACACACACACACACACACACACACTCACACACACAGTATATACATACATATGCATATATATGTGTGTCTATTGATGTACATTCATATATGTGCACATATATGTACATATATACATATCTTTGTATACATATATCCATACCGGTTATGGATATATGTATACACACTTATATACATATACACAATTATATACAGGTATACATCTATACATATACACACATCTATATATGTATGTATATATCCATCCATCCATTTTCTACCGCTTATTCCCTTTGGGGTCACTGGTGCCTATCTCAGCCATAATCGGGCGGAAGGCGGTGTACACCCAGGACAAGTCTCCACCGCATCGCAGTATATATGCATACATACTGTATATATATATATATATATATATATATATATATATATATATATATATATATATATATATATATATATATATATATATATATATTCATCCATCCATCTCCTTCCGCTTATCCGAGGTCGGGTCGCGGGGGCAACAGCCTAAGCAGGGAAGCCCAGACTTCCCTCTCCCCAGCCACTTTGTCTAGCTCTTCCTGGGGGATCCCGTTGCCTTCCCAGGCAAGCCGGGAGACATAGTCTTCCCAACGTGTCCTGGGTCTTCCCCGTGGACCTCCTACCGGTTGGACGTGCCCTAAACACCTCCCTAGGGAAGCGTTCGGGTGGCATCCTAACCAGATGCCCGAACCAACTCATCTGGCTCCTCTCGATGTGGAGGAGCAGCGGCTTTACTTTGAGCTCCTCTCGGATGGGAGAGCCCCGCCACCCGGCGAAGGAAACTCATTTCGGCCGCTTGTACCCGTGATCTTATCCTTTCGGTCATGACGCGAAGCTCATGACCATAGGTGAGGATGGGAACGTAGATCGACCGGTAAATTGAGAGCTTTGCCTTCCGGCTCAGCTTCTTCTTCACCACAGCGGATCGGTACAACGTCCGCATTACTGAAGACGCCACACCGATCCGCCTGTCGATCTCACGATCCACTCTTCCCCAACTCGGAGATGGCACTCCACTCTTTTCCGGCCGAGAACCATAGACTCGGACTTGGAGGTGCTGATTCTCATTCCGGTCGCTTCACACTCGGCTGCGAACCGATCCAGTGAGAGCTGAAGATCCCAGCCAGATGAAGCCATCAGGACCACATCATATGCATAAAGCAGAGACCTATTCCCGTGGCCACCGAACTGGGACCCCTCAACACCTAGACTGCACCTAGAAATTATGTCCATAAAAGTTAGGAACAGAATCGGTGACAAAGGACAGCCTTGGCGGAGTCCAACCCTCACTGGAAACGTGTCCAATGTACTGCCAGCAATGCGGACCAAGCTTTGACACTGATCATTCAGGGAGCGGACCACCACAATAAGACAGTCTGGTACTCCATACTCTCTAAGCACACCCCACAGGACTTCCCGAGGGACACGGTCGAAAACCTTCTCCAAGTCCACAAAATACATGTAGACTGGTTGGGCAAACTCCCATGCACCCTCAAGAACCCTGCTGAGAGTATAGAGCTGGTCCACAGTTCCACGACCAGGATGAAAACCACACTGTTCCTCCTGAATCCGAGGTTCGACTATCCGGCGTAGCCTCCTCTCCAGTACACCTGAATAAACCTTACCGGGAAGGCTGAGGAGTGTGATCCCACGATAGTTGGAACACATCCTCCGGTCCCCCTTCTTAAAGAGAGGGACCACCACCCCGGTCTGCCAATCCAGAGGTACCGCCCCCGATGTCCACGCGATGCTGCAGAGTCTTGTCAACCAAGACAGCCCCACAGCATCCAGAGCCTTAAGGAACTCCGGGCGGGTCTCATCTACCGCCGGGCCCTTGCCGCCAAGGAGCTTTTTAAGTATTTCAGCCCCAGAAAAAGGAGAGACCACCATGGATTCCCCAGGCACCGCTTCCTCATAGGAAGACATGTTGGTGGGATTGAGGAGGTCTTCGAAGTATTCCCTCCACCGGTCCACAACATCTGCAGTCGAAGTCAGCAGAACACCATCCGCATCATACACGGTGTTGACAGTGCACTGCTTCCCCTTCCTGAGGCAGCTTTTGGTGGTCCAGAATCGCTTCGAAGCCGTCCGGAAGTCGTTTTCCATGGATTCCCCGAACTCCTCCCATGCCTGAGTTTTTGCCTCCGCGACCGCTAAAGCTGCACATCGCTTGGCCCGTCGGTACCCGTCCACTGCCTCCGGAGTCCTATGAGCCAAAAGAACCCGATAGGATTCCTTCTTCGGCTTGACGGGGATTACCGCCACGACAGGCACCAACTACCTTGCGGCCACAGCTCCAATCAGCCGCCTCGACAATAGAGGTGCGGAACATGGTCCACTCGGACTCAATGTCCCGCACCACCCTCGTGACATGTTCAAAGTTCTTCCGGAGGTGGGAATTGAAACTCTCTCTGACAGGAGACTCTGCTAGACGTTCCCAGCAGACCCTCACAATAAGTTTGGGGCTGCCGGACATATATACATATACATATACAAATATACATATATGTGTATACTTACACAAACCAAAGCCTATAACAATGGGACTCATTACTTCCCTGCTTCAAACTCAGCATCAAGGGTTGGAAATGGGGGTTAAATCACCAAAAAGGGAGATTTTAAACATGCCTTAATAATACTCTATTACTGTTATTAGTAGTATAGTTTGTGGTAATTGTAGTATTCCACCTATAACACACATGTGAATCAAAGTACTACTTGTACTACTACGTTACCGGGTGAGCCGAGCTTGGCCCAAACTTAAAGCAAAGAAGCTTTCATGGTTGTTTTCATGGTTTTGGATGTTCCCCGCTCGGCCGCCTGCTGAGTTCTGTGGCTTCTTCGTCTGTACGACACATCCCACTTGGACCCACGGCAAACAAATATTTCGGGTCATCAAAAGGCAAGGCATTTTTTTTTCCCCCCATAAGTAGCGTGAATGAGCTCTGACAGGCTGGAATGGAACCATATTATTTTAATGTGCTGCACATACATTGTTTATGTTACACGTGCTTGTTTTTGACTTGTGAGCTTTTATTCTGCGATTCCAACATTGACAGAGGAAATAGAAATATATTCCACACTCTGTCACTTTTTATTGTCTGTCACGCTCTTTGTTTATCCGCTCGCTAACTGCACATACTGTATCTATCTCCTCTGTTGCTACGATTTGTAACCCTCTGTGGACTGTTTTGGTGTATAATTACCAGGATGAAAATACACCTGGAAAGGAGAAAGAAGGGTAATTAAAATGTACAGTTGTATTTTCAATCCACCATATTATGTTATTACAAATTCAAATAAAATAAAATTAATGTATTTTCTAAACCCATTGTCTTCATTTGGGTGCACAGATATAATAAAGGTATTGTATTTTTTATGGACTATAAGGAGCACTTAAAATATGTTTCTTTCTCAAAACTTGACAGTGTGCCTTATAACCCGGTGCGGTTGAGCTTACCCACCTCAAAGCAATTGTATTTTTTACATGGTGTAATGATAAGTATGACCAGTATATGGCTGTCAAACATAAGCAATATGTGTAGACTGCACTATGATGGCAATTTGACTCAAGTAAACAACACCAACATTTTATATGTTCCATTGAAAATATAGAACATTACACACGACACTCAAAAATCCATCACAATGTTTTAGTACGACTTTGGTAAGCTATGAAGCCACACCGCTTGATGTGCTTTAACATACAAGTATTATTATGGTGTGTGTATAAGGTAAGACATTATCTGGCGTTTTGTTTTGCAATATAATGCAAAAGCAACTTTTTATACCGTCTGGTACCTGCTGATCTGTATTTGAGATCTGTATAAATCCTGAAAAATTACACAGTCCGCCTTTGTAGTCTTTGTTGACACTTAAGTCGATAATCTTCTATTTCTCTATCTTCTTGTTATGGGACATTCATCCTCCGCTGTTGCAATTTCTACTATAAAGTAGTGTAAAGTTTTTACTTATATCTGTCAGTAAACTCGCAATAAAAGCACTAAAACATACCGGTGTGGTTAGTTTATAGTATTCACCCAAGGAACTTTAGTTATTAGAGCTCCGGTTGGACGGTTTTTCATGGGTCACACTTCCGATGATGATGTTTCCGGATGAGGAGATGCTGCTCCGTTATTGATTGAAGTAAAGTCTGAATGTCTTTATAAACAGTTAGCGTCATCTTCTGACACTTATTCCACTCCCGTCCTAGCACGCTACACAGCCACAACAAAGATGACGAGGAGAAGACGCTGTCGAAGGTGAGCCACGTAAATAGGACCGCCCACAAAACAGCGCATCCTGTCAGAAAGCGACTTGAAGTTGATCTGTAAAACATCATCTATGCAGCATTTTTACCAAAGAACCACCATTCCATGTTATGTAGACCACAAGGAACTCTTTGATATTTAGAAAAAATAATAATATGACTCTTTTAATGCGCCCTATAATCTGGTGCGCCTTATATATGAAAAAAAGATCAAAAATAGAACAGTGCACCTTATAATCTGTTTTTTCTGCATCCAGCATCCTTATCAAGAACATTTTTGAGTTTGAATCGACTGTGGTCAAATTGGAACAGTTATCAAGTCCTTACTTTATCGTGCTATGCGAAGACCTCTAATGAGTGTTTGTCAAGATGGAGGATCACAGAGACTATACACTGAGATACTTTCCATGTATCCATCCAGGTCATTGTATTCTGGGGGCATTCGATCAATCGCAGCTGAACGGTTCTGTTGAACTTCGAAGACGTGTTGGCTCTCTTCCATGGAGGCTTCATCAGTCCATGCTCATAGACTTAGATTGGTCTGGATTAGTCAATCAGCTGGTGCCCCAACCCCATCTATTTATACTCAAACACCAGGAAGGCTTGCCTGGGAAAGGATGGTGTCGCCCTATTATGAAGGAAGGATCTGTATTGTCATTGCTGTAACGTTGTGGACGCATGGTGACGAGCGGACTGTTCTTCCAAGATGCAGCAGGAACTCCGGAGGCAAAGGTAAGACAGTGATTTATTCTCATAAATCAGGTAGGAACAAACAAACAAAGCAAGTGTGCCTATAACTCGGGGAGCTAACGGAATAGCTGACAAGAAAATAATAAGGTAAAGCTTAGCTCAATGATACAAAGGGTAGACGATGTAACTTGCTAATAGCAAATAAAAGCACCAGACCAAGTGAGGTGACAGGATGGGACAGTTATCTGATTAGTGCCCAGGAACAGGTGAGCGTCCTGAACAGAGGCAGGTGAACACAATGAATAACCAAAAACACAAAACAGGGGTGCTGAAACACAACTTAGACAACAAGTGAATCAAACGGATCATAACAATTGCACAATCCATCCATCCATCTTCTTCCCCTTATCCGAGGTCGGGTCACTGGGGCAGCAGCCTAAGCCACTACGCCCAGCTCTTCCTGGGGGGATCCCGAAGCCTTCCCAGGCCAGGAGAAATAGTCTTCCCAACATGTCCTGGGTCTTCCCCGTGGCCTCCTACCATTCGGATGTGCCTGAAAACACGTCCCTAGGGCATCTTGACCAGATGCCCGTACCACCTGATCTGGCTCCTCTCGATGTGGAGGAGCAGCGGCTTTACATTGAGCTCCTCTTGGAACCCAGAGCTTCTCAGCCTCTCTCTAACGGAGAGCCCCGCCACCTGGCGGAGGAAACTAATTTCGGCCGACTGTACCCGTGATCTCGTCCTTACGGTCATAACCTAATCCAACCCAACAATTGCACAAGTATAAGGAAATTTTAGCACAAACCCAGGCTTTCCCGCAACAACTAAGAGCCACCGCCTAAACTAAAGTCTTAATATATATATATATATATATATATATATATATATATATATATATATATATATATACAGTGGGGCAAAAAAGTATTTAGTCAGCCACCGATTGTGCAAGTTCTCCCACTTAAAATGATGACAGAGGTCTGTAATTTTCATCATAGGTACACTTCAACTGTGAGAGACAGAATGTGAAAAAAAAACAACCAGGAATTCACATTGAAGGAATTTTAAAGAATGTATATGTAAATTATGGTGGAAAATAAGTATTTGGTCAACCATTCAAAGCTCTCACTGATGGAAGGAGGTTTTGGCTCAAAATCTCACGATACATGGCCCCATTCATTCTTTCCTTAACAAGGATCAATTGTCCTGTCCCCTTAGCAGAAAAACAGCCCCAAAGCACAATGTTTTCACCCCCATGCTTCACAGTAGGTATGGTGTTCTTGGGATGCAACTCAGTATTCTTCTTCCTCCAAACACGATGAGTTGAGTTTGTGTTGTGGTTTGTGGAGCCCTTTGAGACACTAGTGATTTAGGGCTATATAAGTAAACATTGATTAATTGATTGAGTTTATATCAAAAAGTTATATTTTGGTTTCATCTGACCACATGATATTCTCCCAATCCTCTGCTGTATCATCAATGTATCCATTTTTGTACAAACTCGACTTGTCGTGTTTGGAGGAAGAATAATACTGAATTGCATCCCAGGAACACCATAACTACTGTGAAGCATGGGGGTGGAAACATCATGCTTTGGGGCTGTTTTTCTGCTAAAGGGACGACGGGACGATTGATCCGTGTTAAGGAAAGAATGAATAGGTCCATGTATAGTGAGATTTTGAGCAAAAACCTCCTTCCATCAGTGAGAGCTTTGAATGATTGACCAAATACTTATATTCCACCATAATTTATAAATACATTCTTTAAAATTCCTACAATGTGAATTCCTGGATTTTTTTTTTCACATTCTGTCTCTCACAGTTGAAGTGTACCGATGATGAAAATTACAGACCTCTGTCATCATTTTAAGTGGGAGAACTTGCACAATCGGTGGCTGACTAAATACTTTTTTGCCCCACTGTATATATATATATATATATATATATATATGTATTATATATATATATATATATATATATATATATATATATATATATATATATATATACACACATATATATATATATATATACACACATATATATATATATATACACACATATATATATATATATACACACATATATATATATATATATATATATATATATATATACACACATATATATATATATATATATACACACATATATATATATATATATACACACATATATATATATATATATATACACACATATATATATATATATATATACACACATATATATATATATACACACATATATATATATATATATATATATATATATATATATATATATATATATATATTTACACACATATATATAAATATATATATGTATATATATATTTTTTTGTTTTGTTTGTTTTTTGTTTTTTTTTGTTTGTTTTGTCCTATCTAGCTTCTCAGGCAATTCATATAGTTGATGTAGATACCCATATCGGCTGTTCAGTTTACTTTACTAAAGAGAAGTGTAGGATACTTCTCTTGTTGCCTTTTTGTATTTGACAAATGCTTACTTTTTGTCTTCGTAAGTCAATATTTACTAAGTCCATATTTACTAAGTCAAAATAATGGCATAGTCAGTATCTCAGGCAACTAGGACTGCTTTGTTTTGACTTTACAGAAAAAATATTGAGATATATATTGTATATTCGCTTCCACGTCCGTATGACGCCCCCCTCCCCTTGGAGAGACACCACCTTAAATAACAAATATTCTGGGGGAACCACTGCAAACCTGTTTGAAAGCAGACACATACAGGGTAACAGAACAGGATTTCTGATGAGTCTCCACTTAAATGACGGGAAAATAGTAGACGCGGAGGAGGACCCGATATCTTGTCAATTTTGTTGAGAGGGCAGTTGAACAATTCCATTGTTTATATTTTAGAGAGCAGTGCAAAAAGTGTCACCAAGAAAGGTAAGACAAGACAAAACAAGCAGGAGAGATGAGGGGGCGGGAAAAGGGAGCGCCCGCCTTCCATGAGTGCCAGACAGAAAAATATAAAACTGTTGAGATGCAAAAGAGCAACCCTTCCGGTGCATTGAGGTATCGTACACCAGACTTTCT
Organism: Nerophis ophidion; assembly: GCF_033978795.1. Taxonomy (NCBI): domain Eukaryota; kingdom Metazoa; phylum Chordata; class Actinopteri; order Syngnathiformes; family Syngnathidae; genus Nerophis; species Nerophis ophidion. Next base: position 13,270,999 of record NC_084639.1, on the reverse strand, counting down.
AAAAGCAACATCCCAAACTAATATCACAGGCTGACATTGTTGTACTATTGTATGCATCATGTCGGCGTGTAGACGACAATTGTCCGTGACTCAAGTCTGCCGACCTTTGAGCAGAGTGAAGGCCATCACCGACACGAGGCTGACCTTTGACCACTGGAAAGGACACCGGCTGATAGATTATTTGCTGTGTCGGGACATGTGGACTCCTATTTGAGGTCCATGGAGGACTTTGGGATGGAACTCATGGGGGCACTGGCACTCAATTTAGGTGTGTGTGTGTGTGTGTGTGTGAGCTGGTTCCAGCCACCACATCCTCCATATGAACCTACATTATTTATGTAAAGAGAATGATAACCGCCGCAAGGTCCCTTTTGATATTACCGGGGCCCCAGACAGCGACACACACCCACGTCATGCCCGTTTAACAGGCCAGCACACACACACACACACACACTTGTATGTGTTACCTTCTTGGGACCTGAGAAAAATGCCAACCTCTTTAGGACAACCCTTTCTAGATATATAAAGAAGTGTTTTTACAACATTAATAATATATAAATACTATAAACGAGTTCACAAGAAAAAGGTCACAATTTCACAAGAAAAAATTTGAATTTTGGCAGTATTATAGTAAAAGTCGTCATTTTACTCAATGCAAGTCAAAATTTTACAAGGAAAACTGAACATTTGTGCAATATTATGATGAAAGTTGGAATTATAGTCAATAACAGTCGCAATTCTACAAGAAAAGCTTAACATTTGGGCAATTTTATGAAAAGACTCATAATTTTACTCTACAAAAGTCACAATTTTATAAGAAAACTTTAAAATGTTGGCAATATTATATTAGTAATCAGTATTTTTACTTGGCAGAATTATGACAAAAGTCATTTTACTCATAAAATGGCAATAGTGTGATACAAGTCAGAACTATATATGAAAAATATCACCATTTTGCATTAAAAAGTAATACTTTTAGATAAAGTAATCATTTTACAAGAAAATATTGCAATATTACAGAAAAAATAAAGAATACTAGAAATGACTCCCAATTTTAAAAGAAATAAGTTAACAGACTGTAAGGAAAAGACACATTTTAGTTTTTTGTTTTGTTTGTAATTCATTTTTATTCTTCATTATTTGCTTCAAGTTATTACATATGAGGAGGGGGGCGTGGCCTGCGGGCCTGCAGCGGAACAGGGTGTGCCAGGACCGGCCTCAAAGTCAGCAACAGGTCCTTGTTATTTAATCACCTGTCGCTCTGTATAAGCAGCAACCCGGAGGAGAGAAGGGGGGTGGATCTGGAGCAGGAGCGCGAGCGAGAGAAAGAAAAAGCCAATTGCTGGAAATCAACCGACAAACTTATTGCAAAATAAAACTGTGTTGTGAATTTGAACCGGGCTGTCATGTCGATGCTTGGTGGTCCTAAGAACCCACCAGGGTGCAACCTCCACAACATATTTATTATATTTTTTAAATTAGTTTAGGCCAACGGGGCGCATTTCAATTTCTTACACACACTTGTTATTTCATATGTTGACCAGAGGGGGAGCACTTTGAAAACTGACACACAGTCAATTCAAAAATCCCTCATTTTGGTAGATTTCACCACCCGGGGTGTAAATGAAACATTCTCTGTTACAGGGGTCAGGAACCTTTACCACTCAAAGAGCCATTTTGACCCGTTTCACAAAATAAAGAAAACAATGGGAGCCACAAAACTCTTGAAATTTATAATGAAATAACACTGCATACAGATTAAATATGAAAATTTAATGTTAATGTGGCCCGCAAGTTTTATATGACTGCCCTTTATTAGCATCACGCTTGCCAACCCTCCCAAACACATGTCGGGAAAACATCCGCTCTGTAACACAAAATACACACAACAGAACAAATACCCTGAATCCCATGCAACCTTAACTCTTCCGGGCTACATTATACACCCGGAAGAGTTAGGGTTGCACAGGATTCTGGGTATTTGTTCTGATGTGTTTATGTTGTGTTACAGTGCGGATGTTTTCCTGAAATTAGTTTTTCATTCTTGTTTGGTGTGGGTTCACAGTGTGGCGCATATTAGTAAGAGTGTTAAAGTTGTTTATATCACAACCCACAGTGTGACCTGTATGGCTGTAGACCAAGTATGCCTTGCAGTCGCTTAAATATAGTATAATAGCATCACATAACATGTGAACGGCCGGCACACACATAGTGATGTGGAAAAAAAGGGGGAACGACGACATGTTTTAGAGGACCTTATGGGTATTGCCATTACGGCCCGCCCTCAATGTTGCTGTATGGGTAAAAATCGGAGTATGCTTACCCCAGACAATTTTTGGGAAACGTAGTGAAATCAGAAACCTCTCGGACAAATCGGGGGGTCGGCAAGCATACAGCTGAGCCACACCATAGTGATCAAAGAGCCGCATGCGGCTCCGGAGCCGCGGGTTGCTGACCCCTGCTCTATTAGATGCAATGGTTTTCTAACTTGTTCACACCTACTCATATGGAAGCTACTTTTCCTTGTTGATGTCTCAAGAAGGGTTAAACACAAGAACACGCACGCACGCACGCACCTCCTTTTTCACACCTCCTCATATGGAAGCTACTTTTCCTTGTTGATGTCTCAAGAAGGGTTAAACACAAGAACACGCACACGCACACACACACACACACACACACACACACACACACACACACACAGTTAGCGATATGAGCTGCAGTCAACCCTCAGGCTACACCACTATTAACCTGTTGCATTCCTTGCCACCAAGACCCAAAGAGGACAAAGAAGGCGGCAAAGGTAAGACCGGGATATCGGGGTTTCTTTTCTGAAACCTGAGCCACCTCTTCAACCCTCCCTTCAGTCTCCCTTGCCCTCCCGGGGGGGCTGTGAGTACATTTAATAGTGCACCATAAATACACTAATAAATATTGACTGCTGGCCAGCTCAAAGTGGACCATGTTTTCTCAGCAGCGTGTTGCCGCAGCTTGATGCCGTGCTCGGGGATGCTAAATGTTCGTATGCTAAATGAAGTATCAGATCCCACAGTACTATAAAAATCAAATCCCACTTCAGAGTGCAGCTAGTATAGCTGTGTAGATAAACAATTCACAAAAAAATAATCAACACAACTGTTATTCTCTAGATCAGGGTGTCCAAAATGTGACACTCTTACTTCTTCAATTGACACGAGTTTGATAAACAATTTTATCAGGAGCAATGTATGACATATAAAACATCCAACAAAAGTAACTCTGCCGTTACTGTTCTTTTAAGTGTACAACATTTACTTATATGACCCGATCCAAACAACCTTCCCTAGTCATGGTGAGGAAAAGACGTAGTCACGTAACAACCTGCTTGTTGAACTTTGTGGATCCATCCATCCATTTTCTACCCCTTTTTCCCTTAGGGGTCGCGGGGGGTGCTGGTGCCTATCTCAGCTACAATCGGGCGGAGGGTGGCGTAAAACCTGGACAAGTAGCCACCTCATCGCAGGGCCAACACAGATAGACAACATTCACACTCACATTCACACACTAGGGCCAATTTAGTGTTGTCAATCAACCTATCCCCAGGTGCATGTCTTTGGAGCTGGGAGGAAGCCAGAGTACCCGGAGGGAACCCCCGCAGTCACGGGGAGGACATGCAAACTCCACACAGAAAGATCCTGGGCCCGGGATTGAACCCATGACTACTCAGGACCTCCGTCTTGTGAGGCAGACACACTAACCCCTCTGCCACCGTGAAGCCTGAACTTTGTGGATGTTATAAAAAATAAATCGTAAAATCAACATAAAAATAATTCAAAATCACTGTGGCATTCCGCGAGATGGCACAAGTTTGTTAAAATAGCACTTTATGACGTAAACA
>NC_084639.1:13254622-13262122 GCF_033978795.1 Nerophis ophidion | reverse complement strand
GTTATCCAAGCTCGTGAAATCATACTGTGATTGTAAGCAGCCGGGTTTTATTTACCTGCAGTACACCGAGGGGGGCTGTTACTCTCCACATGTAATGATCTGGAGTGCATGAGAAAGTGGAAAGGAAAACACTTTGATAAACAAGTGCATTACAAACTACGTATTAGTAGACGAGTCTTGTTAAAACAATAATGATCATTTGTGGATGAAATACATCAAATGTAACAAAAAAAAGTGACATGTTGAGTACTGAGACATGGGAGAGTGGGTTATAGAGTGTGTGTGTGGTGTTGGGGAGGGGGGGGGCAAGTCACATGGGCGAATAAAGAAGCTGAGTGAGATGTTTTAGCTTTATAAGCATCCAGGGAGCACCTTAGCGGCCATAAATAACCCGCTGCAAATTAGCAGATTGCACAGAAGGAGGAAGCTGCAGGGAGGGTGTGAAGGGTGAGGTCATACATGTGTGTGTGTGTGTGTGTGTGTGTGTGTGTGTGTGTGTGTGTGTGTGTGTGTGTGTGTGTGTGTGTGTGTGAATATGCATGCTGATCAAAATAAATTTAAATGTGCACGCAGGATGTATATTTATTAGGCAACATGTTCTGCAGTTCACTACAACATCGCTCACCTTTGAAGCTGTGCGTGTGTTCTTGAAATTCTACACTTCTTGAGACATCAACAAGGAAAAGTACTTTCCATATGAGGAGGTGTGAACAAGTTAAGACCGAAATCATGGTCCCAAAACGGAAAACCATTGCATCTAATAGAGAGCCAAATACTAGAGTCCGTGAACATTGCTCCAAAGTCAGGATTTTTTGGGGGGGATTTTATGTGCATACAAAAGTAAACATCGACAGGTGCAAAGGCAGCAATATATGATGAAACAAGAAGGACTTCCCTATTTATCCCTGAAAAAACCCGCCAGGTGAACATCTGAGTCTATGACTTCCGGTGCTGACGTAAGACAACCCACGTCCCACATGTGACCATAGGATGAACACATACACTACGGTACTAAGACTATAGTGGCCATTAACAGTTAGCTTCTACAGCTGGGTTGCCCAAAGTGCGGCACAGGCGCCACCTGGGGTCCGTGACTCCTTTGTCATCGGCCTTAAGCACATTACAAAAAACAAAAAGTAGAGCTCTCGTTAACACCTCTGGTGGTGAAATCTATCAAAATGAGGGTGGTCCCAAAAAGGAGGATTTGTTTCAATTTGACTGTGTGTCGCTATTAAAAGTCCTCCCCCTCTGGCCAACATATGTAATTACAAGTGTGTGTAAGAAAAAAAAGACACTGTAATAACTTGAAGTAAATAATGAAAATTAAAAAACAATAACATTTTTTTAAATAACTAAAAGCAGTCTTTTTCTCACAATGTGTCGACTTTGTTCTTATAAAATTGGGAACAATTTTTCATATTTTTTCTTTATCTATAATATTGCAATATTTCCTCGTGAAAGCATTACTTGTGTATGTAAAATTATTATTTTTTAATGCAAAATGGTGACATTGTCATGTAGAATTCTGACTTTTGTCACAATAATGCCATTTTTTGTTGTTCTTGTAAAATAGTAACATTTGTTAAGTAAAATTATGACTTTTGTCATAATGTTGCCAAGTAAATTGCCGATTGTTATTAAAATATTGTCAACGTTTTAAAGTTCTCTTATTAAATTGCGACTTTTGTCGAGTAAAATTACGACTCTCTTCATAAAATTGCCAACAGTTTAAGCTTTTATTGTAAAATTGCGACTGTTATTGAGTACAATTCCAACTTTTATTGGAATATTGCAAAAATATTGCAGTTTTTCTTGTAAAATTTTGAGTAAAATTACGACTTTTTATTATAATGCTGCCAAAATTCAAAGTTTTTCTTGTGAATATGTGACCTTTTTCTTGTGAAATTCCAACTCATTTTTCACAACAACCTTTTTTTATACTTGCATAGTATGTATATATTATTAATGTTGTAAATACACTTCTTTATATATCTAGAAAGGGTGGTCCTAAAGAGGTAGGCTTTTTTCTCAGGTCTCAAGAAGGTAACACATACAAGTGTGTGCGTGTGTGTGTGTGTGTGTGTGTGTGTGTGTGTGTGTGTGTGTGTGTGTGTGTGTGTGTGTGTGTGTGTGTGTGCGTGTGTGTGTGTGTGTGTGTGTGTGTGTGTGTGTGTGTGTGTGTGTGTGTGTCCTGATCCGTCTCTCAGCAGGTCTCAGGGTTGTCAAGGTTACAAGAGGCCATTTCACCAGCGGGCCAATTAACTTTTTTTTTGTGTGTGTTGTTGTTGTTGCACACAGACAAAAAGCAGCACAGGTGGTTCCGTGTTGTTAACAAGTTGGATACACACTGCCGTGTTTGTTTTCTATCAGCCGTAGTACACGGTAACCATAGCAACGTACACCGTGTGTGTTTATAAAGATGTTTCTTTACTGTACTGGATTGACGGAACACAGGAGAGGGAACAAAGTATGCGGACTCAAGCTGTTGATGATCTACTGATAGGCTTGTTTTTTAAGGACAGAGCATGATATCCTGCTGTGGGCTACACTTCAAATTGGGGGTGGGGGGATGACAAAATCTGCACAAAAATGTGTGAGTAAATAAGTGTTTTCACATTTCACTTGAGACGATGCATCTCGACATGTGGCAAGTTGTTCTTTCAGGTCGGCTTTAGTCAGGACTAATGTGGAGCAATGTGGAATACTAGTGTGGTAAAAATATAAAATAATAAAAAAAAAAAAAAAAACATTTGTCCAAATTTTGATAGGAGGCAAAACAGCTGAATATATGGCTCATCGATCTTTGATATCCGCTTTTAATCAAGTCAGCTTTAGTCAAGACAGTGTATGATATGCTGCTTGCCTCATGGAACCAAGATGGGAAACTATCGGGGTTAAAAGAGAAACACTGGATTAACATTTGATATGAGACAATACATCCTGGCGGTAGTCATTTTTTTAAATTAAGATTTAGTCAAGACAGTGCATGACATGCTCCGGTCCTCGTGGAACCAAAATGATTGGGGATAAAAGAACAACACTGGATCCAAATTCAACATCGGACAATACACCTTGACGTGTGGCTAGTCGTTTCTTATAAGTCAGCTATAATCAGGACAGTGCATGATATGCTGCTTGCCTAATGGAACAAAGGCAGACGATTATTGGGGACACAAAAAAAAAAATGATAAAAGAAAATTGGCATTAGACGATACATTTTGAGGCGCGGTTTGTCGTTTTCTTTACGTAAGATTTAGTCAAAACAGTGCATGATATGCTGTGTTACTCGTGGAACCAACATGGAAAATTATTCGGGGTAAAAGAAAAACAATTTATCAAAAATTGAATAGGTTGATTGGCAACACTAAATTGGCCCCAGTGTGTGAATGTGAGTGTGGATGTTGTCTGTCTATCTGTGTTGGCCCTGCGATGAGGTGGCGACTTGTCCAGGGTGTACCCTGTCTTCCGCCCAATTGTAGCTGAGATAGGCGCCAGCGCCCCCCGCAACCCCGAAAGGGAATAAGCGGTAGAAAATGGATGGATGGATGGATGACATAAGACCATACATTTTGATGTGCGGTCGTTTTTTGAAGTCAACTTTAGTCAAGACAGTACATGATATGCTGTGTTCCTCACGGAACCAAGATGGGAAACTATTGGGGATAAAAGAAAAACACAAATAAAATTTCACTAGAAACAATACAACTTGATGCGCGGGTAGTCATTTTTTTTTTTTTAATTAAGAGTTAGTCAAGACAGTGCATGATATGCTGCGGTCCTCGTGGAACCAAAAATGATTGGGGATAAAAGAAAAGCAATCAAAATTTGACATTAAACAAAAAATCTTGACGTGCGGCTTGTTGTTTGAAGTCAACTTTAGTCAAGACAGTGCATGATATGCAGCTTGCCTCATGGAACCAAGGTGGGAAATGATTGGGGGTAAAAGAAGAACACTGGATTATAATTCAACATAAGACAATAAACCTTGACGTGTGGCTAGTTGTTTCTTTTAAGTCAGCTCTAGTCAGGACAGTGCATGATATGCTGCTGCAGTGCATGATATGCTATCTTCTCGTGACAGTCTTATCTTTTATTATTGTCATTTTCCCCCAGTGTGCAGCATGTGACTAAAAACAAATAAAGAACATGAGGGATTTATTTCATTGTAGACTTTTTTTTAAGGTCGCTTTATGTTCCGGACCGTTCTAAACATTTAACGAGCAGCAGTTATTACAGTCCTTAATTTAGGCCGAGTGAAACAACTGGAATATTCATTATTGGAGACTTTTATTGTCTTTTTTTTATTTTTTTAAATTTTTTGCACCAGCATCTCTGGCGGCCCGTGCGTTTAGTGCAAAAAAAAAAAAAAAAGCACTGATTTATAAATCTGCCGCCATTCGCTGAGATTTTTACGACTGCATCATGCGCCTGTGGGGGAAATAAAGCGTTTGTGACGGCTAACAAGCGCACGCTGTCATCCCGATTCCTCAGACACATTCTTCTTAACCGGCTACTTTTTCCCCCTCCTTCTTCTACTGATGCGCCGCCGTCTGCGCTGAAGGAGCGGCGGACAGCGAGGGATGCGTGCGGCAGGATGGCGGAGGTGGAATTAGGACCCAGGAGAGACACACCCGCCCACTGGTTGCTAGGCTGTCTCTAGGCCTTAATCTCTTTAGTGAGCCCCGTGATCCAGTTAGGAACACTGAGTGGCTAATGTCAGAACTAACTGGATGAGAGGCTACTCCGTGTGTGTGTGTGTGTGTGTGTGTGTGTGTGTGTGTGTGTGTGTGTGTGTGTGTGTGTGTGTGTGTGTGTGTGTGTGTTCTTGTATTTCGACCCTCCTTGAGACATCAGCAAGGGGCGGCGTAGCTCGGTTGGTAGAGTGGCCGTGCCAGCAACTTGAGGGCTGCAGGTTCGATTCCCGCTTGTGCCATCCTAGTCACTGCCGTTGTGTCCTTGGGCAAGACACTTTACCCACCTGCTCCCAGTGCCACCCACACTGGTTTAAATGTAACTTAGATATTGGGTTTCACTATGTAAAGCGCTTTGAGTCACTAGAGAAAAGTGCTATATAAATATAATTCACTTCACTTCAAAAGCAGCTTCCTTATGAGGAGGTGTGAACAAGTTAGGACATAAATCATGGTCCCAATACTGAAAAGCATTGCATCTAATAGAACAGTGTTTTTCAACCACTATTCCGCGCGATTCGATCTAGTCTGCCGGGGGAGATGATCTAATTTCACCTATTTGGGGTAAAAAATGTTTTTTGCAAACCAGTAATTGTCTGCAAATGATGTGTTGTTGTTGAGTGTCGGTGTTGTCTAGAATAACCGTGTAATACTCTCCCTTATCAGTGGGTGGCAGCCGGTAGCTAATTGCTTTGTAGATATTGGAAACAGCAGGAGGCAGCGTACAGGTAAAAAAGTTATTTAAAGGCCTACTGAAACCCACTACTACCGACCACGCAGTCCGATAGTTTATATATCAATGATGAAATATTAACATTGCAACACATACGGTCTTTTAAGTTTACTAAATTGCAATTTTAAATTTCCCGGGACTTTTTTCTTGAAAACGTTGCGTAATGATGACGTGTACGCTTGACGTCATGGGTTGTTATGAATATGAGCGCTGCACACACGCACAGCTAAAAGTCGTCTGCTTTAACCGCATAATTACACAGTATTTTGGACATCTGTGTTGCTGAATCCTTTGCAATTTCTTCAATTAATTTTGGAGAAGTCAAAGTAGAAAGACGGAGTTGGGAAGCTTTAGCCTTCATCCACACAAACACACGGTTATTCCTTGTTTAAAATTCACGGAGGTGAAACTTTACTATGATCACAGCGGAGATGGATCCCGACTACATGTCAACCAGCAGGTTTCGGTGAAAAAAATTGTGGTTAAAAAGTCGCCTCTTACCGGATATCAGCTGAGTTTGCGCCTCCCATACAGCTGCCGTGGACTTCCCTGAGACACTGCGCGTCAACACCCGGCCGTGGACGTACACTTCCGACTATCAGGTACTATTAAACTCACTAAAACACTCGCAAAACAATAGAAAGATAAAGGATTTCCCAGAATTATCCTAGTAAATGTGTCTAAAAACATATGAATCCGTCTCAATGCAACACGATTTCCCAGAATTATCCTAGTAAATGTCTCTAAAAACACATGAATCCATCTCAATGCAACACGATGGCAATCGCGTTTTTTTTTTTTTTTAGTCCGTCGCTATCAATATCCTCAAACACGAATCTTTCATCCTATCTCAAATTAATGGGGAAATTGTTGTTTTCGCGGTCCGAATAGCTGTTTTTGAAATCAATGTGAATATATGAGGAGCCATCAACATGTGACATCATCGTCTGCGACTTCCGGTAGAGGCAGGGCTTTTCTCCAGTTGCAAACTTTATCGTGGATGTTCTCTACTAAATCCTTTCAGCAAAAATATGGCAATATCGCGAAATGATCAAGTATGACACATAGAATGGACCTGCTATCCCCGTTTCAATAAGAAAATCTCATTTCAGTAGGCCTTTAATGCTTAAACAAAAAAATAAACAAAAAGTGAGTGCCTCAAAGAAAGGTCATTGAAGCTTAGGGAAGGACATGCGGAACAAAACTAAAACCGAACTATGAATTAAACAAAACCAGAATACTGGACGACAGCAAAGACTTACTGCCGAGCAAAAACGGCGTCCACAAAGTAAATCCGTACATGACAATCAACAATGTCCTCACAAAGAAGGATAATCCATCCATTTTCTACCGGGTTCATGAGGGGCGCTGGAGCATATCTCAGCTACCATCAGGCGGAAGGAGGGGTACACCCTGGACAAGTCGCCACCTCATCACAGGGTAAAAACAACTTAAATATTCTTGATTGCTAAAACAAAGTAGATGCGGAAAACATTGCTCAAAGGAAGACCTGAAACTGCTACAGGAAAACACCCAAAAAATAGAAGCGCAAGATTAGAAGTAAAGCACTCCACACAGGAAAACCGCAAAAAATACAAAATAAGTTAGTGCGTGATTTGACAGGAGGTGACAGTACACCTACTTTGAGACAAGAGCCATAGCTCACTATAGCTCTTGTCTCAAAGTAGGTGTACTGTCACCACCTGTCAAATCACGCTTTGTTATGCTTTAAAGTCCATCCATCCATCCATCCATTTTGTACCGCTTATTCCCTTTTGGGGTCGCGGGGGGCGCTGGTGTCTATCTCAGCTACAATCGGGCGGAAGGCGGAGTATACCCTGGACAAGTCGCCACCTCATCGCAGGGCCAACACAGATAGACAGACAACATTCACACTCACATTCACACACTAGGGCCAATTTAGTGTTGCCAATCAACCTATCCCCATCCAACAATTGCGAGACGACTTTTTACTGTCAACTGAGTTTTGTTTTTTAGTGTATTCTGCTGGTGGTGTGCCTCTGGGTTTATCCAACGCAAAAAATGTGCCTTGGCTCAAAAAAGGTTGAAAAACAT
>NC_084639.1:13209622-13249622 GCF_033978795.1 Nerophis ophidion | reverse complement strand
CACGGGTAGAACATGCAAACTCCACACAGAAAGATCCCGAGCCCAGGATTGAACCCCAGACTACTCTGGGCCTTCGTATTGTGAGGCAGATGCACTAACCCCTCTACCACACCGTGCTGACGGAGCACATACTTGTTGGCCACAAAAAACATTCAAGAAGTTTGGTTCTTTTTTAAATTTATTATGGGTCTACTGAAAATGTTGCAGTTTGGCCACAATACCCTGCAGTATGTCTGGATGAGAAACGGTGAGGCCTTTAATCCCAGGAACACCAACCCTACCGTCAACCATAGTGGTGGTGGTAGTATTAAGCTCGGGGCCTGTTTTGCTGCCAATGGCACGGGTGCTTTAAGTGGAACAATGAAAAAGGAAGTCTACCTCCAAATTCTTCAGCACAACCTAAAATCATCAGCGTGGAAGTTGGGTCTTGGGCGCAGTTGGGTGTTCTAACAGGACAATGACCCCAAACACACGTCAGAAGTGGTAAAGGAATGGCTAAATCAGACTACAATTAAGGTTTTGGAATGGCCTTCCCAAAGGCCTGACGTGTGGACAATGCTGAAGAAACAAGTCCATGTCAGAAAACCAACACATTTAGCTGAACTGCACCAATTGTGTCAAAAGGAGTGGTCAAAAAATTCAACCAGAAGCTTGTGGATGGCTACCAAAAGTGTCTTATCACAGTGAAACTTGCCAAGGGACATGTAAGCAAATATAAACATTGCTGTATGTATACTTTTGACCCAGCAGATTTGTTCACATTTTCAGTAGACCCATAATAAATTCATAAAAGAACCAAACTTCATGAATGTTTTGTTTGACCAACAACTATGTGCTCCAATCACTCTATCACAAAAATATAACAGTTGTAGAAATGATTGGAAACTCAAGACAGCCATGACATTATGTTCTTTACAAGTGCATGTAAATTTTGATTGCTACTGTATATATATATATATATATATATATATATATATATATATATATATATATATATATACACATATATATATATATATATATATATACACATATATACATATATATATATATATATATATATATATATATATATATATATATATATATATATATATATATAGTGAAGGTTTCTTTGGTTTATCCGTCATACAATGATCAATACCGGGGAAGAGCGGAATATACCTTAGGTTAGGAAAACCACAGAGGCTATTTCATCCCTACAAGCCTGTTTTGCAGGTTTCACTGTTCTTCAGGGGATTTTCCCCGAAGAACAGGGAAACCTGCGAAACAGCAAACAACCTATGAACGTCTCAAGATGTGAACATATTGTAGACAGACTAAAATTGTATAACAGTGACTTTGGGGCAGGATTTACACCAAAACACATCCAATACATATTATCTCGACCACAAGGCAGTATTCTAAAGATAGATGGAAATCATCACGCCGTGTGGTCTCCTCTACAGTGGGTGTCCTGTGCCACGGCAACCAGGGATGGTCATGAGCCACAACATTAGGTACAGGTGCACTTTCTAAAAAGACCTCTATTCTGTAAAACATTAGTTTATTTTGCATCATGATGAATTCGCCGGAAGAAGTCTGCTTCACACCTGTCCTCTCCCAGCGTGCTCTCTGCCTCCTGTCTGTCATGCACAAAGACGATCTGTGACTTATTACCCAATACAAAAGCTGTATCAGAAATCCATCCATTTCTCTGAATTATATTGTTCGGTTTTATTAAAGGGCTCCTAAATGTAGCCACTCTTCTTTTTTAACACGCGCTCACCTTTGCCTGGCGGAGGAGACTTTTATAAATTGTCCTGTCCAAATGTTAATGGGTGCTAAATGGCACAGGGGAAGGTTAAGTAGTGTAGGAGTTCCGTATAAAATCACCTCCGAGATCATAAATACAGCAAATATCATGAGTGTCATACAGCTGATTTTGTTTGAATCTGAGACCGAAGCCCCCGTTCATGCTAAGGAAACACTTTTAGCAATTTGTCACTTAATTGAATCACATTTGTTTGCATGTATTTGCATCTTATTTACCAATGTGACTCAAGCAAATAGATCGTGTGTGTGTGCCTGGCAGTGTTTAAGATGCATTAATATCGGTTTGACAAATATGGGACTACAAGCTGAAAAATAAAGATATATATATATATATATATATACACACACACACATAAATATATATATACATACAGATATATACATACACACATATTCATATATATATATATATATATATATATATATATATATATATATATATATATACATACACACACACATACATACATATATATATTTACATAAACATACATATAAATACATATGTATATATGAATGTACATACATACATATATATATATATATATATTCATAGATATACATACATGAATATACATATATATATATATTATATATATATATATATATTCATATATATACATATATGAATATATATATATATATATATATATATATATATATGTATATATATGAATATACATGCACATATATATGCAGGAATAAACAAATACATATGTAGAAATATGCATTTACATGTATGTATGAATATATATATATATGTATGAATATACATATACACAAATATACATATACGCAAATATGCATATACATGAATATACATATACACACACACCTGTGTTTATTATTTTTTTACCCAAACATATGTCTTAATAATAAATGTTATTATTTCCACTTTTATTTATTGATTAAATAACACCAATTTAAAATAGAACACAACTACAGTATATGTATTGTATTTCTTGATATTACATTATTACATGTTATTAAATGAAATTAATACAAATTAATCCCAGATGTATTAGTTCCACAACAGTAAGTGTTAAGCAACCCAAAATAATACATGGCATCTATTTTTTTGTACTAATTAAAGTATGCAACATTTTGGACAAAATCTCACTAAAATTGTGATGACTGGATTTTTTTTTAAACAAGAGAGATGTTTGCAGAGAACGCAGCGCCCCCTGCTGGGGGAACAAGCAAAGCCAGAAGAAAAGAGGAGTGGAATATGAAAGATTAAATGGACAACACTTATCGATGACCTTTGCCCCTGTTCACGATACACACGTACATATTGTACACGCTTCATGGACAGTGCAGGTGCAAACATGCTTTGTATACTTTATAAACTTTCAAACTGAGAAAATTCTACGCCCACATTCAGAGCCCCAAACTCAGCTGATTTAAAAATAGATGCGGTGGCGCAATGTTTGGCATCTTGGGAAAATCCAAGTCTTGTCGGGAAGCACGGTCGAAGCTTTGATTTCCTGCTGCTAGCTCTGGCTGTGAACGCACCGTGGTCACTTTTTGTTTCTTCTTCCAGCGAGGCCCCTTGATGACATCACAGCGCCGTCAGGGACATGTGACTGAATGGCCACCATCTTGAACTTTGAGTTTCTTCTTGCTCACAATGACACGGCAATCGGACGCGCTTTGTCAGCAAGTTTGCTGTGGCTGTAGGCAACCTCCTGATATACTTCTACAGCAGTGCCACTATTCCAACAATAGTTCTGTAATCTACTTTCAATCTAGAGTTCCTAATTCTTTAGAGTTTTGTTAGCATCATTAAGTTATATCACTTTAGCAGTTAAAAAAGTCAAGTACACTCCACACCTGTAGGGTCAGTCTAGAAGCAAAACAATGATGGACTACACTAAATAGATTTGGCGTTATCCGTTTACCCTTGATAATAAACACATATTAATGGGACTGCCTTTAAACGTAGCTTGTTGTTACAGCTCTAAAATGTAGCTCTGTCTCATAACACACTTTGTACCTGGTCTGCCAAAGTATAAGAAGACATAGCAGAAGGAAATAGGGTTGCAAGATTAGCAATGGTGTTGCTATAGTTAACTATTCCTCTCAATTGTCTTAAAAAAAAATCATTAGCAAAACTTTAGTGGACACTTTTGTGGCAGTGGCTGGTTTTCAGGTGTGTGCCATACACACCTGACACCCATTCCCTCCCAATTACTTAAGCTCTCCAGTCCATTCACGCGACGCCAGTTGATTCCTGACGCTTCATCCTTCCACTCGCGTTCATTTCCTCCACTTTCGCTCTACTCGCGCTCTTAGTACCTGTGGCTCTGTCCGGCACTGCCATGTAGTGTTCAATTGTTCTTCTCCCTCCTTTTGAATGCGCTTTTTGTCATGATTTTATGTTATCCGATACAGTATGATCATTTACCACATATACTTTTGCTATGTTGTAGTGTGGAATGTTAGACAGTGTTTGATCACATGAAAATACTCAGAACAATTGTAGGTTTGAAAACACTAACCATATGACAAATTTACCTTATAGCTGCACGCAATTATTGTTTTGGTAACAATAATATATATATATATATATATATATATATATATATATATATATATATATATATATATATATACACACACACACATATACAGTTTATACACATATACACACATATATGCATATGCACATGTTATATATATATATATATATATATATATATATATATAAACATACACTAATACACTACACACACATACATATATACATACATGCATATGTATATATGTATATGTACATATATATACATATATATGTATATGTACATATATATACATATATATGTATATATGTACATATATGTATATACATATATATGTATATATATGTATGTGTGTATATGTATATACATATACATATGTACATATATATATACACACATATACACATATATACATATATATATACACATATGTATATATACACATATATACACATTAATATACACATATATACACACACATACGTACACGTATACATATATACACACTCACACACATACATATATATATACACACATATATATATATATATATATATATATATATATACACACACACATATATACGCATATATATATACACACATATTTATTTATATATATATATATATATATACACACATAAACATATATATACACACATATATATATATATATATATATATATATATATATATATATTAGGGGTGGGCAAATTAATGCGTTAATTACGAGTTAATTCATCAATCTATTAACGCCGACAATTATTTTAACGCACATTTGCGTATGTTGTTTACATGCTTTTATTTTGTTAACGCCTTTTCTTAACAAGATGGCGTCGCCCGGACGGGCTTCGGCATCAAGGAGCTCTTGGTAAAGATGCAACATTTGGCAAAAACACCGGACAATTCTGCAAATTTCATGGCTGGTTTACAGCGTGGTCACTCCGGGATCACTTACGACCGCCAGACAATTCTGGATGTGGATAGATCGGGCCGTTTTGGACTGAATGACGCGTGCTTGCTAGACCGGCTAGCTAGCATGGGAATACTTTTCCGGCTACATCCAGCGGCCAGTGAAGCAGCGGAGTATATGTGTTGTCTGTCAATTTATCAATAATGCAGACAAGGAGTGTTGGCTGAGTTCTTAACGTTTACTTTCAGAGCGTGCATATCACAACATACTAGATGCCGTCATGGCGACACACAACCTATACCGGGTTATCGCGCATGCTCGTCACTCCTGTTGCGTGCTGGGTAGGGTAGTTCTTTTTTTCCCTCGCTCATAACATCACAATATTGTACCATGTATATGCGTTCAGTTTATCAAAGCACCAAGCAAACAATTCCTAGATATGGTCGTAATTATTTTAAGTGCACTACGCAGAATAAACACAACATTATTAATATTGCTACTACGGATAATTTGATCAAAAATTCCCTAAAACAGCCCACTACCTATAATATAGTTTTTTAAACATAAGATCCCTGATAAAAAAAAATGTTTCTGCTGTTACCTCAGAAATTGCCTGTTCAGATGTTATGATTGTGGCTCAGAGATTTGTATGTAGATTATATTTATTTTCCATAACAAACAGGATAACTTAAATACCCTGGCAGTGGCAATAAGCTTAAATGTTTGTATTTACATTTTTTGAGTTGATTTTCATCAAATATGCTATTTAACTGCTAGTGTTTAACAAGGACTGATTTAAATTGTGTTTGCACAACAAATGTTTTGGTGTTTTTGTTCATGTGGGAGAATATTCCAATAAAGGTACACTACACACTACTTTTGAATTCATTATTGGGCTTTGCGTATACAATGCAGTTAATCGCGATTAATCGGAGAACTAGTGCGATTAACTTCGATTAAAATTTTTAATCGTTGCCCAGCCCTAATATATATATATATATATATATATATATATATATATATATACACACAGACACATATATATATATATATATGTATGTATATACACATACACACACACACACATATATACACTATATATTACCTTGCATGTAGTTGGCTTTCAGGCCCCAGTAAAAAAAAATTAAGCCCAATGCAGACCCCGCCTTGCAGTCAAAAAGTTTGGACCCCCCCAGTTGTAAAGTCAGTAGGTGGCTTTTGGGAAGGTCGTTGATTGTCAGTGATAATGATTGTGTCCTGCAAAGATGTCAGCACCAACACTTCCGTGAACGCATTTCGACCTCCATGAAAAGCTGCTTATCAGCAATGTCTCCTTCTGAAGGAGCCTGCCATGTTCACATTTGCATGATCCTTTGTCGTGGTACACAGGCTTACACGTCGTGGCGTAAACGTCCTTTATCTGCACGCCAATTCTCTTACAATCCAATCCATGTAGAAAACCGACAAAGAAGGCTAAGTTTTTAACACAAAAACGGTGGCCGAAATTTGCAGATATGTTGCAATTTTTCCCCCGTTATTTAATTACCATCTGCCAAAAAGTCACCCTCCAAATGGACCTTAAACTGGAAACAGATTTTTTTCAGAGGCTTGGATGTTATTCTGCAGGAAAGATTGGATCAAGAAGTGGCGGTTTCAGGGCCCACGTATGATTGATTGACAGAGAGTTCTATCAACTAATGCGGCAAAGAAAATATTTTCCATAAAGGTCCTTAAAGTTTATTGGCCAAGGACAATATACGGCAAAGTCCACATCCCAAAAAAACTAAAAGTAAATGGCCTTTATAAGTGTGGAGAGTCGTTGAAGGGAGGACCACAGTGTGCAGGGCGGGGTAGAAATGGAGTTTGGCACTTGAACGTGCATGAGATCACATGACTCGTTTTTAAACAATACGACTTAAAGGAAATATACTTCAAGTGGTTCCAACACTACATAAAAGAAAATGAAATTCTATTTTTAAAAATACATATAAAAATAAACATTTAACTACAGTCATCCCTCGACACATTGCACTTCAAAGTTTGTGGCTTCACTAGATATGTTTTGAAGTTGAATTTTTAAGCATGTTTTATGTATTTTTGGCCTAAATTAAACATTTCCAAGTTCAATCAATCAATCAATGTTTACTTATATAGCCCTAAATCACTAGTGTCTCAAAGGGCTGCACAAACCACTACGACATCCTCGGTAGGCCCACATAAGGGCAAGGAAAACTCACACCCAGTGGGACATCGGTGACAATAATGACCCAGTGGGACGTCGGTGACAATAATGACTATGAGAACCTTAGAGAGGAGGAAAGCAATGGATGTCGAGCGGGTCTAACATGATACTGTGAAAGTTCAATCCACAATGGATCCAACACAGTCGCGAGAGTCCAGTCCAAAGCGGATCCAACACAGCAGCGAGAGTCCCGTTCACAGCGGAGCCAGCAGGAAACCATCCCAAGCGGAGGCGGATCAGCAGCGCAGAGATGTCCCCAGCCGATACACAGGCAAGCAGTACATGGCCATCGGATCGGACCGGACCCCCTCCACAGGGGAGAGTGGGACATAGAAGAAAAAGAAAAGAAACAGCAGATCAACTGGTCTAAAAAGGGAGTCTATTTAAAGGCTAGAGTATACAAATGAGTTTTAAGGTGAGACTTAAATGCTTCTACTGAGGTGGCATCTCGAACTGTTACCGGGAGGGCATTCCAGAGTACTGGAGCCCGAACGGAAAACGCTCTATAGCCCGAGGGCATTCCAGAGTACTGGAGCCCGAACGGAAAACGCTCTATAGCCCGCAGACTTTTTTTGGGCTTTGGGAATCACTAGCAAGCCGGAGTCCTTTGAACGCAGATTTCTTGCCGGGACATATGGTACAATACAATCGGCAAGATAGGATGGAGCTAGACCGTGTAGTATTTTATACGTTAGTAGCAAAACCTTAAAGTCACATCTTAAGTGCACAGGAAGCCAGTGCAGGTGAGCCAGTACAGGCGTAATGTGATCAAACGTTCTTGTTCTTGTCAAAAGTCTAGCAGCCGCATTTTGTACCAACTGTAATCTACACTCGAGGGAGTACTGGAAAGTGCTCCTCCGGGTGATTCCCTTGTCCTACTGGGAGACTTCAACGCTCATGTTGGCAACGACAGTGAAACCTGGAGAGGCGTGATTGGGAAGAATGGTCGCCCGGATCTAAACCCGAGTGGTGTTTTGTTATTGGACTTTTGTGCTCGTCACAGTTTGTCGATAACAAACACCATGTTCAAACATAAGGGTGTCCATATGTGCACTTGGCACCAGGACACCCTAGGCCGCGGTTCCATGATCGACTTTGTAGTTGTGTCATCGGATTTGCGGCCTTATGTTTTGGACACTCGGGTGAAGAGAGGGGCGGAGCTTTCTACCGATCACCACCTGGTGGTGAGTTGGCTGCGATGGTGGGGGAGGATGCCGGACAGACCTGGCAGGCCCAAGCGCATTGTGAGGGTCTGCTGGGAACGTCTGGCAGAGTCTCCTGTCAGAGAGAGTTTCAATTCACACCTCCGGGAGAACTTTGAACATGTCACGAGGGAGGTGCGGGACATTGAGTCCGAGTGGACCATGTTCCGAACCTCTATTGTCGAGGCGGCTGATTGGAGCTGTGGCCGCAAGGTTGTTGGTGCCTGTCGTGGCGGTAATCCCAGAACCCGTTGGTGGACACCAGCAGTGAGGGATGCCGTCAAGCTGAAGAAGGAGTCCTATCGGGTTCTTTTGGCTCATAGGACTTCCGAGGCAGTGGACGGGTACCGACGGGCCAAGCGGTGTGCAGCTTTAGCGGTCGCAGAGGCAAAAACTCGGACATGGGAAGAGTTCGGGGAAGCCATGGAAAACGACTTCCGGACGGCTTCGAAGCGATTCTGGACCACCATACGGCGCCTCAGGAAGGGGAAGCAGTGCACTATCAACACCGTGTATGGTGCGGATGGTGTTCTGCTGACTTCGACTGCGGATGTTGTGGATCGGTGGAGGGAATACTTCGAAGACCTCCTCAATCCCACCAACACGTCTTTCTTTAAGGAAGCGGTGCCTGGGGAATCTGTAGTGGACTCTCCTATTTCTGGGGCTGAGGTCGCTGAGGTAGTTAAAAAGCTCCTCGGCGGCAAGGCCCCGGGGGTGGATGAGATCCGCCCGGAGTTCCTTAAGGCTCTGGATGCTGTGGGGCTGTCTTGGTTGACAAGACTCTGCAGCATCGCGTGGACATCGGGGGCGGTACCTCTGGATTGGCAGACCGGGGTGGTGGTCCCTCTCTTTAAGAAGGGGGACAGGAGGGTGTGCTCCAACTATCGTGGGATCACACTCCTCAGCCTTCCCGGTAAGGTTTATTCAGGTGTACTGGAGAGGAGGCTTCGCCGGATAGTCGAACCTCGGATTCAGGAGGAACAGTGTGGTTTTCGTCCTGGTCGTGGAACTGTGGACCAGCTCTATACTCTCGGCAGGGTTCTTGAGGGTGCATGGGAGTTTGCCCAACCAGTCTACATGTGCTTTGTGGACTTGGAGAAGGCATTCGACCGTGTCCCTCGGGAAGTCCTGTGGGGAGTGCTCAGAGAGTATGGGGTATCGGAATGTCTTATTGTGGCAGTCCGCTCCCTGTATGATCAGTGTCAGAGCTTGGTCCGCATTGCTGGCAGTAAGTCGGACACGTTTCCAGTGAAGGTTGGACTCCGCCAAGGCTGTCCTTTGTCACCGATTCTGTTCATAACTTTTATGGACAGAATTTCTAGGCGCAGCCAAGGCGTTGAGGGGTTCCGGTTTGGTGGCCACGGGATTAGGTCTCTGCTTTTTGCAGATGATGTAGTCCTGATGGCTTCATCTGGCCGGGATCTTCAGCTCTCACTGGATCGGTTCGCAGCCGAGTGTGAAGCGACCGGAATGAGAATCAGCACCTCCAAGTCCGAGTCCATGGTTCTCGCCCGGAAAAGGGTGGAGTGCCATCTCCGGGTTGGGGAGGAGACCCTGCCCCAAGTGGAGGAGTTCAAGTACCTAGGAGTCTTGTTCACGAGTGGGGGAAGAGTGGATCGTGAGATCGACAGGTGGATCGGTGCGGCGTCTTCAGTAATGCGGACGTTGTATCGATCCGTTGTGGTGAAGAAGGAGCTGAGCCGGAAGGCAAAGCTCTCAATTTACCGGTCGATCTACGTTCCCATCCTCACCTATGGTCATGAGCTTTGGGTCATGACCGAAAGGACAAGATCACGGGTACAAGCGGCCGAAATGAGTTTCCTCCGCCGGGTGGCGGGGCTCTCCCTTAGAGATAGGGTGAGAAGCTCTGCCATCCGGGAGGAGCTCAACGTAAAGCCGCTGCTCCTCCACATCGAGAGGAGCCAGATGAGGTGGTTCGGGCATCTGGTCAGGATGCCACCCGAACGCCTCCCTAGGGATGTGTTTAGGGCACGTCCAGCTGGTAGGAGGCCACGGGGAAGACCCAGGACACGTTGGAAAGACTATGTCTCCCGGCTGGCCTGGGAACGCCTCGGGATCCCCCGGGAAGAGCTAGACGAAGTGGCTGGAGATAGGGAAGTCTGGGCTTCCCTGCTTAGGCTGCTGCCCCCGCGACCCGACCTCGGATAAGCGGAAGATGGATGGATGGATGGATGGATGTAATCTTTTAATGCTAGACATGGGGAGACCCGAAAATAATACGTTACAGTAGTCGAGGCGAGACGTAACAAACGCATGGATAATGATCTCAGCGTCTTTAGTGGACAGAATGGAGCGAATTTTTGCGATATTACGGAGATGAAAGAAGGCCGTTTTAGTAACGCTTTTAATGTGTGCCTCAAAGGAGAGAGTTGGGTCGAAGATAATACCCAGATTCTTTACCGTGTCGCCTTGTTTAATTGTTTGGTTGTCAAATGTTAGAGTTGTATTATTAAATAGAGTTCGGTGTCTAGCAGGACCGATAATCAGCATTTCCGTTTTTTTGGCGTTGAGTTGCAAAAAGTTAGCGGACATCCATTGTTTAATTTCATTAAGACACGCCTCCAGCTGACTACAATCCGGCGTGTTGGTCAGCTTTAGGGGCATGTAGAGTTGGGTGTCATCAGCATAACAGTGAAAGCTAATACCGTATTTGCGTATGATGTCACCTAGCGGCAGCATGTAGATGCTGAAGAGTGCAGGGCCAAGGACCGAACCCTGGGGAACTCCGCACGTTACCTTAACGTAGTCCGAGGTCACATTGTTATGGGAGACACACTGCATCCTATCAGTAAGATAAGAGTTAAACCAAGACAGGGCTAAGTCTGACATACCAATTCGTGTTTTGATACGTTCTAATAAAATATTATGATCGACGGTATCGAAAGCAGCGCTAAGATCGAGGAGCAGCAACATAGATGACTCATCAGAATCCATCGTTAGCAATAGATCATTAGTCATTTTTGCGAGGGCTGTCTCCTTGGAGTGATTTGCTCTGAAACCGGATTGAAAGGTTTCACATAGATTGCTAGACGCTAAGTGTTCATTTAACTGCTCCGCAACAATTTTTTCAAGGATTTTTGAAATAAATAAATAAATAAATAAAGTTCCAAGAAGTTAACTAAAATATCAATACTACAGTAGTATTTGTCACTAGATGAGATCAAACCAATCAGATTGTACTGTTCGGTATCATGGCCTCTGATTGGCTCAGCCTCAAAACAGCATTAATATATTGGATTAAACGTGGGGCTATTATTTTATGACGAGGCCACTTTTAAATGTCAAAAGTCGTATTTAAAAGGTAGTGAACGTGTTTTTTCATGCTCTAACCGTCAAAATATTTGAGTTATTGTTAATAATTCTTATTTGGTGGAAATTAATTTACCAAAAATTAACAGCGATAAGCAAAGGTTTACTGTACATATTGAAAAAAATAATACAAAAAAATAAGTTTTGCCTGAATGAATAAAGAAAGAAAAAAAATCATTTAAAAGTACGTATAAATATTTCAACAAAATAAAATAATGCTGCTGGGCAAGGTAAATACTTAAATATTTACTTTTAGGACAATGCCACATGTATCTTCATTAAGCTCAAAATTGAATAAGTAATAATAAAACAATACAAAAGACAATTATAACAAAAAGTTATGATAAACTTCTGTAGAATGTATAATATTGATAATTAATCATTAGCCTCATATTACAGTCAATTATATACATACATACATAAACACATATACACACATATTTCATAAATAAATAAATAAATAAATATATATATATATACACACACACACACACACACACACGGCACTGGTACCTAAATGTATTTTGATACGTTTCGGTACTTTCCTAAATAAAGGGGACCACAAAAAAATGGCATTATTGGCTTTTTTTTAACAACATATATTGCGGTTCATTCAACAATTGTTTCTTTTTACAATCGAAGAACAAATTTGACCTTAAATAAAATAGTGAACATACAAGACAACTTGTCTTTTATTAGTAAGTAAACAAACAATGACTTGTAATTAGTCTGCTGACATATGCAGTAACATATTGTGTTATTTATCATTCTATTATTTTGTCGACATTATTAAGGACAAGCGGTGGAAAATGAATTATTCATCCACTTTTTTATTTACTGTTAATATCTGCTTAATTTCTCTTTTAACATGTTCTATCTACACTTCTGTTAAAATGTAATAATCACTTATTATTCTGTTGTTTGATACTTTACATCAGTTTTGGATGATACCACAAATTTAGGTATCAATCCGATACCAAGTAGTTACAGGCTCATACATTGGTCATATTCAAAGTCCTCATGTGTCCAGGGACATACTTCCTGAGTTTATAAACATCATATAAAAGGAAAAAATATTTAAAAAAATGATAAAAAATATTTGTGTAATCATAGTAATGTCAACTAGATATGCTATTGTACTTGGTATCATTACAGTGGATGTTAGGTGTAGATCCACCCATGGCATTTTTTTTTTTACATTCAGAGGTGCTAGCTTGCTGTTAGCGCTTAGCTTTTGTATCCTCCTACGGTGTGTAGTGAAGCATTTTTAGCTATTCCTCGTCCTGCAGTGATGATACTTATAAGAAACTTACTTTATTTGTCGCCATGGAGACGAGGATTAGTGATTTAGAAGTAGCTACAACACTGCAGACTGCGACTGAACTTTAGCCGCTAGCTAGCTAGCCATGCCTTAAAGCGCCTCTTCCTGAGGGTGTTTCAGTGTTATAACTTCACCTTTATCTTTACTTCTTAGGCCAAAATGCTTCCGGTCTCCCTTTTCTGTCTACACACTGTCTACTTGTAAGTACTCTGTGATTGTGCACTGCCGAACATGCTCCTCTGCTCGTAAACCAGCAATGACGTGACAAGGACGCACCGGCATGCCCGTTAAAAAAAAAGGGGAAACGGTACATTTCAAACAGAGTATAGTACAATTTGTGATTCATTAGTACCACGATACTATACTAGTACCGGTATAAATGGGACCAGTTACCTCCCTGCTTGGCACTCAGCATTAAGGGTTGGAATTGGGTGTTAAATCACCATAAATGATTCCCGGGCGCGGCACCGCTGCTACCCACTGCTCCCCCCACCTCCCAGGGGGTGATCAAGGGTGATGGGTCAAATGCAGAGAATAATTTTGCCACATCTAGTGTGTGTGTGACAATCATTGGTACTTTAACTTATACCGTGCAACCCTAACACATACATATATACACGCACGCACACACAAACACACACACACACACACACACACAGTGTATGCGTGTGTGTGTATATATATATGTACTGTATATATATATATATATATATATATATACACACACACACACATACATTTATACATATGTATATATATATATATATATATATATATATATATATATATATATATATATATATATATATATATACATATATATATGTATATATATATATACACACATATGTGTGTATATATATACAAATATATACATATATATTCATATATGTGTATATGTATGTGTATATATATATATATATATATATATATATATATATATATATATATATATATATATATATATATAAATCTATCTTATCTTGCATTTCCTGATCCAAAAAAAATCTGCTAAATTGCACATTGCTGTTTGATTAAGCTGTACCTTAAATGCATCCAATGCTTGACTTAAATATTTTTTTGAAAAAGGATGAAAGTCATAAACGACAAAGCTCTGTGGACGAGAACACAAATAAATGATTGCATTAGCAAGTGGCTGCAGTTAAATCACACTGGGACACCTTAATGTACAGAATGTGCAACCGCGTGTGTGTGTGTGTGTGTGTGTGGGTGTGTGTGTGTGTGTGTGCGTGTGTGTGCGTAGTAGCTGAGTGAAATGAGCCGTTTTAATGAGATAGCGTTGCTGCGTCTGCATTACGACATGTGCGTGCGTGTGTGTGTGTGTGTGTGTGTGTGAGTGTGTGTGAGACTGCATACCTCAGCACAAGCAAACACACACACACACACACACATGCCACTGTCGTAGACAATACAGTAAATGATAGCTTATTCAAAGAAGAGCACTCACTTCCATCTGCATTTATATACGGCTCCTCACGGGACGCCCTGGACAAACGAGCACTAAGTGAGACTAGGGACCGCATGGCGCAAAGTGAAAGCAGTATATCAGTGCGCCGTAAAATAGTCTTCCATTTTAAAGACGTCCGCTATATTTTACAACTTTTTTTTTCCAGTTCTGAAATGAACACCATTGCCCGAAATTAAACTTTATCCCCCCCAAAAAAGTTGGTCCAGTTGAAGTGGAAAACTCACTAAACGATGTTTAGTAGGTCGAAACATTAGGCACACCTGCATTATGTCACAATGACATCCACTAAAGTCGTCGCCAATCAGTTTCAGTTCAAAATGTTTTTGCAGCAGACTCCCAAAAACAGCAGAAAACGTACAGTAGGTGACCATGTCTTAGCGTTTTTGCAAGGTCTTAAAACCTGCTCAGTGGCCTGGTGGTTAGTGCATCCGCCCTGAGATCAGTAGGTCGTGAGTTCAAACCGAGTCATACCAAAGACTATAAAAATGGGAGCCATTACCTCCCTGCTTGGCACTCAGCATCAAGGGTTGGAATTGGGGGTTAAATCACCAAAAATTAGTCTTAGGCGCAGCCACCACTGCTGCTCACTGCTCCCCTCACCTCCCAAGGGGTGCTCAAGGGTGATGTGTCAAATGCAGAGAATTATTTTGCCACACCGAGTGTGTGTGACTATCATGGGTACTTTAACTTTTTAACTTAAAACCGCAGTGATTCCTAAAAATATCAGAATTTTCCTAAACACAGATTTTTAACTGGTGTTTTTTTTTTTTTTTTTTCCAGTCGTTCCTAAAAACATCTGAGGTTTCATTCCACGTAGGAGATATTTGACGTCTGTTTTTAAAGGAACCATGCTAGCGTGCTCCTGTCATACAGTAGAAGATCTTTGGCTAGTTTTTGTCCTCGCTTTTGATGATTCAAAAACAGCACTGTAATGTAAAAGTAGATTTTAAAAAAAACGCAATCTCTGACTGCTGTCTTTGCAGTGGGTGGTTAAAAATAGCCGAGCGCTCCTGTAACTTTGGGGTTAAATCACCAAAAATTATTCACGGCCGCGGCCACTGCTGATGCTCACTGCTCCCCTCACCTCCCAAGGGGAGATCAAGGGTGATGTGTCAAATCCAGAGAATAATTTTCCCACACCTAGTGTGGATATGACAATCATGGGTACTTTTAACTTTTTAACTTAAAACCGCAGGGATCTGTCCAAAAGAAGACCATGGACGGGTTCCTAAAAATATCAGAATTTTCCTAAACACAGATTTTTAACTTTTTTTTTTTTTCAGTCGGTCCTAAAAACAGCTAAGGTTTCATTCCACGTAGGAGATATTTGACGTCTGTTTTTAAAGGAACCATGCTAGCGTGCTCCTGTCATACAGTAGAAGATCTTTGGCTAGTTTTTGTCCTCGCTTTTGGTGCTTCAAAAACAGCACTGTAATGTAAAAGTAGATTTTTTTAAAAACGCAATCTCTGACTGCTGTTTTTGCAGTGGGTGGTTAAAAATAGCCGAGCGCTCCTGAGACATGAGGGATATGACACCCATAGGATCTTCTATTCAGTCCTTCTTAAAAACAGCTCCCTATGCCACTGGACGGCCCTGGATCATTGCCTTGTGTTTGGTTTTGTGCTACGTTTTTATTTTTGACACACCCGTGGTCCACTGCCTCAACCCCGCTGGTGTCCCCTGTTTGTGCCAACATTTAACGTAGGTTTACCTGCACATTGCCTACCGTCTCTGTATCCGCAGAAAGCACAAAGATGCTACACATTGAGACCTCTTCTGGTGTTTTTATGACCCAATGTGGGCGAAAATCCTTGAGTGATTTATATAAGGATGTATACAGTGTACCAGTATTTTTTGGTACCGGTTCCAAAGTGGAACCAGACAAATGATGTTAATAAGTGTCTTGGCGTTAATAAGTGTTACTTAGCGTTGATAAGTGTCTTAGTAAGTGTTAATAAGTGTCTTAGTAAGCGTTAATAAGGGCCATAGTGTTAGTAAGTGTT
The DNA here is from genome assembly GCF_033978795.1 of Nerophis ophidion. Lineage (NCBI taxonomy): Eukaryota > Metazoa > Chordata > Actinopteri > Syngnathiformes > Syngnathidae > Nerophis > Nerophis ophidion. The sequence goes on along the minus strand of NC_084639.1, from coordinate 13,232,785 downwards.
ACTAAGACACTTAATAACACTAACACTTACTAAGACACTTATTAACATTTATTAACATTAAGACCCTTATTAATACTTACCAAGACACTAACACTTACTAAGACACATATTAACACTTAGTAACACTTGCTAAGGCAGTTACTAACACAAACTAAGGCATGAAGAGTTACGAACACAGTCTTACTAAGTGTTACTAAGTGTTCATAAGTGTTTTAGTAAGTGTTGATAAGACACTTATTGACACTTACTAAACTCATTAACACTTATTAACACTAAGACCCTTATTAACACTTACAAAGACACTTACTAACACTTACTAAGACACATTAACATTTATTAACACTTTGTAACACTTGCTAAGGCACTTAACACTTACTAAGACAAATATTAACAGTTACTAACACTTAGTCTTACTAAGTTGTAATAAGTGTTAATAAGTCTTCATAGGTATCTTAGTAAGTGTTAAAAAGTGTCTTACAAAATGTTAATAAGGGTCTTAGTGTTAATAAGTGTCTTAGTAAGTCTAAATAAGTGTCCTAGTAAGTGTTAATAAGTGTCTTAGTAAGTGTTAATAAGTGTCTTAGTAAGTGTTAATAAGGGTTTTAGTGTTAAGTGTTAATAGGTCTCATAGTAAGTGCTAATAAGTGTCTTAGTAAGTGTCTTTGTAAGTGTTAAGTGTTTTAAGTGTTAATAAGTGGTAAGTGTCTTAGTGTCACTAAGTGTTAAAATGTGTTAATAAGTGTATTTGTAAGTGTTAACATGTGTTAATAAGTCTTAATAGGAGTCTTAGTAAGTGTTAAGTGTCTTAGTAAGTGTTAATAAGGGTTACTAAGTGTCTTAGTAAGTGTTAAGTATTAATAAGTGTCTTCGTAAGTGTTAACAAGTGTTAATAAGTGTTACTAAGTGCATTAGTAAGTGTTAAGTGTTAATAAATGTCTTAGTAAGAGTTAACAAGTGTTATTAACTGTTAATAAGTCTTAATAGGAGTCTTAGTAAGTGTTAAGTGTCTTAGTAAGTGTTAATAAGGGTTACTAAGTGTCTTAGTAAGTGTTAAGTATTAATAAGTGTCTTCGTAAGTGTTAACAAGTGTTAAGTGTTAATAAGTGTTACTAAGTGCATTAGTAAGTGTTAAGTGTTAATAAATGTCTTAGTAAGAGTTAACAAGTGTTATTAACTGTTAGTAAGTGTTACTAAGTGTATTAGTAAGTGCTACGTGTTAATAAGTGTCTTAGTAAGTGTTAACAAGTGTTATTAAGTGTTAATAAGTGTTACTGAGTGTCTTAGTAAGTGTTAAGTGTTATTAGGGGTCTTAGTAGGTGTTACTCTTTACTACTCATGCGAGAGCCACCCAGAAATGGATCTATATACATATTTTTTTGTACTTTGTAAGATCTTTGATGTGCAAATGTGGACATTTTTACGGAAAAAACAGTTTAAATTAGGTCAGGATAATTTTTAATCTGTCCAATAAAAGGTTCATTTGCATTTATTTAAGAGGTTAACGACCACATAGGTATGGGGTGATATCAAAAAATGTGGATTTTGTTTGAGCTTGACAAGGCGCCAAATCATTTACATAATGTATTTACCGTCACATTCGACTATAAGCATGCAGGCATACTTTGTTGTTTTAGTGCAACCACAACATCTAACACCCTAAAGAACGAAAAGAAAACTTCCCCACAAGAGAAACACGAATATGCCAAAAAAACGTAGAGTCATGATGGATTACAACTCACTGAGCGGCTTTCATGTGATGCTAAAAAGCTTTGAAAAGTCGTCAAAAACCATTAACCCTTCACCTGGGCGGAGAGGAACATTTGAATAGGATCGCCACGTTTGCAAGAGATGTGAACATATTTTACGTATTTTGGTCATTTTAAGCATGACGGAAACTGATTTCTTCCGCGCATTGATTTCAGCGAACTCCAGACTTCTAGCAATAAATGTAAGGTCATACTTCCAGGAACGCCCTTGAGTGTTATATAATCATGGCAGACTTGGTAACAATCAACAAAGACGACTAGTTTGGGAGAAATGAGGACTCCCAACATTATCGTTTTGAAGCTGAATATACAGAGGATGAACTACTGCTTCTAGAAGCCAGCACAAAGGAAGAGTGAGACGTTGGATTTGAAGCCATGCTGTTTTGACATAAATAGAGTGCTTACCCAAATAAACGGAAAAAAACATCCCCGGCCAGCTGGATCAAACGCACAACTGTCCATCAAGTAAGTCACTATAATATCATGCGTGCTAATACAACTACAGTACATACGATGTCTGACTAGCTGTGCACAAACAAAACATGAAATACTTTACAGATACTGTAATATAATTATTCATGTCTTTCACTCAGTACAGATTGGTGTCCTATCGTATTGTGTTGTGCAGTTAAAATGAAAGTTAACTTTTCGGAAATAGCTTTTATGGCTAATACCGTAGCACGCCGATGTGTTACTATGCAAGTGTTGGCTCTTACAATAACAACGTCGCTACAGTTTGGTTATTACACAGGTTACATAACGTAAATTATCATCTCTGTGTACTCATGGTTTGTTTTAGTCATGTTCTGTTTGTTTTTTCACCAATCTGTTCCTGTTTTTGCACTTCCTGGTTTGTTTTGTCACCATGATTACCCATTAGTTTTCACCTGTCCTCATGTCTCACAACTGTTTTCACTAATCACCACAGTATTATTTAAGCCTGTCTGTTTCTGTTGTTCATTCTGGCAACATCACCCTCCATCACGTGCTACGCACCTTGTAAACCATGTCCCGTTCTCGTTCCTTTCCAAGTAAGTTGTTTGTTATTCATGCCATTGTGCAAGTGTTTTGTTTTATGTTCATAGTTTTTGTTTTAATAGTCAAGTTTGTTTTCCGCTATTGCGCGCGCCTTTTGTTTGTTCCTGTTTTTTTTTAGTTATAGTGTCAAAATAAAAAATGTCTCTACCTTCACGCCATCTCCGGTCCAAGTTCACTTGCATCTCGGGAAAACAACCACCTCATAGTCCAAGTATTGACAATTTAAGTATATTTGACAGTTTTTGAATGCATTTTAAAGTGATCTAGAGGTAGGATTGATTGCTATTGTCGACCACATTGCTAGCCACCTGGAACCAGCCGATGTTTACATGTTGAAATGCAAAAAAACTAAACGTTTTTGTCTTATTGTCTTTCATAATGATTAGGAACGATAGGCAAAATTCTAAAATAAAAGTGGGTGTTTTGTAGACATGTGCGAAAAATTTCAAGTCAATCGGACTAATGTTGAATAACAGTGCCACACTCACTCTACTTAGCAACTGTGGTTGCTAAATTGGAATTACGACAAAACACATTAAGATATTTAGCCGCAATGTGGCAGATTAGGTGGATAGTGCACGCCCCAAATTTGTCACGTTTCATGTGTCAGGTAAACAGTGAGAAATAGGTTATAATATGAATCTCCTTCCTCCTGTATGAGAAAACCCTTAAAATAAACACACAATTGTTTAACAAAGCACAATGTCTTTGAGTAAAGACACTCCCATCAAAGTGGGTGTTATGTAGACATGGGCGGGAAATTTCAACTCAGTCCCACAATTGTTGAATAATAGTGCCACCAAGTAGTGCTTTGGTCCATAAACAAGAGCACAGACGACACAGTTGGAGTCCATCGCACACATACGTCTGTCATATTGTCCCCACTTCGCGTCAAATGTCTGTCCGCCACACACACACACACACACACACACACACACACACACACACACACACTCTACATAGCAACTGTAGTTTAAGTTGGAATTACAACAAAACACATTAAGATATTTAGCTGAAATGTAGCAAATTAAGTGGCTAGTGCACACCCCAAATTTGTCACGTTTCATGTGTCAGGTAAACAGTGAGAAATAGGGGCAATATGAATCCCCTTCCTCCTGTATTAGAAAACCATTACAATAAACACACAATTGTTTAACAAAGCACAATGGGACTGGGGGCCACAACAGGACTTGCCAGTCTTTGAGTAAAGACAGTCCCATCATAGTGGGTCTTATGTAGACATGCGCGAGAAATTTCAAGTCAATCCCACAATTGTTGGATAACAGTGCCACCATGCGGTGCTTTTGCACATAAACAAGAGCACAGACGACACAGTTAAGAGTCCATGGCACGCAGTCTGTCATCGTGTCCCAGCTTTGCGTTAAATGCCTGTCCGCCACACACACACACACACACACACACACACACACACACACACACACACACACACACACACACACACACACACACACACACACACACAATATCAACCATTTCCATCTGAACGCCGTCACAGTCCACTTTGGGCGACTCATCCATCTTCTTCACCTGTCAGTTGACCGTCAGACCTTTGCAAAATCACACCCCAACACAAACGTGCACGCCTGTGTACGGAACCCACCCGCACGACCAATGGCGTGCGCACATACGGGAGCAAAAGCTTGCCTTCCCACGTTTTGGTGATGGTGACGCATTGCCTTTGCGTGTTTGCGACCACCGAGCGCGGTGCGAGTCTGTCCGCGTCAGGCCGTCTTGACCCCGGCCAGGACAAATAATCAAAGTCGGAGCCTTCTTCAGACGCCTATTGTCTATTTTGTCGAGCCCCCCCGTTGTCTCGTCTCGCTTTTTTTTTTTTTGGTCTGCGGTTACATTTCTCGAATAAAAGATTACGTGGCGCCGCCGGAGTCTTAAACGCATCGTTTGCTTTACTGTTTCCAAGGGAAAACAAATCAAGTACATGTCTTTTAGCCACAATTTCCACCCAGCTACTTTGAACTTCCACATACTGTATGCACTCTTATTGGCGAAAGCAAGAACCCTGTTGATTTTTTCAAACCTGTCCGACACCAGAAAATGTGTGCTGCTCATGTCATGGCTGGTTATGTTGCGTTTTGTTTGTGTTCTCTAGTGTTTTGTGTTAGTTCCTGTCCTTTTTCTTTTATTCAAAACTTTTTCGGTTTTGTTGGGGTTTTCCCCTGGCTGCTTCATTTCTGTCCCGGAGCATTTCCCCTCACCTGTTTTCTGTTTGCAATGAAGGCTATTTAAATTGATTGTTTTTCTACCTTTGTTGTCGGGACATTGTTGATGTTATTATATGTTCATTGGACTACGAAGGAGCCTTTTAATATGCACTACTTTGTGGACGCCGTCTGCTCCATATTTCCCGTGAGTGTTTTTCTGGGTTTCAGCAGTTTTGTTTTCTTCGTAGTCTGTCGGGACAGAGAACTTATCGTTGCTCTCGCTTTTGTTCGTTCATTAATAAATATACTTTTTTTTACCTCACGGTACTACTTTCAAAGACATGCACCTGGGGATAGGTTGATTGGCAACACTAAATTGGCCCTAGTGTGTGAATGTGAGTGTGAATGTTGTCTGTCTATCTGTGTTGGCCCTGCAATGAGGTGGCGACTTGTCCAGGATTTACCCCGCCTTCCGCCCGATTGTAGCTGAGATAGGCACCAGCGCCCCCCGCGACCCCAAAAAGGGAATAAGCGGTAGGAAATGGATGGATGGATGGGTACTACCTTGTTCATCTGCATCCTCATAATCACAACAACCTCCTCCAGAGGAGCCTTTTGATGCTAAGCCTAATACGCACTACTTCGTGGACGCCGTCTACTCCACATTTCTTGTGAGTGTTTTGCTAGATTTCAGCAGTTTTGTTTCCTTCACAGTCTGCCGGGGCAGAACACTTCTTGTTGCTCTCACTTTGTGTTTGTTCAATAATAAATACCCCTTTTTTCACGCTACTATCTCGTTCATCTGCATCCTCAAAATCACAACAACCTCCTGCGTCTTCCTCAACGTTTATCGTTTGTCAATGCTTGACAGCCAGATTATTTATAGACTTGACAAAAGCATTTGACACAACTAGACACATGATTTCAACTAACAAATATGTATGGCGACCAGTTGGTTTTATGTTGGGTTCAAAGCTACCCAACAAATAGGACGTAATACTTTAAGTTTGGAGACTAGTGAAGTGAAGTGAATTATATTTATATAGCGCTTTTCTCTAGAGACTCAAAGCGCTTTACATAGTGAAACCCAATATCTAAGTTACATTTAAACCAGTGTGGGTGGGCACTGGGAACAGGTGGGTAAAGTGTCTTGCCCAAGGACACAACGGCAGTGACTAGGATGGCGGAAGTGGGAATCGAACCTGCAACCCTCAAGTTGCTGACACGGCCACTCTACCACCCGAGCTATGCCGCCCCAACACCTTCATTGTTGGGACATTGTTGATGTTATCTGTTCATTGGACAACAGAGGAGCCTTTTAATAACACTACTTTGTGGACGCCGTCTGCTCCACATTTTCTGTGAGTGTTTTGCTAGGTTTCAGCAGTTTTGTTTTCTTCATAGTCTGACCGGGTAGAGCACTTCCCGTTGCTCTCTCTTTTTGTTTGTTGATAAACAAATACCCTTTTTTTTTAACCTCACGCTACTACGTCGTACATCTGCATCCTGAAAATCAACAACCTCCTACAGAGGAGTCTTTTGATGCTAAGCCTAATACGCACTACTTTGTGGATCCCCTCTGCTCCACATTTCCCGTGAGTGTTTTGCTGGGTTTCAGCAGTTTTGTTTTGTCTGTCTTGTTTCTCTCACTTTGTTCGTTCATTAATAAATACCCCCTTTTTACCCCACGCTACTACCTCATTCATCCGCAACCTCAAAATCACAACAACCTCCTGCGTCTTCCACAAAGCATCATGTATCAATGCTTGACAGCCAGATTATTTATAGACTTGACAAATGCATTTGGCACGACTAATCACATGATTTCAACTAACAAATATGTATGGCGTCGGGTTGGTTTTAAGTCGGGTTCAAAGCTACCCAAAAAATAGGGCATAATACTAGAAGTTTGGAGACTACACCTTCGTTGTCGGGACATTGTTGATGTTATTATCTGTTCTTTGGACTACAGAGGAGCCTTTTCATGTTAAGCCGAACATGCACAACTTTGTGGATGCCGTCTGCTCCACATTTTCCCTGAGTGTTTTGCTGGGTTTCAGCAGTTTTGTTTTGTTGTCTTTACAGTCTGTCTGGACAGAGCACTTCTCGTTGCTCTCGCTTTTTGTTCGTTCATTAATAAATACCCCGTTTTTACCAAGCGCTACTACCTCGTTCACCTGTGTCCTCAAAATACAACAACCTCCTGCGTCTTCCACGACGCATCGTTTATCAACCCTTGTCAGCCAGATTATTTATAGACTTGACAAAAGCATTTAACAAGACTAATCATATGATTTCAGTTAACAAATATGTATGGTGTCCGGTTGGTTCCAAGTCGGGTTCAAAGCTAACCAACAAATAAGACGCAATATATTAAGTTTGTAGACTACACCATTGTCGGGACATTGTTGATGTTATCATCTGTTCATTGGACTACAGAGAAGCCTTTTGATGCCAAGTCTAATACGCACTATTTTGTGGACGCCGTCTGCTCCACAATTTCCATGAGTGTTTTAATGGGTATCAGCAGTTTCGTTTTGTTTTCTTCCCAATAATACTGTGATGTGTTACGGCATCAAACGAAAACTCATTGTTTTGGTTTTTTTCTGGCGCTTTTGTGAAAATAAACTACATTTCCCAAAATCTTCTGCACATTTAAGAGGTTCTCTCTCCGATATCCAGCCCAGCTGGTTACCAGCCTTTTTTGCCGCAACTATCTGTATTAACGACGACCGCGGCCTTAATGTCGTGATAATATCGTATTGTTACATTTTGATGTTGTTACATCCCTCGTTAGTACTGTTCTATAACAGTTTTCAGCACAATGATTCACAGCTTGCCACGGATTTCTTTTAATCTGTCACGCCATTTTGTTCGATATCAGAGCCGGAATCCAGTGGATTTTGTATGTATGTTTGTGGAAAACATGGTTGGGTAGTCGATAGGGCTTTGAATCTTTGGGCACCACATGATTTGCTTCGATTCTTGGGTGTACCGATTCCTTTCAGAATTCAAAATCAATATTTTTTGATAACCGGTCTATGATTAACTACATTCCTCCATAAAATAGATAAACAGCTCGGACTAATTTCTATTAAATAAAATAAAACTGGTTTTGTTCAATACAATTCTAATCAAGTTAAAACAATATAATTTGCCTGAGTGGCTGGACAGGACGGATTGAATAGAAAAAAAAAAGATTTTTGATTATTTTATTTTATTTTTTTACTTTACAATCGTGACAAATAAAAATTGTGAATAATCTGAATACCATTTTTTGGGACAATCCTAGTAATCGACTCTAAAGCTCAAAAGATGCTAATTGCCAGCGCTCATGTTTCAGCCAAGCTCATTACAATAAGTACCTATTGATTTTTTAAGTGATATCTACCACTTGATGGCCGTTTTGCCTGAGGTCGAAAGTAACCACTCAATCTTTAAAACGCCTGCTCATGCTACTGACTGAGAAAGTGTCTCCAAACATATTTCTCGTCTTTGAATTGCTACGTAATAAATAAAAGAATGTGGCAGAGGGGTTAGTGCGTCTGCCTCACAATACGAAGGTCCTGCAGTCCTGGGTTCAAATCCAGGCTCAGGATCTTTCTGTGTGGAGTTTGCATGTTCTCCCCGTGAATGCGTGGGTTCCCTCCGGGTACTCCGGCTTCCTCCCACTTCCAAAGACATGCACCTGGGGATAGGTTGATTGGCAACCTTAAATTGGCCCTAGTGTGTGAATGTTGTCGGTCTATCTGTGTTGGCCCTGCGATAAGGTGGCGACTTGTCCAGGGTGTACCCCGCCTTCCGCCCGATTGCAGCTGAGATAGGCGCCAGCGCCCCCCGCGACCCCGAAAGGGAATAAGCGGTAAAAAATGGATGGATGGATATTCATTTTTAAAGATGATTCAGAAATAACAGCAGCTAAGCTGACACTGTCAACCTAATGCTTTCCTCTGGACTGCAATTTGCATAAATGGCCATTATACATGTAAAGTAGGAAAGGGGTTCATATGGCTCCATTCTTGGGTGGATCTTGCATGATAGGAAGAGGGGCGTTAATCATTTTGCAGTGCAGTCTGCCTAAAAATGATAGAAAGTGCCACTCTACATAACAACTGTGGTCAAAGTTGGAATTGCCTCAAAACCCATATTGAGATATTCAACACTCTGCCACCTGCCCCAGTTATGTCACGTTTCATGTGTCCGGTAAACAGTGACGAATGAGACGCAAGAATCGACTTCCTACTGTCTTGGGGAATCTACGACAAAAATGCTGGTCAAAGATTCTTTAATGTGCTGAGACCGATGTTGATTTTTAAGGACACACTGCAAAAATCGCCAGTTAAATAGAGCCGCTATACTGAAAATGATGGAGAGCACCATTTCTGGACAAATGAGGATTCACAACATTATCTTTTTGAAGCTGAATATACGGAGGATGAACTGCTGCTAGTGGAAGCGAGCACAAAGGAAGAGTGAGACGTTAGAGCAGACGGAAGCCGAGAGAGTGAAGTAAAAGCGACTCGAAGCCGCAAAATGTGGAATTTGAAGCCATGCTGTTTCGACATAAATGGAGTGCTTACTAAAATAAACAGGAAAAAACGTCCCAAGCCAGCTGGACCAAACGCAAAGCTGTCCATCAAGTGAGTCACAATTTATAATGTACATGATACACGCAGCACGTACCGTACATACGTTGCCTGGCTAGCTGTGTACAAAAACAACATGAAATAATACTTTAGAGATACTGTAATATGATTGTTCATGTTTTTCAATCAGTACAGATTGGTGTACTATCGCAGTGTTGTGCATTACAAAAGCAAATGCGTTTTGTGCAGACGCCAACGTTAGCTTATCTCTTTTTGGAACTAGCTGTTTTGGCTAATAACGAATTACGCCGATGTGTTACTACATTAAAAAAAAAAAAGAGTTCCTCAGTGTTTGCACTTACATTAACAATGTCGCTACAGTTTGGTTATTAAACAAGCTACGGAACGTACATTTAGTATTGTTGACATTTTTTTAATGCATTTTTAAAGTGATTTGGAGGCAAAATTGATTGCTACCGATAGCTGCATTGCTAGCCACCTAGAACTAGCCGTTTTTTTACATGTTAGAATGCAAAAAAAAAAGCAACACGTTTTGTCTTTCTGTCCCTCATAAGGATTGTGAACAATAGGCAAAACTGCAAAAACGTTCACAAAACTCCAAAAACAGTGGGTGTTTTGTAGGCATGTGCGAGAAATTTCAAGTCAATCCATCAGTTGTTGAATAACAGTGGCACCATGTGGTGCTTTTGTCTGTAAACAAGAGCACAGGCAACACAGAAGGGGTAGTTAGAGACGATGGCACACATACGGCTGTCATCTGGTCACCGCTTTGCGTTAAATGTCAGGCACGCACACACACACACACACGCACACACACACTCTACATAGCAAATGTGGTTTAAGATAGAATTACAACAAAATTAACAACATTAAGATATTTAGCCGCTATGTGGCAGATGAAGTGGATAGTGCACACCCCAAATTTGTCACGTTTCATGTGTCAGGTAAAATGCGAGAAGTAGGGGCAATATGAATCCCCCTCCTACTGTATGACAGAACCATTAAAAAAACAAAAGAAATGTTTAACAACGCACAACGGGACTAGGGGCCTCAGCAGGACTTGCCCCTCTTTGAGGAAAGACAGTCCCATCATAGTGTGTTTATTCAATAGGTGCTGTAGCGCCAAATCTGTTAGTGAATACCACAAAAATAATGAAGACCACTGATATCGTCGAGCACAATTTAAGTGTTCTGCCAGCCAAAACTTTGGTGTGTCGTGAAAGCTTCTCTCCAAAAGGCCGGGATGATTGTGCAGGTGTACTTAATGTTATGTCCCGCTCCGCATGTGTGACCGCAGAGAGAAACGGACGTCTGAAGACATGAGACAACGTTTACATTCCAGCTCGCCACCGTGGAAATAGGCCGTGTGCAGAAACACAAACTACAAAGTGACGCACACGGGGAAGGTTGAATCACACGTCTGCTCCAGCTTAACAAAAACAAACATCCGAGGATGAACACACATTACACTGGAAACATACTTTCGGGGAAAAAAAAAAATCCACCAGAATGTAAACTTTTGACCTTTGATCTGGTAATTAGCCCAATAGAAATAAAAACCCCAAAACCAGTGAAGTTGTAAATAAAAACAGCATACAATGATTTGCAAATCCTTTTCAACTTATATTCAATTGAATAGACTGCAAAGGCAAGATATTTAATGTTCCAACTGGAAAACGATATTTTTTGCAAATATGAGCTCATTTGGAATTTGATGCCTGCAGCATGTTTCAAAAAAGCTGGCACAAGTTGCAAAAAAGACTGAGAAAGTTGAGGAATGCTCATCAAACACTTATTTGGAACATCCCACAGGTGAAAAGGCTAATTGGGAACAGGTGGGTGCCATGATTGGGTATAAAAGCAGCTTCCATGAAATGCTCAGTCATTCACAAACAAGGATGGGGCGAGGGTCACCACTTTGTCAACAAATGCGTGTCCAACAGTTTAAGAACAACATTTCTAAACCAGGTATTGCAAGGAATTTAGGGATTTCGCCATCTACGGTCTGTAATATCATCAAAAGGTTCAGAGAAGCTGGAAAAATCACTGCATGTAAGTGATGATATTACGGACCTTCGATCCCTCATGTGGTACTGCATCAAAAAGCGACATCAGTGTGTAAAGGATATCACCACATGGGCTCAGGAACACTTCAAAAAAACACTGTCAGTAACTACAGTTTGTTGTTACATCTGTAAGTGCAAGTTAAAACTCTACCATGCAAAGCGAAAGCCATTTATCAACAACACCCAGAAACGCCGCCGGCTTAGCTGGGCCTGAGCTCATCTAAGATGGACAGATGCAAAGTGGAAAAGTGTTTTGTGGTCTAACGAGTCCACATTTCAAATTGTTTTTGGAATTGTGGATGTCATGTTCTCCGGACCGAAGACGAAAAGAACCATCCGGCTTGTTATGGACGGAAAGTTAAAAAGCCAGTATCTGTGATGGTCTGGCGGGGGTATTATTGCCCAAGCAATGGGTAACTTACACATCTGTGAAGGCACCATTAATGCGGAAAGGTACATACAGGTTTTGGAGCAACGTTATCATGGACGCCCCTGCTTATTTCATCAAGACAATGCCAAGCCACATGTTATAACAGCATGGCTTCATAGTAAGAGTGCGGGTACTAGACTGGCCTGAATGTAGTCCAGACCTGTCTCACGTGTGGTTCAATATGAAGTCTAAAATACCACAACTGTTGAACGACAAGCTTTACATCAAGCAAGAATGGGAAAGAATTCCACCTGAAAAGTTTCAAAAATGTGTCGTCTCAGTTCCCAAACGAGTGTTGTTAAAAGGAAAGCCCATGTAACATAGTGGTAAAAATGCCCCTGTACCAACTCTTTTGCAATGTATTGCTGCCATTAAATTATAAGTTAATGGTTATTTGCGGAAAAAAATAAGTTTCTCAGTTGGAACATTAAGTATCTTGTCTTTGCAGTCTATTCAATTGAATATAAGTTGAAAAGAATTTGCAAATCATTGTATTCTGTCTTTATTTTTTTACAACGTGCCAACTTCACTGGTTTTGGGTTTTGTCCATTACATTGTTTTCTAATGCAACGTGGTTTGTCCCAACTTCCACTATGAGATCTTATCGTACTTGTATTGCTTGCACCATAAGACCCCCAACTGGTTAACCCGTACATTGGCCCTATTCAACTGGCACCCGCGGGCCACATCCGGCCCACAAAACTATTTAATCAGGCCAGGCGAACATCGCCCACATAGGCTTGATGAAACCGCTTAAACCAAGGTTGCTTGTGTACGAAGTACTCCCGCCACCCCGCAGGGGGCAACAGCGAAACATGTGTCACAGTAGGGCGAGTGGAAGAAGACAGCCAAACGACCCCAAAAAAATCTAAATAAAGTCATATTTTTAACAGCGACTGGAAAACAAAGTATGAATGCGATGTCTTTTGTATTCGTGGTTTTGTTTTTTGGCTGTTAAACTCAAATTCAGGATTGATTGATTGATTGATACTTTTATTAGTAGATTGCACAGTACAGTACATATTCCGTACAATTGACCACTAAATGGTAACACCCGAATAAGTTTTTCAACTTGTTTAAGTCGGGGTCCACGTTAATCAATTCATGGTAGTGTAGTCCTGAATTTGACCAGTAAAGGGCAATAAAGCTTCACTTTAGGTTTATTTGTGCAATTTTGCTGTGAGTGTTTAACTTATTTATCATTCTCTCGATGAGCTTCAAAAACACCTGTGAAGTGAAAACCATTTCCGGCGACTCCCTCTTGAAGCTCATCGAGAGAATGCCAAGAGTGTGCAAAGCAGTAATCAGAGCAAAGAGTGGCTATTTTGAAAAAAAAAAAAAAAAATAGAATATAAAACATGTTTTCAGTTATTTCAACTTTTTTTGTTAAGTACATGACTAATTCATAGTTTGGATAACTTCAGTGAAAATCTACAATGTAAATAGTCATGAAAATAAAGAACAGGCATTGAATGAGAAGGTGTGTCCAAACTTTTGCCCTGTACTGTACTAGGTCGGGAAAACACAGTGGCTATTTCATCCCTACAAGCCAGTTTCGCAGGTTTCCCTGCTCTTCAGGGGAAATGGCTATTTCATCCTTACAAGCCTGTTTCGCTGGTGTCTCTGCTCTTCATGGAAATCCCTTAAAGTGCAGGGAAACCGAGGAAATCCCCTGAAGAGCAGGGAAACCAGTGAAACAGGCATGTAGGGATGAAATAGCAATTTCCCCCGAAGAGCAGGGAAACCTGCGAAACAGGCTTGTAGGGATGAAATAGCCCCTGTGTTTTTTTTCCAGAACCAACATATATCCCGCTCTATTGAGCACTGTATAACGGATAAACCACAGAAGCCACAAGCAGTTATTTACTGAAAGAACACACAATTGCCACGTTATGTCACATTATCGATGGGAAAATGCATTTTTAGTGTAATATTATTTGCCTGAGCAGCTAGGTGATACTGAGAGTAACAAGCGGTAGAAAATGGATTAGAAAGGACAAATTCTCAAAAATAAATATTTTTTTTAACCTGGGACTTTGCCCAGGCCAGATTTTGGACGCTGGTGGGTATTATCCAGCCCGCTAGCCATAGTTTGGGCACCCCCGGTCCTATAATTTTAGTCTTACAAACTTAAAGAAAGGAATATATGTAAAAAAATAAAACTAAAATAGAAAAAGTATTCAAAAGAAGGAACAAAACTTCTGGAAATTATGTTTCTTCATTCTGTTAACTATCTGTCTAGCTGCACACGCTGGAAACGAGTAGTGAGGGCAGAATAATAAATATCTGTTTTTACTAAGCATTTGATGAATTGACAAATAATTTGAATTTCGATGTCCGGCCCCTGAGCCCTTGGACTGTTGAATAGCCCTGCATCACCACCACTTCATCATCATCATGGACATGTGTGCCCTTTTTGTCCAGCAAGATGTGATTCAACTGAACGGACCTAAAAAAAAGAAAAAAAGCATGCCTGAAGTCAGGAAGTATTATTTATGTCATACTACAGGAATGTACAGTATATTTCCACCTTTGAAAATAACAGGCATGCCAGAATTATGATGCATAAAGTCGTAAAACGCCTGTGTGTGATGTTCTACACGTCACCTTGATTCAATCTTATTTTTTTTTTTCTTTGCATAGGCAGGAATCCACACTGGAAACTTTGCTACAAAACCTCCTTTGTCTCTCTTTTTTTTTTCATTCCAACTTTTACTCTTTTAGACTTTTCAGAATAGCCCTTCCATTTCCGTTTGCTCGAATGTGAAAGTTCTGCATTTTTGCTATTTTGAGAGTTGGAATTTGCAAGCAAAGAAGGCATTGTTATGGTGGAAGTTTATTTCGAACATCATATCATTGACATATTCTTCTTTGTCTTCATAAACTGCCCGAAAAGGAGTAGGAAGAAGCAAAGTTTATTTAATCCTTTCCCTTGTTCAATTACAGTATTATCCGGACAATAGGGCACACCGGATTATAAGGCGCATTAAAGAAATGATATTATTATTATTTTTATTTTTTTCTAAATGTAAAAGACTTCCTTTTGGTCTACATAACATGTAATGGTGGTTCTTTGGTCAAAATGTTGTATAGATGATGTTTTACAGATCATCTTCAAGACGCTTTCTGACAGTCGCTTCAGGATGCGCCGTTTTGTGGGCGGTGTTATTGGAAACAACAACACCGGAAATGTGTCCTGTAGAAAAGCATCCGACCGGAACTCTCTAATAACTAAAGTTCCTCGGGTGAATAACGTCAACTCACTACACCGGTATGGTTTAGTGCTTACATGGCGAGTTTACTGACAGATATAAGTAAGAACTTTACACTACTTTATATTAGAAATGGCAACAGCGGAGGATGAATGTCCCATAACAAGAAGATGGAGAAAAAGAAGAAGCTTATCGACTACGATGTCCTCACAGACTACAAAGGTGGATGCGCGCAATTTTTCAGGATTTATGCAGATCCAAAATACAGATCAGCAGGTACCAAAAGGTAAAAAAAGTTGCTTTTTCTTAATAATTTTAAAACAAAACATTAGATAATATGTCTTATCTTATACACACACCATAATAATGCGCCGACAATTCATCAAGCGGTATGGCTTCATAGCTTACCAAAGTCGTACTAAAAAATGTTGATAGATTTTTGGGCACCGTTTGTAATGTTGTATATTTTTAATGGAACTTATAAAGTTTACTTGAGTCATATTGCCGTCATAGTGCAGCCTACACGTATCTCTTATGTTTGACTGCCATTTACCGGTCACACTTATTACACGATGTACCAAATACAATTGCTTTGAGGTCGGTAAGCAAAACCAGAATTGGTCTGTACATTAGGTGCACCGGGTTATAAGGCGCAGTGGGGAGTTTTGAGGAGAAAAAAAGGTATTTAAGTGCGCCTTATAGTCCGGAAAATACGGTAGTTGTGCAAACACAGTTTACAGCACTGCATTCTAAATACGACATATATTTTTCATAAATACCAGAGTCATTTACAATTACCAAAATGAAATGATTAAAATCCAATTTTCAATAAAGTTCAAAATATTTGTCAAAATTGTTTTCCTTTGTACTTTGCAAAACACTTTGACTTAAACAGCCTTTTTTTTTTTTTTTTTAACAATGGATCATAATGTTTGACTTCTTTGCTTTATCCATTCTATAAGTTCATTCTCCACACTGATATACTAAAGGTTTTAAGTGTTGTAAGTGCATACAAATGTTTTGGAGCTAGATTTTCCCCCAAGGTTATTTCTTGACTTTTGTTGACAATTGCTGCATGTTTTTGGGAGGCAGGGTGTAGTTTGCTTTGTGCATAATTTTAGCACAAACTTATTGAATTTTATTATATAAAATACATGAGTAAAAACTGAAAGGATGTAAGATTGTTTTGCAATCATCTTTGTTATTACATCATTATCAATATTATTGCTATGATGACTGCCAAAAGAGAGTATTACAACCACTAATGATAGTATTCATAATAACATTCCATCCATCCATTTTCTTCCGCTTGTCCCTTTTGGGGTCGCTGGAGGCTATCTCAGCTGCATTCGGGCAGAAGGTGTACACCCTGGACAAGTCGCCACCTCATCACAGTCATAATAAAATTAATAATATGAATTCATCAGAATGATAATAATAACTAGAAAATTCCCGCAGAAAATTGGAAGGGCCTTGGTCCTCTGGCCAGGGGTTGTAAGCCGCCCTGCTTTTAAGCTGATGCTGAGTGTATGTTTTAGGTGTAACTGTACAAAAAGAGCTACAGAGGTAGCCCGTACCCATTCATTTGGCCCATTTTTTGTTTTTGTTTGTCAATAACATTTCCATAGTTACACAAAATGTTCCCAATTTAGACTCCCGCCATTGCCACGAACGAGACCTTTCCGACGGTATAACATATGTGGGTGTTTGATGGCCGGTTCGTGTCGTAGTAGATGTAAGAGAATTGTGTGGAACAAGAATAATAAAGTTTGAAGTATGAAAAATATAATGTTTGGGCTGCTTCATTGCAGCAGGCCCATAATAAGTAATAAATATAATAATTTGCTCTGTAGCATGATCTGTCAAAAAGAAATATATACATATATAAATACAGTGGGGCAAAAAAGTATTTAGTCAGCAACCGATTGTGCAAGTTCTCCCACTTAAAATGATGACAGAGGTCTGTAATTTTCCTCATAAGTAAACTTCAATTGTGAAAGACAGAATGTGAAAAAAAATCCAGGAATTCACATTGTAGGAATTTAAAGAATTTATTTTTTAATTATGGTGGAAAATAAGTATTTGGTCAACCATTCAAAGCTCTCACTGATAAGAGGTTTTGGCTCAAAATCTCACGATACATGAACCATTCATTCTTTCCTTAACACGGATCAATCGTCCTGTTCTCTTAGCAGAAAAACAGCCCCAAAGCATGATGTTTCCACCCCCATGCTTTACAGTAGTTATGGTGTTCTTGGGATGCAACTCAGTATTGTTCTTCCTCCAAACACGACGAGTTGAGTTTATACCAAAAAGTTATATTTTGGTTTCATCTGACCACATGGCATTCTCCCAATCTTCTGCTGTATCATCCATGTATCCATTTTGGTATAAACTCAACTTGTCATGTTTGGAGGAAGAATAATAATGAGTTGCATCGCAAGAACACCAGACCTACTGTGAAGCATGGGGGTGGAAACATCATGCTTTGGGGCTGTTTTTATGCTAAGGGGACAGGACGATTGATCCATGTTAAGGAAAGAATGGATGGGGCCATGTATCTTGAGATTTTGAGCCAAAACGTCCTTCCATCAGTGAGAGCTTTGAATGGTTGACCAAATACTTATTTTGCACCATAATTTACAAGTAAATTCTTTAAAATTCCAACAATGTGAATTCCTGGATTTTTTTTTACATTCTGTCTCTCACAGTTGAAGTGTAACTATGATGAAAATGACAGACCTCTGTCATCATTTTAAGTGGGAGAACTTGCACAATCGGTGGCTGACTAAATACGTTTTTGCCCCACTGTATGTAAAAAAAAAATCAACTTCATATTAATCAATGGGATTGGATTTTAGACATTTAAAAACAATATCATTTTGATATTATTGCAGACTTGTTTAAAAAGGTCCACACATAACCAGCCAATGAGTGATGTAATATAAATATAATAAACAAAGAGGCATAATACAAAAGGTACATCAAACACATCATAATGATTGTCATAAATATAATTGGAATGATGGTGCTTTCTCCTCCCATCTCTTCCATCCACCTGTGTCCATCCACGCTAGCGCTTCAGCTTATCTCCCCCTAGTGGACCGAAGCACCAAGCACACCTGACTCACTGCACCCCCCTGGAGCACTATAAATACACCCCGAGGGGGGGGGGGAGAGTCTCCTGCAGCCTCACCGGTGTCACGCACACACACACACGCAGACACGCACACACACGCAAAATAATGCAACATCTTCTTCCCTTAGAAGGAAGGGTGTTGTGACCGATGACCGAGGAGAACCTTTTCCAGGGGTTACCGGAAAGAAGAGCGTGAAGAGACCACGGAGATTAGTCTTGAACGAGCGCGGAATCACAACAGGCTTGGAGATAAGGAGATGTTGTCTTTAAATGAACGACGACGTGACAGACAGATGTTGTCAATGACAGCACACACTAATGCATCGATCAGCAATGGCACACAACACACACCCACTTCCACTCATCATGACCTTGACAACTGTTTATCTCAACCACAGTCTGTTTCCCATCTTGACTGGTGGTCCCGGGGGGACACTTGGTAACCCGGACGCACACTTTGACACCCCCTCATGGCTCATTCTGACTGTGTGTGTGTGTGTGTGTGTGTGTGTGTGTGTGTGTGTGTGTGTGTGTGTGTGTGTGTGTGTGTGTGTGTGTGTGTGTGTGTGTGTGTGTGTGTGTGTGTGTGTGTGTGTGTGTTCTGGTATTTCCACCCTTCTTGAGACATCAACAAGGAAAAGTAGCTTCCATATGTAGAGGTGTGAACAAGTTAGGACATGAATTATGGTCCCAATACAGAAAACCATTGCATCTAATAGAGAGCCAAATACTACAGTCCATGAACATTGCTCCAAAGTCAGGATTTTTTTGTTTTTGATTTAATGTGCATACAAAGTAAACATTGACAGGTATATATGATGAAACAAGATGGCTGCTAAAAAAGGACTTCCCTATTCATCCCCGCAAAAACTCGCCAGGTGAACAGCTGATTTTACGACTTCTGGTGCTGACGTAAGACAACCCACGTCCCATATGTGACCATAGGATGAACACATACACTATGGCAGTGTTTTTCAACCACTGTGCCGCGGCACACTAGTGTGCCGTGGGAGATTATGTAATTTAATCTAATTGGGTTAAAAATATGTTTTGCAAACCAGTAATTATAATCCGCAAATGTACCGTTGTTGAGTACCTGTAAACCTGAGTAATACGCTTCCATATCAGGAGGTGGCAGCAAGTAGCTAATTGCTACGTAGATGTTGGGAACAACGATGCAGATAAAAAGGTATATAACGCTTAAATCAAAAATAAACAAAAGGCGAGTGCCGCTAAGAAAACGCATTGAAGCTTAGGTTTGGCTATGCAAAACAAAGCTAAAACTGAACTGGCTGTAAAGTAAACATAAACAAAAATGTTGGACGACAGCAAAGACTTACAGCGTGTGGAGCAGACGGCGTCCACAAAGTACATCCGTACATGACATCACAATCAACACCAAAATAGGAGCGCAAGACAAGAACTAAAACACTTTACACAGGAAAACACCAAAAAAAACCTCCAAATAAGTCAGGGCGTGATGTGACAGGTGGTGACAGTCCACCTACTTTGAGACAAGAGCTATAGTGATGCGTGCAAGGTTATGGTTTGAATTCATATCCAACAATGGCAAGAACAACTTTTTACTGTTAATATCGGCTGCTGGGTTTCATTTTTTGATGTTTTTTCAATGACAAAAATGTGCCTTGGCTCAGAAAAGGTTGAAAACACTGCACTACGGTACTAAGGCTATAGTGGCCAATAATAGTTAGCTTCTACAGCTTGGTTGCCCAAATTGCGGCATAGGGGCCATCTGTGGTCCATGACTCCCTTGTCATCGGCCTTAACCACATTACAAAAAACAAAAAATAGAGATCTGATGTGGTGAAATCGATCAAAATGAGGGTGGTCCTAAAAAGGAGGGATTTTTCAAATTGACTGTGTGTCGATTTTAAAAGTGCTCCCCTTCTGGTCAACATATGAAATAACAAGTGTGTGTAAAAATTTTAAGTGCTACCCCTCTGGCCAATTGATGTTATAACAAGTGTGTGTATAAAAGTGACATGTCCCCTTTTGTCCAAAATTAATTAAAAAAAAATAAATAAATATGTTAATAGAGACGTACTGTAATACCTTGAAGTTAATTTTGATCACCCCAAAGGGGAATAAGCGGTAGAAAATGGATGGATGGATATTAAAATATTAATAACTAATTACAAACAAACACATTTTTAAAATGTAAAATTTACTTAAAGCAGTCATTTTCACACAATGTGTCGACTTCTTTCGTATAAAATTGGGAACATTTTTTATATACTTTCTGCTTCTGTAATATTGCAATATTTTTGGGTAAAATTATTACTTTTGAATGCAAAATGGTGACATCTGTCATAAAATTCTGACTTTAATTACAATATTGCCAATTTTTGAGTTGTTTTTGTTAAATTGTTTGAGTGAAATTATGACTTGTTATAATTTTGCCATGTAAAAATTCCAATTATTACAATATTGCCAAAATCTATATGTTTGCTTATAAAATCGTGACTTTTGTCAAATAAAATTAAGACTTTTAATAAAATTGCCAAAATTCTAAGCTTTTCTTGTAAAATTGTGACTTATTGAATAGAATTCCAACTTTGATCATATTATTGCAAAATGTTCAGTTTTTCTCTTAAAATTTAGATTTGTTTAATAAAATTACAACTTTTAATATAATACTGCCAAAATCCCAACTTTTTCTTGTGAAACTGTGACTTTTTTTCACAACAAGCTTTTTTTATATTTGCATAGTATGTGTATATTATTAATGTTGTAAATACACTTCTTTATATATCTAGAAAGGGTGGTCCTATAGAGGTTGGCATTTTTTGAAAGTCTCAAGCAGGTAAAAAATACAAAAAAGTGTGTGTGTGTGTGTGTGTGTGTGTGTGTGTGTGTGTGTGTGTGTGTGTGTGTGTGTGTGTGTGTGTCTGTGTGTGTTACTAAATAAGCAATGATCAAAACTATTAACTGATGCTCTATTTAGAGATGGATACATGGAGTAAAAGCAGAAATGGTAGACGAAAACTACGTAGCCCGGTGGACATCGTTTCCTCAGGCATTCTAAAGCGCATGTGGACTTTTTATAAATATGTGTAAAGTGATTAAATGCAGCTTGAACAGCAATAAAATGAAGACATAAAAAGACAAAAAATTAATAATATTTAACTTATATGAATCCAAAGTATCTAGGTGTGTCACAAAAAGATTTTAGGACTGACTTGAGATTTGTTAATAAATATAATTAATAAAAATAGCAATTTAATATATATTTTCAAGCAGGTAACTGCAAAAGTATTAGTATGAATATCACTATGGATATAAAAAAATACACAAATTGATTCAAAAGATGTATACTGCACATATACTAACGTTGGTTATGTTGGAAATTATCCGGTTTCATAAGTACGGTACTATAAATAAAAACAAACCACGGTCAGCTCTTTTTCAACATGGGGTGGTCCGATGGCGAGACGCCTATCGGTGAGCCTGTCAATTGGCTTATCGCATACTTTTACTGAGGAAAAACACTAACTGACTTAATGCACTTCTGCTTTTCATCAAGATAAAACTCCTGCTCTATTTGGAATACTAACCTTTCACCTCGCTCCTTATCTAACAACCCTCGTTCAGTAAAAATGTTTTCAAATATGAATAAAGAGTTAGGGATATTAAATTTGTTTGAGACTTGTTGATGAAATTAATACAGTATATTAAAAAACTTTTTTTATTTTATTTTGTAACTTATAGATAGTATTATTTTTTGAATACTTTTGGATAATTGTATTTTATGTAAGTATATATATAGTATATATACACATATTCAAATATAGATACATACAAATATATATATATATATACGCATATACATATATACATACATGCATGTATACATATACATACATGCATGTATACATATACATACACAGATACACATATGTATATATACATATAAATAAACACACACATATATATATATATATATATATATATATATATGTATACATAAACATACATAAATATACATATATACATAAGACTAGGGCTGGGCGATATATCGATATACGCGATATATCGCGGGTTTGTCTCTGTGCGATATAGAAAAAGGACTATATCGTAATATTCGCGTATACGTTCTCACGCAGTTGCTTTTAACTGCGGGCATTACACTACAGGTTCTTCCCACTCCTTCTAGTGTCTCCTTTTCACAGACAGCGAGCGCACCATCTTACAAACGTCACATACTGACACGTCATACGCCACATACGTATACGCCCTCGCCCTGTAGAGAGGTAGCCGCGTAGCTAACGTTAGCTGTGATGCTAATGTTGCGAGGGATAATACGAGAGAAAGAAGGTGCGAATCTGGTAACAAATGAAGGAAAAATTAATTCACAAGAAAAACAGCACGGGGTCCATCGTCTGGCGGTGGTTCGGTTTCAAGCGGGAATATGTCGAATAGACAACTTTAATTTGTCAAGTGTTGGGCACAAGTGTTGCTACCAGAAGTAGCATTACTGCTAATATGTAGTATCGTTTGAAAAGACACCTGCTAATAACTGTTTAATAAATACAGTTTTGGTAAAATGACTTAGTTGTGATTTCCTTCTCTGCATCAAAGTTTAAAATGAGCATATATTAATGCAGTATGAAGAAAAAGATTTTAATGTAGACACATAGAATCATCATACTGCTGTGATTATATGCATCAAGTGTTCATTCAAGGCTAAGGCAAAATACCGAGATA
>NC_084639.1:13184622-13204622 GCF_033978795.1 Nerophis ophidion | reverse complement strand
ATGACGGCCATTTATCATTTTTCAATAACGGCGCATTCAAACGAAGTCTGGTTGAGCATCAACGACGGATGCAAATGAAACGCACAAGGACATCAGCGAAAGCGGCCGGTGATTTATATCATTTGTGTTTTACTTGACATTCACCGCCGAGTGTTTACAGGAAGTGCAGGGGGAGAGGGATGGAAAAAAGGAGAGGGAGAAAGCTGACAATTAGAGGGTGCAATGATGCGGGAGCTTTGTTTCGCTGCTAAAGTGAGCGCCGCCGCTTTTTGGGTGGCTGGCGTCCGACTGCGGCGCGAGAAAAACGAGAGGAAGTGATAAACATGCAAGAATGCAACTTGGCCTCCGTCGGTTTAGTCGGAGTTCACAGTGGGCGCTTTTTATAAAACGCAAAAAAAAAAAAAAAATCCTGGATGGAGCGGAATATATGAATACAAGACGGCACATTTTTACAAACATTTGCATGAAAAGACGACATTAACCTTGTCAAAATAGCTAACTTTTGACGTTCCTTAGCTTTTTTATTATAATTGCAATTTATAAGTAGGAGATAAGTGCCGTAGGATCTCAGGGCTAATGAAGGTTCGTAAGGTAAAAGAAAATCTGTTCCTAACTTTTATGGACAGAATTTCTAGGCGCAGTCAGGGCGTTGAGGCGATCTGGTTTGGTGGCTGTAGGATTCGGTCTCTGCTTTTTGCAGATGATGTGGTCCTGATGGCTTCATCCGGCCGGGATCTTCAGCTCTCACTGGATCGGTTCGCAGCAGAGTGTGAAGCAACGGAGATGAGAATCAGCACCTCCAAGTCTGAGTCCATGGTTCTTGCCCGGAAAAGGGTGGAGCGCCATCTCCAGGTTGGGGAGGAGACCCAATGGAGGAGTTCAAGTATCTCAGAGTCTTGTTCACGAGTGGGGGAAGAGTGGATCGTGAGATCGACAGGCGGATCAATGCGGCGTCTTCAGCAATGCGGACGCTGTATCGATCCGTTGTGGTGAAGAAGGAGCTGAGCCGGAAGGCAAAGCTCTCAATTCACCGGTCAATCTACGTTACCATCCTCATCTATGGTCATGAGATTTGGGTTATGACCAAAAGGACAAAATCACGGGTACAAGCGGCTGAAATTAGTTTCCTCCGCCGGGAGAGAGAGGGTGAGAAGCTCTGCCATCCGGGATGAGCTCAAAGTAAAGCCGCTCCTCCTCCACATTGAGAGAAGCCAGATGAGGTGGTTCGGGCATCTGGTTAGGATGCCACCCGAACGCCTCCCTAGGGAGGTGTATAGGGGACGTCCAACCGGTAGGAGGCCACGGGGAAGACCCAGGACGCGTTGGGAAGACTGTCTCACAATTGAACTGGGAACGCCTCGGGATCCCCTAGGAGGAGCTGGACGAAGTGGCTGGGGAGAGGAAAGTCTGGGTTTCCCTGCTTAGGCTGCTGCACCCGCGACCCGACCTTGGATAAGCGGAAGCAAATGGATGGATGGATGGATGGATGGATGCCGGAGGATCTCAGGGCTAATAAAGGTTTGTAAGGTAAAATAAAATCTGAAATATGACTAGGCCCAATACCATAAAAACATTTATATACCATAAAAAGAACCTTCAAATTGATCCTGAAACACACAGGGAGCCAATGCAGAGTTTTTAAAACTGGTGTAATGTGAGCCCACCTTCTGGTCTTTGTCAGGACACGTGCCGCTGAGTAATTGCAAAGGTGCAATAACCGTTTTAGGAAGACTTACCATTACCATGAATTGATTAACGTGGACCCCGACTTAAACAAGTTGAAAAACTTATCGGAATGGATGGATGGATGGATAGATGCCGGAGGATCTCAGGGCTAATAAAGGTTTGTGAGGTAAAAGAAATTCTGAAATATAAGTAGGCCCAATACCATAAAAACATTTAACATACCATAAGAAGAGCCTTTAAATTGATCCTGAAACATACAGGGAGCCAATGCGGAGTTTTTAAAACTGGTGTAATGTGAGCCCACCTTCTGGTCTTTGTCAGGACACGTGGCGCTGAGTAATTGCAAAGGTGCAATAACCTTTTGAGAAAGACCTACCATTACCATGAATTGATTAACTTGGACCCCGGCTTAAACAAGTTGAAAAATGTATTCAGGTTTTAAATGGCAAAATTCTGGCAAATCAATTGCCAGAATTTGACCATACAATTTTATGTTTTTTTTACAGCCTACTAAACAATAGCAACCAGATAAGTTGCCATCATTTTACGACAACATGTACTGTTTCTTATAGCATTTTTTGGGAAAATGCAAAAACTACCAGCGCTTTTTGTAGAGGATCTTTGATCTATCTACAAAACAAGTAGCTAAGTTTTAAATGAGCGCCATGTCAACACAAGGGCAGTAACAGCTGCATTGTCGTCGCTCATCCTCATCCTCAAAATCAAAAAATTAGTTTAAAAAAGTTTTTAAAAGGCTTCCACATGAATAAAAAAAACAATTCCTTCTCATATATTACTCTCTACCTATGTACAGGGATCATGGCGCCTCCTTCCAGAAGTTTCTTTTTGGAACTACCTCATGTTGAAAAATGTTCCCAAGAAGAATGCTGTGGGTTTAGTGGTCAATTGTATGGAATATGTACTGTACTGTGCAAAGCAGGGTGTTGCATATTGTTTTTTGTAGTAATGACACTTGTGTTTTATCATGCATTCAATTATTTGCAACCCTTTGTAATGATTGCTTTGTTTTAAATATTTTCATTCTAAAACCACTCGTCATACGAGCTCAATGGCTATCAAACTACGTTGTCAGACTAGCAGTTGTAACGGTGTAGCGTGCAAGGACAGGTGTGGAAGAAGTGTCAAAAGATGGAGCTTACTGTTTTAATGACATTCAGACTTTACTTCAATCAATAACGGAGCAGCATCTCCTCATCCGGAAACAACAACACCCGTGAAAAACAGTCCGACCGGAACTCTCTAAAAACTAAAGTTCCTTGGGTAAATAATGTAAACTCACTATACCTGTATGTATTAGCGCTTTTATGGCGAGTTTACTGACAGATATAGGTAAGAACTTCACACTACTTTATATTAGAAATGGCAACAGCAGAGGATGAATGTCCCATAATAAGAAGATAGAGAAAAAAAGAAGCTTATCGACTACGGTGTCACCACGGACTACAAAGGCGTATGCGCGGACATTTTCAGGATTCATGCAGATCCCAAATACAGATCTAATAAGAAAAGTTGCTTTTGCATAATATTGCGGGAAAAAACGCCAGATAATATGTCTTACCTTGTGCACACAGAATAATACTCTTATGTTGAAGCACATCGAGCGGTACAGCTCGATGTGTGTAATGTTCTATATTTTCAGTGGGGATAGGTTGATTGGCAACACTATATTGGCCCTAGTGTGTGAATGTGAGTGTGAATGTTGTCTGTCTATCTGTTGGCCCTGCTATAAGGTCGCGACTTGTCCAGGGTGTACGCCGCCTTCCATCCGAATGTAGCTGAGATAGGCTCCAGCGCCCCCCGCGACCCCAAAGGGAATAAGCGGTAGGAAATGGATGGATGGATATTGTCATGATCCGTGGTCCAGATCATGTTTTCGTTAGTTATGTTCTGTTAGTTTTGGACTCCATTAGTTCCTGTTGTGTGCACTCCTGGGTTTATTTTGGTCACCATGGGGATTCATTGGGTTCACCTGCCTCTGGTTAGCGGTCCCACGCTCAGCTGCTGTCGACTTCTAATCAGAGCTAGTTATTCACCTTGCTCACCACGCTCAGTCGGGCGTCATTATTTGCTACATGCACCTGTTATGTGAGTTTTGCCTTGTCTCTAGTTGTTTGCTTCATGCCTTGCTACGTAAGTCTTGTTTGTTTCAAGCCAAATTCCTTGTCCATAGTCTATGCTAAGTGTTAGCTTCGAGTGCGATCAGGCACGTTGTTCTGTCGGCTCGCTTTCTGTTTTTGTACTCCTTTGATTTCTTGAGGAATAAATCATGTTTTTACCTGCACGCCTTGTCCGGAGTAGTCCGTCTGCATTCCTGGGAGAACGACCCTGCAGTAAGCTGCGAAAAACCCGTCGTGACACATATAAAATTTTGGTGTTGTTCACTTGAGTCATATTGCCATCATAGTGCACCCTACACGTTTCTTTTGTTTGACTGCCATCTACTGGTTACACTTATCATTACACCATGTACCAAATAAAAAATTGCTTCAAGGAAAACCAAAATTAAGTTAAGTTAAAGTACCAATGATTGTCACACACACACTAGGTGTGGCGAAATTTGTCCTCTGCATTTGACCCATCCCCTTGTTCACCCCCTGGGAGGTGAGGGGAGCAGTGGGCAGCAGCAGTGCCATGCCCAGGAATCATTTGTGGTGATTTAACCCCCCATTCCAACCTTTGATGCTGAGTGCCAAGCAGGGAGGTAATGGATCCCATTTTTATAGTCTTTGGTATGACTCGGCGGGGGTTTGAACTCCCAACTTACCGATCTCAAGTCGGAGACTCTAACCAATAGGCCACTGAGTAGGTTATGATTCCTTACATTAGGCGCAGCGGGTTATAAGGCGCACTGTCGAGTTTTGAGAAAAAAGAAGGATTTTAAGTGTGCCTTATAGTCTGGAAAATACGGTATGGAAATACTGGTAAATGGACTAAATATGTTTTATGCAATGTTTGGCACAAATGTTTGTCAAATTACAAATTATAAACGGGACTTACAGAAACTCCTTGTCAGGCTTGCACCTGACAGTTTGTTTGTGTTTTAGTTGTTCCTCGGTGTGTTTAGTATTCCCTGTCTTTAGTTCCTGTCAGCGCTCTTATTTTGTATGTTTCCTGTTTTTTTTCTCCCTGTGCGCTGTTTCCCCTCAGCTGAGGCTGATTGGCACCTGGCCACACCTGGTGTCAATCAGCCCACTCCTATTTCTACCTGTTTTTGTCCTCCAGTCAGGGCTGGATTATTGTCACTCTTGTTGCTACTTGTCGTGTCGTGTCGTATCATATCATGTCAATGCAGCGTTGCGGTAAGCTATATTTTCGATAGTGGTTTGTAGCTTATTGTCTTTTGTTCCTTGCTTCCAAGTTTGTTTTCATATTATAAGTACGACTTCTGTTTCTTGCTCGATACCTGTTAGCTTCCACGCTAAGCCTTTTTGTTTGTTATCCGCTTCGTGCGCGCTTTTTGTTGTACCCTTTGTTTGTTTTTGTCTTAGTATTTTCATTAAAATATGTTTACCTGCAAAAAGCCTGCCTCCTTCTCTGCATCTTGGGGTTCGTCACAAACTAACTCTGACGCTCCTAAGTGAAAGTCAGATAGTATAAAAAAAATATTGAGAAAATGAAGAACATAATCTCTCTTTCAGGCTCTAAATGACTTCACTGAACCTTTATGTGTACAAAAATAGTTACTTTTTCAATTTTCTTAGGCATGTGTTTATTTTAAACCAAGGGGATAAAGACCAGAGATGAAAAATTCCACACGAGGGAGTTTCCATTAGTGTTGTTTCTGACCTATTTTAAACATCTGACCACACCTCTGGACTGAAGTGTGAGGTGGCCATTCATCACAATCCCAGCTATCGTTGCAGTCTTTGCATGCTGCACGATGGCCAACTCCTGCTACTCATCACCGTCCATGGTGCTAGTAATTCCACGTGCGTTTACGCCGGCGCTGCTCCCAGAACCACGTCTTGACGGGAGGAGAACAAAGTATGCAGAGGACAATCCAGATCAAAAGCCTTGGTGAGCAAAGGCAGACATGTGACGGAGTGAAGAATGGAAAAACGTGCTAATAATCATGGAGATGTGGTTTATTATTGGTCTGTATAATGTACACATCTCTGTCATTTCATCCTGCCCTTTGTCCTCCTACCTTTACTATTCTCATCAAAAATATCAAAAACAATATTTTGCTAAATTAATGTCCTCCACCCATAATTACACATTTTTAAATGGCTTCATTATAGACCTCTATATGTACTGTCAAAGATCCTCTACGAGGAGTGGTCTGCTGTGTTTAAAAAAGGGCTTTGCCGTTTCCAAGCATCGACTTCAGAAAACGCAAGTCAAAGATCCTTTATACGACAGCACACTGCATTGTGCCATTCAGGGACGTGCTTCACAAACACAGGTCAAAGATCTTCTACGTGAGTGAAGCGCTCTGCTAGTATTAAGCAACAACTGCAAAAATGCCCGTCAAAGATTCTCTACGTATAACAGGAGGGTACTGTTTTTAAGCATGCACTGCGAAAGAACTAGTCAAAGTCTGCCGTTTTTAAATATGAAGGGCATAAACAGTAGTCACAGATCCTCTATATAACATTAGCCATAAGCACTCTCACTTATTTAATTCCTTCACACTGGTGCATCACCTTTGTTGTCCAACATGTACTGCAAAACACAAGTCAAAGATCCTCTATTTAACAGTAGTGTACTAGGATTTTTAAGAATCCATTGCACAAAAAGACAAGTCAATGATCCTCTATATACCATTAGCCATAATTACTCTCAAGTCCTTAATTCCTTCACACTGGTGCATCACCTTTGTTATCCAACATTTACTGCAAAAACACAAATCAAAGATCATAACTACCGTTTTTAAATATGTGGGGCATAAACAGTAGTCAAAGATCCTCTACATAAGAGTAGCGGTGTGATTTTATTAAAAATGTACTGAACGCATCATAGTCACAGATCCTCTACAAGACTACAAGGTCCAACTGCAAAAACACAAATCAAAGATCCTCTCTATAACAGTAGTGTACGATGGTTGTTAAAAATCCACTGCGCAAACCCTAGGTCAGCGATCCTCTATAACAGTAGCATACTGAGGTTGTTATTTGCTTCAAAAACACAGGTCAAAAATCCTCTATATGACTGTAGTATTGTATTAGGGTTAAGTCTCAACTGCAAAATGACAAGTCAAAGATCCTGTATAAAACTGTAGTAGTGTACTCTGTATAATAATCTACTTCAAAAAGACAAGTCAAAGATACTCAATTAAACTGTAGTAGTTTACTTGGTAAAATAATCTACTTCAAGAATACAGTCAAAGATCCTCTATATGACTGTAGTCCTGTATTAGGGTTGAGTCTCAAAATGACAAGTCAAAGATCCTCTATACAACTGTAGTATTTTACTCGGTATGAAAATCTACTTGAAAAAGACTGGTCAAAGATCCTCTATATAACTGTAGTATTGTATTAGGGTTAAGTCTCAACTGCAAAACGACAAGTCAAAGATCCATTATATACCTGTAGTATTGTACTTGGTGTAATATTCTACTTCAAAAAGGCAAGTCAAAGATCCTCTATATAACTGTAGTATCGTACCAATAATCTATTTCAAAAAGACAAGTCAAATATCCTCTATATAACTGTAGTATTGTATCAGGTTTAAGTCTCAACTGCAAAATGACAAGTCAAAGATCCTCTATATACCTGTAGTATTGCACTCGGTATAATAATCTACTTCAAAAAGAGAAGTCAAAGATACTTTATACTGTATCACTGTAGTATTGTATTCGGTATAATAATGTACTCAAAAAGACAAGTCAAAGATCCTCTCGGTATAATAATTTGCTTCAAAAAGACAAGTCAAAGATCCTCTATATAACTGTAGTATTGCATTAGGGTTAGGTCTCAACTGCAAAACGACAAGTTAAAGATCCTCTATATAACTGTAGTATTGTATTAGGTTTAAGTCTCAACTGCAAAATGACAAGTCAAAGATCCTCTATATACCTGTAGTATTGTACTTTGTATAATAATGTACTTCAAAAAGAGAAGTCAAGATCCTTTATACTGTATCACTGTAGTATTGTACTCGGTATAATAATGTACTTCAAAAAGACAAGTCAAAGATCCTCTCAATAACTCTTCTATTGTACTCGGTATAGTAATGTACTTCAAAAAGAGAAGTCAAAGATCCTTTATACTGTATCACTGTAGTATTGTACTCGGTATAATAATGTACTTCAAAAAGACAAGTCAAAGATCCTCTATATAACTGTAGTATTGCATTAAGGTTAGGTCTCAACTGCAAAACGACAAGTCAAAGATCCTCCATATAATTGTAGTATTGCATTAGGGTTGAGTCTCAACTACAAAACGACAAGTCAAAGATCCTCTATACAACTGTAGTATTGTACTCGGTATAATGATTTACTTGGGGCGGTATAGTTCGGTTGGTAGAGCGGCCTTGCCAGCAACTTGAGGGTTGCAGCTTCGATCCCTGCTTACCCCATCCTAGTCTCTGCCGTTGTGTCCTTGGGCAAGACACTTTACCCACCTGCTCCCAGAGCAATCCACACTGGTTTAAATGTAAAAAAAAAAAAATGATATTGGGTTTCATTATGTAAAGCACTTTGAATCACTAGAGGAAAAAGTGCTAAATAAATATAATTCGCTTCGCTTCACTTCAAAAGGACAAGTCAAAAATCCTCTATATAATTGTAGTATTGTACTCAGTATATCAATCTACTTCAAAAAGACAAGTCAAAGATCCTCTACACAACTGTTGTATTGCATTAGGGTTAAGTCTCAACTGCAAAATGATAACTCAAAGATCCTCCATACAACTGTAGTATTGTACTCGGTATACTGTAATAATCGACTTGAAAAAGACAAGCCAAAGATCCTCTATATGTCATTAGGCATAATCCCTCTCACTTCCTTCACACTGGTGCAACACCTTAGTTACCCAACATGCGGTTAAAGCTCCTGACCCTCCATGTCTCCCCGCCTTCACCGCCACAGCTCCATCGCTCTGCTCCACATTAGTTCTGCTGGTCTTAAAGCCACCGGCGTGCTTGATCACTTCCAGAACCGCGACTCGGGAGGAAGTGCGTGGAGGGAGGGGAGGGGGGAGAGACGATGCACAGAAAGTGAGCGGGAGATGTCGTTCTCTCCCCCCCCCCCCCCCCCCCCCCCCCCCCCCCCCGAGACCCCCCCCCCCCCAAAAAAAAACTGTCACAAATAGTTTGATTCCGGGTTATTTATTCAGAAATATGTAACTTTTATCAAGTCGCATTGCTGCATGTCTCAGCATGTGGCGAAACTGGCTGTTCTTTCATGGATTTTAAATCTTGCATGAAGGACAGCTCCATGGCGTGCACAAACACCCCACTTGGTCACATCTAGAACCTTCTGTGGTGTATTCCTCCACCCTGTCGCTGTGATGCATTCACTGGCCGCAGGAAGAGCAGGCACTCTTTGGCACATTTCAAACAAGGCCGCGTTGCCATGGAGAGTGCGGTCGTTGCGCCGATCGATCAGCAGTCGCCGTTGGAGGAGGTCACCAAGAACTTCAATAAAGACGACAAATGGGACTCGGACGTGACTCGGCATCTGGAGCGCAGCTGTCCCTTATGTGTGTGTCATGGCCAGTGAGTCCTCCATCATACCTTGGCCACACAGCGTTACACCAAAGCCTGCTAATATTTGTGCTGGGCTGGGAACACAAATACCCTGACTTCTATAGCAACACAACATTATGGAGTTTTGTTTTATTTTTATTTATATGCAATATTTGGTCATCTGTCACTGACGATTAGGAGTGTGAATCTAAAATATTTAATCCGATTCTGATTCATGATGTATGTGACAATTATATTCAAAGTTGATTCAAGCAATGTTTTATTTTGTATAATAATAATAATAAAAAACATTTTTAAAACAGGTTAAAGATGAGAAAAACTCCTTCTGGTCTGGCCTAAAACGTGGTTTTATTATAATTGTTTATTTAATAAAGTATATGTGGAAAGGCGGAGCCGACGGTCCGACAGAGTGGCAGGGCATGCTGGAGCCCGGCCCAAGTTGGCGGCGAGGAGGCGGAGAATGCGAGCGAGCAGCGAGGCCACAAGCCAGATCAGGTGTGTGGATCGCGCACCTGGATACAATTTATGAATCCTTTCGCACTGTTAAAAGGGGCGGCAGCTGTGAACGTGAGGAGGACTAGTGGAGAACCGAGGAAGGAACGAGAGGGAGACGCATGAGAACAAACAGCGCATCCAACAATTAAGAGAGCGACAGCGAGAGAAAGACCCAAAAGACGTGGACGGCTAAAAAATAACATGGAGGAGCGAGCAGTGAGAGCGCGGACGGCTGGAAAGCAACCCGCAGAAGACTTTCCTTGATTGAAAAATAAAGAAGTCTACAACTGCTTGCAAATGTCAGTGCTTGGCTGTCCATGGAACCCGCACGACGCCTTGAGACCGTCACAGTATACTTTTCTAAAAAAATATGTATTTTCTGTTGTTTTTTGAGGGTGGGGTCAAAAAAATGAAATGTATATAATATATGTTAGGTCAGGAGAAAATACAGAGGCTATTTCATCCCTACAAGCCTGTTTCGCAGTTTTCAAGGAATTGTATCCCCAAAATCCCCTGATTTAACGTATGTTCCACTCTACCCTGGTATTGAGCAATGTGTTACAGATAATCCACAGAGACCTTGACTATATATATACTACAAATGTATACATACATGTATATCTATACATACATAAGCATATACTGTTAATATAGGCACAGAATAAGGTGGTCTTCTGCACCATTTTCCAATTGCCCACGCAACATGCCCACTAATAGTAATGCTACTTTATAAATAATTAGTGCATGTTATTTGGATCTTAGGAAATCCGGCCCTGCATCTTAAAGGTGTGTTCAAGTTGTCTCTGTCAGTATGCGTTGTTCGGTCAAGTAGTTACACTTGAGCGCAACCCAAACACTACATAGCATTATTGAAATAGATACACACACATATACATATATAAAGTGCCAATGATGTAACACATACTGCAATTGACCCATCACCTTTGATCACCCCCTGGGATATGAGGTGAGCAGTGGGCAGCAGCAGTGGCCGCGCCCGGGAATCATTTTGGTGATTAACCCCCAATTCCAACCCTTAATGCTGAGTGCCAAGCAGGGAGGTAATGGTTTACATTTTTATAGTCTTTGGTATGACTCGGCCAGGGTTTGAACTCACAACCTACCCATCTCAGGGTGGAGACTCTAACCACTATGTATGTGTATATATATATATATATATATATATATATATATATATATATATATATATATATTAGGGGTGGGCAAATTAATGTGTTAATTACGCGTTAACTCATCAATCTATTAACGCCGACAATTATTTTATCGCACATTTGCGTATGTTGTTTACATGCTTTTATTTTGTTAACGCCTTTTCTTAACAAGATGGCATCTCCCGGATGTACTTCGGCGTCGAGGGGCTCTTGGTAAAGATGGAACATTTGGAAAAAATACCGGACAATTCTGCAAATTTCATGGCTGGCTGACAGCGTGGTCACTCCGGGATCACTTACGACCGCCAGACAATTCTGGATGTGGATAGATCGGGCCGTTTTGGACTGAATGACGCGTGCTTGCTAGACCGGCTAACTAGCATGGGAATACTTTGCTGGCTACATCCAGCGGCCTGTGAAGCAGCGGAGTATATGTGTTGTCTGTCTATTTATCAATAATGCAGACGAAGAGTGTTGGCTGAGTTCTTAACGTTTGTTTTCAGAGCGTGCATATCACAACATACAAGTTGCAGTCATGGCGACACAACCTATACCGGGCTACCGCGCATGCTCGTCACTCCTGTTGCATGCTGGGTAGGGTAGTTCTTTTTTTCCCTGGCTCATAACATCACAAATAGTACCATGTATATGCGTTCAGTTTATCAAAGCACCAAGCAAACAATCGGAAAATTCCCATCATATCAATTCCTAGATATGGTCATAATTATTTTAAGTGCACTACGCAGAATAAACACAACATTATTAATATTGCTACTACGGATAATTTGATCAAAAATTCCCTAAAACAGCCCACTAACTATAATATAGGTTTTTTAAACATAAGATCCCTGATAAAAAAAAATGTTTCTGCTGTTACCTCAGAAATTGCCTGTTCAGATGTTATGATTGTGGCTCAGAAAAATTTATGTAGATTATATTTATTTTCCATAACAAACAGGATAACTTAAATACCCTGGCAGTGGCAATAAGCTTAAATGTTTGTATTTACATTTTTTGAGTTGATTTTCATAAAATATGCTATTTAACTGCTACTGTTTAACAAGGACTGATTTAAATTGTGTTTGCACAACAAATGTTTTGGCGCTTTTGTTCATGTGGGAGAATATTCCAATAAAGGTGCACTACACACTACTTTTGAATTCATTATTGGGCTTTGCGTATACAATGTAGTTAATCGCGATTAATCGGAGAAATAGTGCGATTAACTTCGATTAAAATTTTTAATCGTTGCCCAGCCCTAATATATATATATATATATATATATATATATATATATATATATATATATATATATATATATATATATATATATATATATATAAACACATGTATTTTTTCCCTGACCTAGCGTATAGTATGCTCTACTCTGATATTGAGCACTGTATAGCATATAAACCACAGTAACCTCAATGATATATATATATATACATATATATATATATATATACACATATATATAAATATATATATATATATGTATACACATATATATATTTTTTTTTTACTGTGATGGCACATGACATAAATACTCAGGTGAACACAATACACGCCACACCAAAGGTGCAAAGTATCTTTGTGTTGTGTAAATATATACACTATGGATATATTTAGTCACACATTACTGAAGTGACACTAATGACGGAGTTCCACCGCAAAATTGAAAAAAAGCCTCATCAAGCTTGCATGGCTGCAGGGTAAAGCCATTAACAAACACACACACGCGCGCGCGCACACACACACACACACACACACACACACACACACACACACACACACACACACACACACACACACACACACACACACACACACACAGAGTTTGTTGCAATAATGTCTGATCTTTGTGTATAACAAGTCAAACAGAGGACAGTCTATCCCTATTTTTTCACTGATAAAAGCAAAAAGTAAAACAGCAGTTAGTCACACTGACTTCAAAAGGGAGATAAAAACAAACAAACAATCCTTTATTCTTTCTTTGAGGAAATGTTTTGTCTTGGCATGAGGAATAAATTTGCTCAGAAGCCATTTTCGAAGACCTTTATGAAGAAGAAACATCATGGACCCAGATTTCCCTCGCCCGGACGCGGGTCACCGGGGCCCCCCTCTGGAGCCAGGCCCGGAGGTGGGGCACGATGGCGAGCGCCTGGTGGCCGGGCCTGTTCCCATGGGGCCCGGCCGGGCACAGCCCGAAGAGGCAACGTGGGTCACCCCTCCAATGGGCTCACCACCCATAGCAGGGGCCATAGAGGTCGGGTGCATTGTGAGCTGGGCGACAGCCGAAGGCAGGGCACTTGGCGGTCCGATCCTCGGCTACAGAAGCTAGCTCTTGGGACGTGGAACGTCACGTCACTAGGGGGGAAAGAGCCTGAGCTAGTGCGCGAAGTCGAGAAATTCCGGCTGGATATAGTCGGACTCACTTCGACGCACAGCAAGGGCTCTGGAACCACTTCTCTCGAGAGGGATTGGACCCTCTTCCACTCTGGCGTTGCCGGCAGTGAGAGGCGACGGGCTGGGGTGGCAATTCTTGTTGCCCCCCCGGCTCAAAGCCTGTACGTTGGAGTTCAACCCGGTGGACGAAAGGGTAGCCTCCCTCCGCCTTCGGGTGGGGGGACGGGTCCTGACTGTTGTTTGTGCTTATGCACCAAACAGCAGTTCAGAGTACCCACCCTTTTTGGGAACGCTCGAGGGAGTACTGGAAAGTGCTCCCCCGGGTGATTCCCTTGTCCTACTGGGAGACTTCAACGCTCACGTTGGCAACGACAGTGAAACCTGGAGAGGCGTGATTGGGAAGAATGGCCGCCCGGATCTGAACCCGAGTGGTGTTTTGTTATTGGACTTTTGTGCTCGTCACAGTTTGTCCATAACAAACACCATGTTCAAACATAAGGGTGTCCATATGTGCACTTGGCACCAGGACACCCTAGGCCGCAGTTCCATGATCGACTTTGTAGTTGTGTCATCGGATTTGCGGCCTCATGTTATGGACACTCGGGTGAAGAGAGGGGCGGAGCTTTCTACCGATCACCACCTGGTGGTGAGTTGGCTGCGATGGTGGGGGAGGATGCCGGACAGACCTGGGAGGCCCAAACGCATTGTGAGGGTCTGCTGGGAACGTCTGGCAGAGTCTCCTGTCAGACAAAGTTTCAATTCCCACCTCCGGAAGAACTTTGAACATGTCACGAGGGAGGTGCTGGACATTGAGTCCGAGTGGACCATCTTCCGCACCTCTATTGTCGAGGCGGCAGATCGGAGCTGTGGCCGCAAGGTAGTTGGTGCCTGTCGGGGCGGCAATCCTAAAACCCCTTGGTGGACACCAGCGGTGAGGGATGCCGTCAAGCTGAAGAAGGAGTCCTATCGGGTCCTTTTGGCTCATAGGACTCCGGAGGCAGTGGACAGGTACCGACAGGCCAAGCGGTGTGCAGTTTCAGCGGTCGCGGAGGCAAAAACTCGGACATGGGAAGAGTTCGGGGAAGCCATGGAAAACGACTTCCGGACGGCTTCGAAGCGATTCTGGACCACCGTCCGCCACCTCAGGAAGGGGAAGCAGTGCACTATCAACACCGTGTATGGTGCGGATGGTGTTCTGCTGACCTCGACTGCGGATGTTGTGGATAGGTGGAAGGAATACTTCGAAGACCTCCTCAATCCCACCAACACGTCTTCCTATGAGGAAGCAGTGCCTGGGGAATCTGTGGTGAACTCTCCTATTTCTGGGGCTGAGGTCGCTGAGGTAGTTAAAAAGCTCCTCGGTGGCAAGGCCCCAGGGGTGGACGAGATCCGCCCGGAGTTCCTTAAGGCTCTGGATGCTGTGGGGCTGTCTTGGTTGACAAGACTTTGCAGCATCGCGTGGACATCGGGGGCGGTACCTCTGGATTGGCAGACCGGGGTGGTGGTTCCTCTCTTTAAGAAGGGGGACCGGAGGGTGTGTTCCAACTATCGTGGGATCACACTCCTCAGCCTTCCCGGTAAGGTTTATTCAGGTGTACTGGAGAGGAGGCTACGTCGGATAGTCGAACCTCGGATTCAGGAGGAACAGTGTGGTTTTCGTCCTGGTCGTGGAACTGTGGACCAGCTCTATACTCTGGGCAGGGTTCTTGAGGGTGCATGGGAGTTTGCCCAACCAGTCTACATGTGCTTTGTGGACTTGGAGAAGGCATTCGACCGTGTCCCTCGGGAAGTCCTGTGGGGAGTGCTCAGAGAGTATGGGGTATCGGACTGTCTTATTGTGGCGGTCCGCTCCCTGTACGGTCAGTGTCAGAGCTTGGTCCGCATTGCCGGC
The DNA here is from genome assembly GCF_033978795.1 of Nerophis ophidion. Classification (NCBI taxonomy): domain Eukaryota; kingdom Metazoa; phylum Chordata; class Actinopteri; order Syngnathiformes; family Syngnathidae; genus Nerophis; species Nerophis ophidion. The sequence continues at coordinate 13,189,297 of NC_084639.1, read as the reverse complement.
AGTAAGTCGAACACATTTCCAGTGAAGGTTGGACTCCGCCAAGGCTGTCCTTTGTCACCCATTCTGTTCATAACTTTTATGGACAGAATTTCTAGGCGCAGTCAAGGCGTTGAGGGGTTCCGGTTTGGTAACCGCAGGATTAGGTCTCTGCTTTTTGCAGATGATGTGGTCCTGATGGCTTCATCTGACCGGGATCTTCAGCTCTCGCTGGATCGGTTCGCAGCCGAGTGTGAAGCGACCGGAATGAAAATCAGCACCTCCAAGTCAGAGTCCATGGTTCTCGCCCGGAAAAGGGTGGAGTGCCATCTCCGGGTTGGGGAGGAGACCCTGCCCCAAGTGGAGGAGTTCAAGTACCTAGGAGTCTTGTTCACGAGTGAGGGAAGAGTGGATCGTGAGATCGACAGGCGGATCGGTGCGGCGTCTTCAGTAATGCGGACGTTGTACCGATCCGTTGTGGTGAAGAAGGAGCTGAGCCGGAAGGCAAAGCTCTCAATTTACCGGTCGATCTACGTTCCCATCCTCACCTATGGTCATGAGCTTTGGGTCATGACCGAAAGGATAAGATCACGGGTACAAGCGGCCGAAATGAGTTTCCTCCGCTGTGTGGCGGGGCTCTCCCTTAGAGATAGGGTGAGAAGCTCTGCCATCCGGGAGGAGCTCAAAGTAAAGCCGCTGCTCCTTCACATCGAGAGGAGCCAGATGAGGTGGTTCGGGCATCTGGTCAGGGTGCCACCCGAACGCCTCCCTAGGGAGGTGTTTAGGGCACGTCCAACTGGTAGGAGGCCACGGGGAAGACCCAGGACACGTTGGGAAGACTATGTCTCCCGGCTGGCCTGGGAACGCCTCGGGATCCCCCGGGAAGAGCTAGACGAAGTGGCTGGGGAGAGGGAAGTCTGGGTTTCCCTGCTTAGGCTGTTGCCCCCGCGACCCGACCTCGGATAAGCGGAAGATGATGGATGGATGGATGGATGGCCATTTTTATTCTGTCCGCTACTGGATCATGTGGACAGAGAGGGGGCTTAAAGGCCTACTGAAATTAGATTTTCTTATTTTAAACGGGGATAGCAGGTCCATTCTATGTCATACTTGATAATTTCGCGATTTTGCCATATTTTTGCTGAAAGGATTTAGTAGAGAACATCGACGATAACGTTCGCAACTTTTGGTCGGTAATAAAAAAGCCTTGCCTGTACCGGAAGTAGCAGACGATGTGCGTGTGACGTCACGGGTTGTGGAGCTCCTCACATCCTCACATTGTTTATAATCATAGCCACCAGCAGCAAGAGCGATTCAGAACGAGAAAGCGACAATTTCCCCATTAATTTGAGCGAAGATGAAAGATTTGTGGATGAGGAAATTTAGAGTGAAGCACAACAACAAAAAAACAAACAAACAAAAAAAAAGGCGACGGCAGTGGGAGCGATTCAGATGTTATTAGACACATTTACTAGGATAATTCTGGAAAATCCCTTATCTGCTTATTGTGTTAATAGTGTTTTAGTGAGATTATAAAGTCATACCTGAAAGTCGGAGGGCTGCAGTGACTGCCAGTGTCTCTGAAAGAAGCCAATGGAGGTGCCAAGATCACAGCTGCCTATTTAACAGCTGCTGCAGGAGGACGCTAACTCCACTCAAGTCTCCGGTAAGAGACTACTTAATATCAAAATTTTCTCATCCAAAAACTTGCTGGTTGACATGTGGTAGAGAAACATGTTCGCTAAAGCTTCACAACAAACAAAGAAACACAGGCTGTGTTTGTGTTGCTAAAGGCAGCTGCAATCCACCGCTTTCCACCACCAGCATTCTTCTTTATACTCTCCATTATTAATTGAACAAATTGGAAAAAATTCAGCAACACAGAGTCCAAAGTACTGTGTAATTATGCGATAAAAAGAGACGACTTTTAGCCGTGAGTGGTGCTGGGAGAACATGTCCACTCCAACCAATAACGTCACAAGCACGCGTCAACATAAGCGTCATCATTCCGCAACGTTTTCAACAGGATACACCGCGGGAAATTTAAACTTGCAATTGGCATGTGTTGCAATGTTAATATTTCATCATTGATATATAAACTATAAGACTGCGTGGTCAGTAGTAGTGGGTTTCAGTTGGCCCTTTAAATGGGGGGGGGGGGGGGGGGGGCACAAAACAACCACAAGGGGGCCTCATGTGTAGTTCTGTCACAAAGCCACACAATGATCACTCCACTTTTTCAAATGACAATGCTAAATACAAGGCTATTGAATAATTTATCATCATTAAAATGTACATTCAAAAACTTGCATTTGAACTCACAACCTTCTGCTTTGTAGTGACACAACATAGCAAAGCTGCCATTGTTCCTGGGTGTTGTTGATAAATGCCTTTTGCTTTGCATTTTGCATTGTAGAGTTTTAACTTGCACTTACAGATATATCAAGGAACTATAGTTATTGACGGTGATTTTCTAAGGTGTTCCTGAGCCCATGTGGTGATATCCATTACACACTGATGTCCTTTTTTTATGCAGTACCGCCTCAGAGATTGAAGGTCTTTAATATCAGTGCAGTGATTTCTCCAGATTCTCTGAACCTGTTGATGATATTAGGACCTTAAATGGTGAAATCCCTGAATTCCTTGCAATAGCTCGTTGAGAAATGTTGTTCTTAAACTGTGGGGACAATTTGCTCACGTATTTGTTGACAAAGTTGTGACCCTTGCCCCATCCTGGTTTGTGAATAACTGAGCATTTCATGGAAGCTGGTTTTATACCCAATCATGGCACCCACCTGTTCCCAATTAGCCCTGTTCACCTGTGGGATGTTCAAATAAGTGTTTGATGAGCACTCCTCAACCTTCTCAGTCTTGTTTGCCACTTGTGCCAGCTTTTTTGAAATATGTTGCTCGTATCAAATTTCAAAGGAGCTAATATATCCAAAAATAAAGTTTCTCAGTTGGAACATTCAGTATCTTGCCTTTGCAGTCTATTCAATTGAATATAAGTTGAAAAGGATTGCAAATCATTGTATTGTGTTTTTATTCACCATTTACACAACATGCCAACTTCACTGGTTTTGAGGTTTGCAATTGATATGCTTCTTCACACAACCAAGGACCAAAGATGGTATATTGAGAGAAGATGGTGTACCACATTGTGATGTGTTATACATTATAGAGTATATATTTTGTTTTTGCCACTTTAAAAAATGCTGAGGACACCACCTCGGTGTCCATAATGATTGTTTTATTTCACCAATTATTCATTTTTGTTCCAAATATGTATATTTATATTCTTATATGTGCCGTTTTATGAACGGTCTTTATTTTCCTTTATTTTCATCATGTGAAATTTGACATTGTGCTTTTCTCCGCTTGCTTACAGACTGTCTAAGACAGGGGTCACCAACGCCGTAAGGACCAGATGAGTCGCCCGCTGGCCTGTCCTAAAAATAGCTCAAAGAGCAGCACTTACCAGTGAGCTGCCTCTATTTCTAAATTGTATTTATTTACTAGCAAGCTGATCTCGCTTCGCTCGACATTTTTAATTCTAAGAGAGACAAAACTCAAATAGAATTTGAAAATACAAGAAAATATTTGAAAGACTTGGTCTTCACTTGTTCAAATAAATCCATTATTTTTTTTACTTTGCTTCTTATAACTTTCAGAAAGACAATTTTAGAGAAAAAAAACCTTAAAAATTATTTTAGGATTTTAAACCGATATACCTTTTTACCTTTTAAATTCCTTCCTCTTCTTTCCTGACATCCATCCATCCATTTCCTACCGCTTATTCCCTTTCGGGGTGGCGGGGGGCGCTGGCGCCTATCTCAGCTACAATCGGGCAGAAGGCGGGGTACACCCTGGACAAGTCGCCACCTCATCGCATTTAAATCAATGTTCCAGTATATATTTTTTTAATTATTGTAAGGAATAATAAATACATTTTAATTTAATTCTTCATTTTAGCTTCTGTTTTTTTCGACTAAGAATATTTGTGAATATTTTCGTCAAACTTATTATGATTAAAATTCAAAAAAATTATTCTGGCAAATCGAGAAAATCTGTAGAATCAAATTTAAATCTTATTTCAAAGTCCTTTGAATTTCTTTTAAAATGTTTGTTCTGGAAAATCTAGAAGAAATAATGATTTGTCTTTGTTAGAAATATAGCTTGGTCCAATTTGTTATATATTCTAACAAAGTGCAGATTGGATTTTAACCTATTTAAAACCGGTTATCAAAATTCTAAAATTAATCTTATTCAGAAAAAATTACCAATGATGTTCCATAAATTATTTATTTCAAAAAGATTCGAATTAGCTAGTTTTTCTATTCATTTTTTTTGATTGAATTTTAGGCTGCCTGCGTGTTTGCACCTGTGATATTTAATGCATGCTAACATTTTAAACCATGACTCAGGTGTTTACCTACAAACTAGAATACTAACAGGTAGTTGTTTTTTGTTTGTCAGGTACCAAAATAATTGGCGCTGAGGTGTATATATAGCTGCAAAATTAGCAAAAATGCTAATATCAGGGGAAAAAATAATTGATTATGAATAGTTACAAATAAGAGTTGTGATTAATCTGAAAATTGATTTTATTTTTTCTTATTACATTGGTAGAAACAAAACCCTGATGCACCCGCCCCCAATCCCGCTCTCACGGATCAAAGTGAAACCAGCTGCTAGTGAT
>NC_084639.1:13074622-13182122 GCF_033978795.1 Nerophis ophidion | reverse complement strand
CCTGCACATGTGCACACATATGAGCAGCGACACAGGTTTATCCACGGTTTGATTTTCTTGCTAAAGCGACTTAATGTGCTGGGACGACGCGTTCAAGGACACACAAGACTGTACGGACAACAGGTTGCAAACAGAAACGCATTAAAATCTCAGCTGCTACCTCACATAAAATATAGCAGAAATTGCTTAGTTGAAAGCTGAATGGTAGAAAAAGCGTATTAAACTCAGGTAGGACTATTTCCAGTTGTTGGTCCAAGTATTATGAGAGGAATAAATCACAACAGTGAAAAAGTGATGTTTGGATATAATCCAAATGTGTGACCACTAGTACAATGGTTCTTAGCCCTTTTGACCTAGGGGCCCGGGGCCCACTCAAATAGGACCATCCTTTTGATTTGAATCATATTTAATAAATACATCTAACCTACTTAGAGTTGACAACCTTGTCAAACAATATGAAAGTGTGTGTTAATCACAACTATTATTTGAAGAACTCACTAAACACGCTGCATACGAAGATACTTAAATAACAGATGAAAAAGAGTTTTGTATATAATTATTTAGTGCTAATATTAATAAACTAAATTAGTAATGCATTGGTTCCCTAAATAAACGTTATAAAATTGAAGTGCAATTTTATTAGTCATAATTTTTGCGGTTAAGAGTTTAGCTCCAGGTTTGTTTGTTATAGTCATTACTGCCACAATTGGTGGAAAAGTGTATTACAACTGCGGATATTTTTTGTGGCCCTATCGGGGGCCCTTTGGTTAAGAACCACGGCACCAGTAGAAACATATAATAGTGCAACGTGAGAGAAATACTGTCACTTGTAGCAATGCTTGCCAAGTTCTGAATCATTCTGATGTTCTTTGAAAGCACCATTATCTGTACATAGGTCCAAGGGTAACTGAGAATTACGGACAGTCAGTGAATGCAGTCCAAATAGCACAAGTTTGAATTCCACTTTTTGGCAGCTTCCCGTCACTTCCACCTCACTCTCTCGGCTTCCGGTTGCTCCAACGTTTCCCCCTCTTCTTCGTGCTCGCTTCTAGAAGCAGCAGTTCATCTTCAGTATATTCAGCTTAAAAACGATAAGGTCCAAAGTTTGATTTCTGTTGCCATGCCCGCCATGATTAGAAAACAATGCGTTTTCTATATGTAAGTAGGAACACACATTGTGTGCTGCTATGGAAACAGAAATAATTGCGCAGAAGACGTCATTCCCGGAAATGATTAAAATGACGAATATATATATATATATATATATATATATATATTTGTAGTGTGTATATTGTACATACTACATGTTGTTATGAAGGTGTTTGTTACTACATTATATATATATATATATATATATATATATATATATATATATATATATATACATATATATATATATATATATACTTGCAGCGTGTATACAAAACATATTAAATAATGTTATAAAGGTGTCTGTTACTATATTATATATATGCAGTGTATGTATTGTAGATATTAAATATTGTTATAAAGGTTCCTGTTACTACATTTTATATATATATATATATATATATATATATATATATATATATATATATATATATATATATATATATATCAACGTGTTATATACACACTGCAAGTATATATATATATATATATATATATATATATATATATATATATATATATATATATATATATATATATATATATATACTTGCAGTGTGTATATAACACGTTGATGGAGTGTTTTGAAGTTGTTTTAGAGGCTTTGAAGGCTACATTGTGGACTCCAATTAACTGCATTTTCCAAGCCATTTTTTATCATCTTTAACATGTAAAACAACAAGATATATGTTCTTGTCTCTCATGATTGCGAACGATAGGCAATATTCCAAAAAAAAAAAAAAAAGTGCAGTTCCCCTTAAACATCCAGGGCTCTACAATTATTAGGAATAAAAAAATATTGTCGACTTTATCTTGCTGGTTAATCTTTCAGGCGGTCAGCAGAAGGGAGGGGTTATTTCTTATCTGTTGCTTTCTTTGGACTAATGTTGAGCTAGTGAAACTAGAAACATGTTGTAAAAAGGAAAAAAAAAACACTTAAAAAGCACATAAAGTAGCACTTAGCAAAGTAGCTAAAGACAGCACTGCTGAGCTAACAATGAGCACCAGAAATGATCAGTCCACCCTAAATGGCCACACTTCAGGCACACCAAAGTATGTTTCTACAAATCAAAAAAAATCGTAAAGTGTGGAGTTCGTTAACTGAGGATCGATGATAACTTACTAAATGCAGACGTGTTTAAAGTGTCCACGAAAAAGTAGAACTGAAACCTTTTGTACAACCATGAATCCAGACAGTATTCCGGATCATTCCAAATAATCCCTTTGATGGTCTTCCCCAACCCAATCAGCCATGTTGTATGTTTTTAATGCCTTCACATCAAGTCGACTAACAGAACTACATGCTGCCGTTTGTTAGAAATGGCCATAGCGAAAGATTTCCGCATGTACGAGCCAGTCTGCCCCACAACAAGAGGATAGAGAAAAATAAGGAATTTATTGACTACCATTTCCTCCATTATCTAATTTCAGATTTGTAGGTTTAATGAGGATAACAAATACACAAACATGGTACAAACAGATAAGGAAAGTAGATTTTGCACAGTAGGACCTATTTAAAGGGGAACTGCACTTTTTTCTGGAATTGTATCTGTCACAAACCTCATAAAAGACAAGAATACACGTCTTTTTTCTTTTCTTTTTTTTAATGATTTTAATAATGATGAAAACGTTTGGAAAATGTGGCCAATGGGTGTTGCCTTCAACACCTCTAAGACAGCTTCAAAACCCTCCAACGTTTTATGTACACACTGCAAGTATACATAAAATGTACTAACAGAGACTTTCTTAACAATATGTAATATGTTTTATATACACACTGCAAATATATATATATATATATATATATATATATATATATATTATATATAAAACATAGTGACATACACCTTCATAACAATTGGTAATATGTCTTATATACACACTGCAAGTATATATAAAATGTAGTAACAGACACTTTCATAAGAATATGTAATATGTACAATATAAACACAGCAAGTATTTTTATTTATATATATATATATATAGTGTATTAACAGACACTTTCATAACAATAACTGTTATGTACATGTACAATATACACACTGCCAGTATATATATAATGAAGTAATAGACACCTTCATAACAATATGTAATATGTACACTATACACACTGCTAGTATTTATAATGTAGTAACAGACACCCTCATAGCAATATGTAAAATGTACAATATACACACTGCCAGTGTATATATATAACGTGGTAACAGACACCTTCATACCAATATGTAATATGTACAATATACACACTGCAAGTATAGATAATGTAGTAAGAGACACCTTCATAAAAATATTAAGTATGTTTTATATACACACTGTAAGTATACATATAATGTAATAACATACATATTCATAATAATATGTAATATGTAAAATATACACAATGCAAGTAAATAAATGATAAATAAATGGGTTGTACTTGTATAGCGCTTTTCTACCTTCAAGGTACTCAAAGCGCTTTGACACTACTTCCACATTTACCCATTCACACACTGATGGAGGGAGCTGCCATGCAAGGCGCCAACCAGCACCCATCAGGTGCAAGGGTGAAGTGTCTTGCTCAGGACACAACGGACATGACGAGGTTGGTACTAGGTGGGATTTGAACCAGGGACCCTCGGGTTGCGCACGGCCACTCTGCCACTGCGCCACGCCGTCCCTGTATAATGAAGTATAATGAAGTAAGAGACACCTTCATAACAATATGTAGTATGTTTTATATACACACTGCAAGTATATATATAATGTAGTAACATACACCTTCACAACAATATGTAATATGTACAATATTAAACTTATTTTGGTCATTTTGGGGCATTGATTTCCGTTTCCATACTCCTGGCAATAAACGCGAGTGTTTTCTAATCATGGCAGACTTGGTAATAGACAACAAAGTCGACTATTTTGGGACACAAGAGAATTCACAACATTGTCTTTTTGAATCTGAACACGCCGAGGATAAACTACTGCTTCTAGAAGCGAGCACAAAAGAAGAGTGAGACAGAGCAGACGGAAGCCGAGATAGTGAGGTGAAAGTGACTCGAAGCTGTAAATGTGGAATTTGAAGACGTTATTTCAACATTAATGGAGTGCATATCAAAATAAACCGGAAAAAAAACGCTTATACAGGTTTCGGAACCAAAATAAAGTAATGTTGGTGGTTTTTGAATATGTTTTAAATAGAATCGATTGCACTCATTAGCTGCTTGGCCAACCACCAAGAACGAGTGAATTTTTACATGTCAGAATGCAAAAAAACAACAACAAAGTTTTGTCTTCTTTTTGGCTAAAAAGTGCATCTCCCCTTTAAATGACAGTAACAATAAACCTACTGACCCCTAACCATTATTCCAAACATGTCTTTGTTTTAGTTTAGTACATGGAAATTTGTTGCCAACAAGGTTCATGCACACAGAAGGGGCTCCTACTGTGTTAAGCTGACCTAACAACAAAACCAGAATGCTATTTAAAAAAAAATAAAACATTTTCCACTTGCTGTAGGTCTCTAAAGTATGCCCTTGCTGTGTGAAGGTGTATGCCAGCATCCACCGGGCTATAAAATCTGCAAACACAGCACATGCATGAACGTGGAGCGTGCCAAATGATGTGTGCGGGCACTTGTGTTACAGCGTAACGCCAACGTTTGCGTTGTGATTTCAACATGTGTTTTCGTTTTCCCACCATGGCGGACGGCTTCTACGCGCACATTCGAATAAAAGACGCAAGGAGGACGGCGTCGTTTCGGCCCGTCCTCGTCGCCGCCGCGGCACGGAAATGTACGGCTGTCAACGCGCGTGCACAGTGTGTCGCACTTGCTCCTACAGCAAACAAAGGGAGACCGCACACAAGGTTTGGGCCGCGGCGAGGACGCCCCAAGGACACGGCAGACGGAAAGTAAAACCATACGTGCGGGACGAGGGAAAGAAAACCATTTGGACGGAGAAACGAAGGAGGAATGTTCCATAAGGGGAAGCCGATGCGTGGGATGTACACAACTGCTCTTAGGGAAAAATGTCCCTTAAAAATATGTTTTGCTTTTTCTTTGGATTTTATGTACATGTTTGTACACAGGAAGTAGTCTACTGTAAATCAGTGGTCCCCAACCTTTTTGTAGCTGCGGACCGGTCAACGCTTGAAAATTTGTCCCACGGACTGCGGGCGGGGGGGTTGTTGGTTTTTTTCATAAAGAAATACAATCATGTGTGCCTAAAGACTGTATCCCTGCAGACTGTATTGATCTATATTGATATATAATGTATATATTGTGTTTTTTATGTTGATTTCATAATAAATAAATATATATATATATATATATTTTATTTTATTTTTTCTGTTTGGGGACCACTGGTCTAAATGATCCAAGTACACATAGTGATACAGAAGCACAAACAACCCTCGAATGACCTCCTTGACGTCAAGCAATGTGGCTGTAGGCAACCCCCTGATGTTGTCTTTTTATGAGCCCTACAAGATGACACTAGCTGCATTAGGCCATCGACAACTGTTGCTCACAACAAAGTTATTAGTGTTATTTGTGCTGACTGAGCAGTTTGCGTAACACCACATTACATTATTGGTTGTGTTGATGCTGTGTTGTGCAATACTCTTGCTTAAATTACCAATTGGTAAAAAAAACAAAAAACGTTTTTCTTTACTTTTCACTTCTTCCTGCTCTCCAAAAGATTACCACCCTGAAAGAAATAAGACTGTTGATGAGTTTGCACATGCTCTCCAATCATCGATTTATTCCAATTAACACACCCCCTGAGTTTTAGGTACTGTAACAGCCTTTATTTCTTTTTCACCTTTTTGCACTTGTGTGAAAATTAAGTATGTTAGGAATGAGACATCAGAAATTATTTTCAAAAACTGTGTTGGCCCTGTGATGAGGTGGCGACTTGTTCAGGGTGTACACCGCCTTCCGCCCGAATACAGCTGAGATAGGCTCCAGCAGCCCCCGCGACCCGGTCGGGACAAGCGGTAGAAAATAGATTGATGGATCATGATGTTAATACAGAAGTGTGTTGTTTTCACTCCTTAAAGGGGAACTGCACTTCTGTGCAACTTTTACCCATCGTGCACAATTATTATGAAATCACATATATATACATATATATATATATATTTACATACACACACACATATATACTGTATATACACATACAGTATGTACACTGTATATACATATTTACATACATACAGACATACATACACCTATATACATACACATATATATAAACACACATATATACATACATATAAACACACATGTATACATATACATACATATATGTGTATTATATATATATTTATATGTGTGTATATATGTATATATATATATCATATAAAAGTGTATATATGAGCAAATATATATATATATATATTTGAGTATGTAGACAGTAGAGACACACACATATATATATATGTGAGTGTGAATGTTGTCTGTCTGTGTTGGCCCTGCGATCAGTGGCGACTTGTCCAGGGTGTAAACCTCCTTCCGCCCGATTGTAGCTGAAATAGGCGCCAGCGCCCCCCGGGACCCCAAAATAAGGCAATAAGCGGTAGGAAATGGATGGATAGAAGGATGGATATATATGTATGTATATTTGTGTGTGTGTGTGTGTGTGTATATATATATATATATATATATATATATATATATATATATATATATATATATATATATATACGCACACCTTTATTTTCATGATCGACCCTCCCACTGGAATGAACTCTTGTGTAAAAAAATGATAATCAAAACAAATACATTACATTGTTCAAATCTTACACATGCTCAGTACTGCTTGAAAGGGGCATTCATTCATTTATGAAGCAATTGGTGAATTTTTGCACACAAAAAAAATTACAACTTGAGTTGAATCATTAAAACCAAAAATAGTTAAAGGCATACTTTTAAAATTGTATCGCTGCCATGTTGCATTATTTTATTTTTGCATCTATTTTTTTATTTGCAAAGCGCCGGGATAGGCTCCAGCTTACCCGTGACCCAGACTATATGGAGCATGGATGCATGGTTATCTGCATTTGTCTGGGGTGGATGAATAATTAAGCAGCCTGCAGCCTCCATTAAAACAACCTGATGGCCAAACTTTACTTGTTTAATTAAAAACACTTAAGGCGTGTGTGTGTGTCTCTTTAATGACTCGCTCCGTCTCCCTCGCTCTCTCCTTGATTGCGTGAAGGCCGTGGATAAATGCTCTCTATTAACAGGAGGAAGTTCGCCGCAGTGTATGGGGACGTGTGCTAATACTTGTATACATATAGTGTTAATACATCTGAATAGTTCTTACACACGCCTTCTTTTGTCCACGTACATGCATGGATGGTGTGTGTGTTTGAATACGTGTGTGTGTTCTTGTATTTTTACACTTCTTGAGACATCAACAAGGTAAAGTAGCTTCAATATGAGGAGGGTTGAACAAGTTAGGACATAAATTATGGTCCCAATACGGAAAACCATTGCATCTAATAGAGAGCCAAATACTACAGTCTGTGAACATTGCTCCAAAGTAAGGATTTTTGGTTGATTTCATGTCCATAAAAAAATAAACATTGACAAGTGCAAAGGGAGCAATATATGATGAAACAAAAGGCCAGCTAAAGAAGTACTTCCTTATTCATCCCCGAAAAAACCCACCAGATGAACAGCTGGTTTTACGACTTCTGGTGCTGACGTAAGACAACCCACGTCCCACATGTGACCATAGGATGAACACATACACTAGGGTACTAAGACTATAGTGGCCATTAACAATTAGCTTCTACAGCTGGGTTGCCCAAAGTGCGGCACAGAGGCCATCTGTGGTCCGTGACTTCTTTGTCATCGGCCTTAAGCACATTACAAAAAACAAAAAATAAAGATCTCATTTGCACCCCTGGTGGTGAAATCTATCAAAATGAGGGCGGTCCTAAAAAGGAAGGATTTTTCAAATTGACTGTGTGTCGGTTTTAAAAGTGCTCCCCCCCTGGTCAACATATGTAATTACAAATGTGTGTAAGAAATTTAATTGCACCCCCTTTGGCCGAAATAAATTAAAAAATAGATATGTTGTATAGAGACATACTGCAATAACTTAAAGTAACTAATTTAGATTAAAAACCAATTACCAACAAAGAATATAAAACATTTTAAATAACTAAAAGAAGTCTTTTTCTCAATGTTAACACTTTTTTTCTTATTAAATTGGGAACAATTTCTCATATTCTTTCTGTTACTGTGATGTTGCAATAATTTCTCATAGAATTATTACATGTTTATGTAATATGACTTTTTAATACAAAATGGTTGCCATTCATCTTGCCATCTAAAATTCTGACTTTTATCGCAATATTTCAATTTTTTTCATTGTTCTTGTAAAATACTGATTTTTTTTTAGTAAAATTATGACAAAAGTCAAGTAAGATGCTGATTATTATTATATTTTCTAAAGTGTTCTTATAAAATTGTGACTTTTGTCGCGTAAAATTACGACTCTTTTCATAAAATTGCCAAAATGTTAAGCTTTTCTTCTAAAATTGCGACTGTTATAGAGTAAAAGTCCAACTTTTATAATTATATTGCACAAATGCTCAGGTTTTTTTTCTAAAATGTTGACTTGCGTTGAGTATAATGACGACTTTTATTATAATACTGCCAACATTCTAAGTTTTTCTTGAGAAATTGTGACCTTTTTCTTGTGAAATTCCAACTCATATATTATTAATGTTGTAAATACACTTCTTTATATATCAAGAAAGGGTGTTCCTAAAAAGGTAGGAATTATTTGTAGGTGTCAAGAAAGTAACAAATACAAGAACGTGTGTGTGTGTGTGTGTGTGTGTGTGTGTGTGTGTGTGTGTGTGTGTGTGTGTGTGTGTGTATGTGTGTGTGTGTGTGTGTGTGTGTGTGTGTGTGTGGAATGTGAAGAATCCCACTCCCTTAAAGTGTCACGTTATCGAGCAGCTTCATCTTCACCTCGGTCCCTCTTTCTTTTCCTATCTCTGCTTTCTTTCTCCCCGTTTCCTTAAGCCTGCCAAATTATTACAACAAAAAGGTCAGGGGTCAAACTCTTTACCTTTGCTCGAAGACACGCAGCGGGAGGCAAAGAAAAAAAAAAAAAGAGGCGGGGAATTCAAGAGATGTTTTTTGCCTTTTGTATAAACCGGTCTCCAGCTGGGAAGTCACATACAAGATAAAAAATATACATTGGAACCTCGCCGCTTTTTTTCCTACGCTTTGCACTCCGCGGCTTATAAAACAGTGCCGCTAATTGTCAAAAATATATAATTTTCCCACTAATTGTCATATTTTGTTTTCAATAGTGTTCATTCAACCAAAGCATAGGACTGAAATGGTGTGTTATTTGTGCTACGGCGCCATCTTTAGAACGAGTCTGCTCACTGCAGGTGCTGCAAGTTGAAAATGCACTTCCTGTTTTGCCTTGAACCGAAAGTAAAACAGTCCATAGCGTTCCTGGTCAAAATGATTTTCCGTTCATCACACCAAGCGAGGTGTGTGAGTTTTACAATTCAACTAAAACAATTTATACTTACTAAACCGTCCCCATGCTTGATGTTTTTAAGAGTGTGTTTGTGCATATTTGTACGTGCTATCGTAATGTAATCAAGCTCTCACCGTTAGCATTAGCTAATATGCTTACACGTTTACAAGTGTCTGTGTTAGTGTTATTAACTTACAATGGCATTCTTTTTGTAATTTTTCAGTTTCACAAATTCCTCAGTGGATTCACTAAGACATCATCTTGGAGTTTTTTAGTCTGTTTAGCTGATTGGAGAGCTAGCTTCCGTAGCTAAGGGGTCCATGAGGATGACTTTTGTTTTGTTCGATCAGCCGTTTACTGCCATGTTACAGACACCACAATTGGAAACAATTAAGGTATGGAAACAAACCTTTACAAAACCTTTCGACGTAAATAACTAATTTCATAACGTGTACCATATTTTTCGGACTATAAGGCACACTTAAGATCCTTTATAACCCGGTGCGCCAAATGTATGGAATAATTCTAGTTGTGCTAACCGATCTCGAAGCTATTTTATTTGATACATCGTGAGATGATATCCACCACTGTTGCCATTTCAAATATAAAGTTGTGTAAAATTATTACTTATATCTGTCAGTAAACTTGCAATTAAAGCGCTAAAACATACCGGTATAGTGAGTTTACATTATTCACCCAACGAACTTTAGTTATTAGAGAGTTCCGGTCGGACGGTTTTTCCCGGGTGTTGTTGTTTCCGTATGAGGAGATGCTGCTCCGTTATTGATTGAAGTAAAGTCTGAATGTCATTAAAACAGTTAGCGCCATCTTGCACGCTAAAACCGCGACAACAAAAATGGCAGGGAGAAGACGCTGTCATAGTGGAGGCACATAAATAAGACCTCCCACAAAATGACGCATCCTGAAGCGACGAGTAAAATTCCAACTGTTATCATAATATCGTACAAATGTTCAGTTTTTCTTGTAAAATTCTTACTTGCGTTAAGTAAAATGACGACTTTTATTATAAAACTACCAAAATTCTAAGTTTTCCTTGAAAGCAGCTTGAAGATGAACTGTAAAACATTATCTAAGCAACATTTTGACCAAAGAACCACCATTACATGGTATGTAGACCACAAGGGCGTGTTTTACATTTACCTAAAAAAAAAAAAATTTGTATTTTTTCCTGTCTTAAAATGAGCTTGTGTTACACAGTTTTTTTGGGTGAGCAGTGGTGTGCGGTCAGGGCGAGCGAGGCCTTCTCTGCTGGCCTAACATAAATAATGATAATTTATTAATAAAAGTTCATTTTAATCTACTTTCCATAAAATATTCATCATATTCTCTTCATGTCTTTTTTGGATCGAGTATTGCTTGTTTTTAACGTTCAAGATTTTATCCAATCAGAAGTCAGTGCTGTATGAATTCTGCTGGATAGACAGTTGATAGACAGCTGTGATAGCCAATTGGATCACGAGTTGTTGACAATAGGCCATCTAGGTATCCTTATGGTCAACGTGAACATTTGAACTTTTTCTTTGTGAGTTAAAGTGAGAACCAATTATTTCTCCATTGGCCGCAAATTAAAGTTAAAATTAAAGTACCAATGATTGTCACACACACACTAGGTGTGGTGACATTTGTCCTCTGCATTTGACCCATCCCCTTGTGCACCCCCTGGTAGGTGAGGGGAGCAGTAGGCAGCAGCGGTTGCCACGCCCAGGAATCATTTTTGGTGATTTAATCCCCAATTCCAACCCTTGATGCTGAGTGCCAGGGAGGTAATGAGTCCCGTTTTTATATTTTTTTGTTTTGACTCAGCCGGGGTTTGAACTCACGACCTACGCATCTCAGGGCGGACACAAATTACAACTGTAATTTGCGAGAAAAGGGGGAAAGGGGCATCGGAGGCCATACCCGGCCAACGGAGCAATCATCGGTTCTCACTTTTTTAACTCGCAAAGAAAAAGATCAAATAATGTATTTATTTATTTTTCCACATTGAATATTCTCATTACAATTATTTTAATTTTGACAGTACTGGGGCGGTATAGCTCGGTTGGTAGAGTGACCATGCCAGCAACTTGAGGGTTCCAGGTTCGATTCCCGCTTCCGCCATCCGAGTCACTGCCTTTGTGTCCTTGGGCAAGACACTTTACCCACCTACTGCCAGTGCCGCCCACACTGCTTTAAATGTAACTTAGATATTGGGTTTCACTATGTAAAGCGCTTTGAGTCACTATAGAAAAGTGTTCAATAAATATAATTCACTTCACTACTACATAAGGTGTGTATTAAATGCTGATTCATTGATTTTTAAATGTGCCGAAATATAGCCTGTTTTGTACACTGTTGAGGTGTTTCAATGTACAGTAAATTGGTAATGGTAAATGGGTTATCCTTGCATAGTGCTTGTTCTACCTTTTTTAAAGAACTCAAAGTGCTTTGACACTATCACCCATTCACACACTGATGGAGGGAGCTGCCATGCAAGGCGTTGACCAGGACCCATCAGGAGCAAGGGTGAAGTGTCTTGATCAAGGACAAAACGGACATGACAGGGATGGTAGAAGGTGGGGATCGAACCAGGAACCCTCAGGTTGCTGGCACAGCCCCTCTCTCAACTGCGACATGCCGTCACCAGTAGTGCACAAGCGTGTTTCTGAATAGTATTTCTCCAGCCGTGGTCATGTGGTGACATCAACCATGGTATTTTGAGGGGTATTTATCAAAGTTGGACTACGTAGGACAGGGGTCACCAACCTTTTTGAAACCAAGAGCTACTTCTTGGGTACTGATCAATGCGAAGGGCTGGGCTACCAGTTTGATACAAACTTTAAAAAATTGCCAAAAATAGCCAATTTGCTCAATTTACCTGTAATAAATAAATCTATTTATATATCAAAAAATGGGTATTTCTGTCTGTTATTCCGTCGTACATTTTTTTTCCTTGTAATAAGGTTTTTTGTAGAGAATAAATGATGAAAAAAACACTTAATTGAACGGTTTAAAAGAGGAGAAAACAGGAAAAAAATTAAAATGTAATTTTGAAACATAGTTTATCTTCAATTCCGACACTTTAAAATTCAAAATTCAACCAAAAAAAAGAAGAGAAGAACTAGATAATACGAATCTTTTTGAAAAATAAAAAAAATAATTTATGGAACATTAGTAATTTTTCCTGATTAAGATTAATTTTAGAATTTTGATGACATGTTTTAAATAGGTTAAAATCCAATCTGCATTTTGTTAGAATATATAACAAATTGGACCAAGCTATATTTCTAACAAAGACAAATCACTATTTCTTCTAGATTTTCCAGAACAAAAATTTTAAAAGAAATTTAAAATACTTTGAAATAAGATTTAAATTTGATTCTAAAGATTTTCTAGATTTGCCAGAATATTTTTTTTAAATTTTAATCATAAGTTTGACGAAAATATTTCACAAATATTCTTCGTCAAAAAAACAGAAGCTAAAATGAAGAATTAAATTTAAATGTATTTATTATTCTTTACAATAAAAACAATACATTTACTTGAACACTGATTTAAATTGTCAGGAAAGAAGAGGAAGGAATTTAAAAGGTAAAAAGGTATATGTGTTTAAAAATCCTAAAATAATTTCTAAGGTTGTATTTTTTCTCCAAAATTGTCTTTCTGAAAGTTATAAGAAGCAAAGTAAAAAAAATAAATGAATTTATTTAAACAAGTGAAGACCGAGTCCTTAAAATATTTTCTTGGATTTTCAAATTCTATTTGAGTTTGGTGTCTCTTAAAATTAAAAATGTCGAGCAAAGCGAGACCAGCTTACTAGTAAATAAATACAATTAAAAATTAGAGGCAGCTCACTGGTAAGTGCTGCTATTTGAGCTACATTTAGAACAGGCCAGCGGGCGACTCATCTGGTCCTTACGGGGGCACCACGTTGGTGACCCCTGACGTAGGACATTACTGAAGGCCTAGGTGGGATACGCACTGTGGGTGAGGGCACCATCTTAAGGAATGTTTGCAATAAAACACAGCAAATGTAAAATTATAGTCAATATTTCTGAATGAATCCACCAAAAAAATTGCAAAACTCAAAACCCGAGTGAGATTCAGATTCTATTTCCATCACAATAGTGTTTGACTTCTAAATGGTCGGATCTAGGTTGTTGAAGACGTATTAGATGGCGGCAAGGAATATTAGCAATCATGTCAGATGTCTGCATGACATACTACTCAGGCACCGACATGATTGGTGGTATGAGCAAAAGTTGACATGTGATTTTTGTGAACCCTCGTCCCGTTTTTTGGCGCGCCACGCGGCCCCACATGTCATGGCGTGACAGGCGGCGTGTGGGGGAGGCCCGGGGCCAACGTCAACAACGTCTGCTCCGGGCCAAGAGGGGGAAAAGTGGAATCTAGCGAAGAAGAAAGACAGGAAAGAGAGCGAGGAATTGGCGAGGAAGGAAACCGAGGAGAGGGCAAATATTTGAGAGGGAAAGGATGGAGGCGATAAGAAGGATGGAGGGCGCTAATGGGAAGAAGGAAGGGAAAAGGCAGGAAGAAATAAGAGCACTTTGTTACTTTGCCAAGGTTTTATCACCTGAGTCACAAACAATATTATTGAGAAACATTTAATCTGTAATAGGGCTAGGCTAGTTTAGCTTTATCTAGCATGACCTGCTAGCTAGAACTGAAAATCTATTCTTCATTAAAGGCCTACTGAAACCCACTACTACCGACCACGCAGTCTGATAGTTTATATATCAATGATGAAATATTAACATTGCAACACATGCCAATACGGCCGGTTTAGTTTACTAAATTACAATTTTAAATTTCCCGCGGAGTTTCTTGTTGAAAATGTCGCGGGATGATGACGCGTGCGCGTGACGTCTCGAGTTGTAGCGGACATGTTAGCCCAGCACCACTTACGGCTAAAAGTCGTCTCTTTTCATCGCATAATTACACAGTTATTTGGACATCTATGTTGCTGAATCTTTTGCAATTTGTTCAATTAATAATGGAGACTATAAAGAAGAATGCTGTTGGTGGAAAGCGGTGGATTGCAGCTGTCTTTAGCACCGAAACACAGCCGGTGTTTCTTTGTTTGTTGTGAAGCTTTAACACAGAGCGGTCAAGCGAACATATTTCTCTACGACAGGGGTGTCAAACTCAAATACAGAGTGGGACGGAATTTTAAACTGAACAAAGCCGCAGGCCAAGGTTGAACAAATTAACCTTTTAATAGGGACCCAAACAAGTTTTGCATTAAATATTGAACAAGCGAGGTTTACATAACTTTATAGTGACATGCAAAATCCAGTTTCAAATAATAATAATAATTAAAAAAATATCAATGGTATATCAAATAAAATTTAAATAAAAAATGAATGACTCTTTTCTATTTGCAGCCTTCTGAGGTAAATATCAAAATAAACTTTTTCCACAGGCTAATAATACATTTGAAAATAAAATAACAATAATGAATGAATCAAACATTCAAGCCTTGAAGTAGCAAGAGAAAGTACATGAATAAAACTTTAATTATTGCTCAGTTTGCTACACTGATTTGCTTTACCACTGAATATGGAACAAGCAATAATTATATAACTTAATTGTGCAAAATCAACTTTAAAAAAAAACAAAACGAAAAAACAATGGTAAAATCAATAACATTCAAATAAAACATTTAATGCCTCTTTTCTATCTG
This sequence comes from Nerophis ophidion, assembly GCF_033978795.1. NCBI lineage: Eukaryota > Metazoa > Chordata > Actinopteri > Syngnathiformes > Syngnathidae > Nerophis > Nerophis ophidion. The sequence continues at coordinate 13,166,771 of NC_084639.1, read as the reverse complement.
CAGCTTTCTGAGGTAACTATCAACATCACATTTTTCCACAGACTAATAAATCTTAAAATAAAATAACAATGAGATGGGTGGGGTTGGGGGTGGGGGGCAGGGTTAGGTGGTAGCGGGGGGTGCATATTGTAGTGTCCCGGAATAGTTAGTGCTGCAAGGGGTTGTGGGTATTTGTTCTGTTGTGTCTATGTTGTGTTACGGTGCGGATGTTCTCTCGAAATGTGTTTGTCATTCTTGTTTGGTGTGGGTTCACAGTGCGACGCATATTTGTAACTGTTAAAATTGTTTATACGGCCACCCTCAGTCTGACCAGTATGGCTGTTGAGCAAGTATGCTGGCATTCACTTAAGTGTGTGTATAAGTCGTATATATTATGTGACTGGGCCGGCACGCTGTTTGTATGGAGGAAAAGCAGACGTGACAACATATTGTAGACAAAGCTAAAGGCAGTGCCTTATAGGCACGCACCCAATATTGTTGTCCGGGAGGAAATCTGGAGAAATTGGGGAGAATGGTTGTAAAATCAGGAGAGTTGGCAAGTATGAGTGTTAGCGGCGAATGCAGTGTTACAGCGGCTCTGCCGCTGTATAGTACCGGCGGGCCAGCTCTAATGTTAATTTGATATTGCCTCAAGGGCCAAATGAAATTGCACGGCGGGCAAAATTTGGCCCGCAGGCCAGAGTTTGACACCCATGCTCTACGTCAACCAGCAAGTTTTTTGATGGGAAATTGTGATATTAAGTCGGCTCTTACCGGAGACTTCAGTTGATTATGGGACCTCCTCCTGCAGCTCAAAAAGGCAGCTGTTATCTTGGCTCCTCGGCTTCTCTCAGAGACACTGGCGTTCACCGCAGCCATCCAGGTATGAGTTTACAATCTCACTAAAACACCATTAAAACAATAAGCAGATAAGGGATCTTCCAGAATTATCCTAGTAAATGTGTCTAATTACATCTAAAAACGCAGCCTGCCGCCGCCTTTTCTTTTTCTTTTTTCTAGTACTTCACTCTAAACGTCCTCATCCACAAATCTTTCATCCTCGCTCAAATTAATGGGGAAATTGTCGCTTTCTCGGTCCGAATAGGTCCAGCTGCTGGTGGCTATGATTGTAAAAAATGTGAGGATGTGAGGAGCCCTACAACCCGTGACCTCAGGCGTACATTGTCTGCTACTTCCGGTACAGGCAAGGCTTTTTTATTAGCGACCATAAGTTGCGAACGTTATCGTCGATGTTCTCTATTAAATCCTTTCAGCAAAAATATCGCAATATCGCGAAATGATCAAGTATGACACATAGAATGGACCTGCTATCCCCGTTTAAATAAGAACATCTCATTTCAGTAGGCCTTTAAAGGCTAACGTGTTATTTAAGTTAGAGTGTTAGTTGAGGTTTATTTATATATCTTAGCTAACTATTAGTTGAAGGTTATCTTCCATTCCATCTAGCTAACAGTCATCTTGGCTAACTTGCTATTTTTGCAAACTAGCTTGTTGACGTCAAGCTTGTTAACTAACAAGCTAGCCAAGATAGCACATTAGCTTAGGCAGGTAGCTTGTTAGCTGAGCTTTATCCAACTATTTATCTTTCTAACCTGCTACATGATATCCATGCTAGTATTCCTCTTGCGCACAGCGTAGTTATCTAAACTAGAGCTATCTGAGCTAACTTGTTGGCTGAGTGTTGTCAGAACTAAATCAGTCAGGGTGCTGTACCAGTCATGTTAAGCTAAGTGCTACATGGCAGCCGTTTCGACAGGGGCTACTTTCACATTTAAGTAAATAAAACATAACTTGCCGTTGTGGCTTGTGCAGCCCTTTGAGACACTTGTGATTTAGGACTATATATATATAAAAACATTGATTGATTGATTGATTGATTGACATACTTGCCAACCCTCCCGGATTCTCCGGGAGACTCCCGAAATTCAGCGCCTCACCCGAAAACCTCCCGGGACAAATTTTCTCCCAAAAATCTCCCGAAATTCAGGCGGAGCTGGAGGCCACGCCCCCTCCAGCTCCACGCAGACCCGAGTGATGTGTCGACAGCCTGTTTTCACGTCCGCTTTCCCACAATATAAACAGAGTGCTTGCCCAATGACGTAATACCTGTACAATGATCGAGGGCGAGTTCTTGGTTTCTTATGTGGGTTTATTGTTAGGCAGTCTCATTAACGTCCTCCCAGCGCGACAACAACACACGTCTACCGTAAAGCAGTTTTTCTGCCGTAAACAGCAATGTTGTGAAACTCTTAAACAGGACAATACTGCCATCTGCTGTGCATGCATATGTGACAATAACATCTACAGCTTTTAAAGCAGTGGTTCTCAACCTTTTTTTAGAGATGTACCCCCTGTGAAAATGTTTTAATTCAAGTACCCGCTAATTAGAGCAAAGCATTTTTGGATGAAAAAAAGAAAGAAGTAGAATACAGCACTATGTCATCAGTTTCTGATTTATTAACTTGTATAACAGTGCAAAATATTGATAATATGTAGTGGTATTTCTTGAACTATTTGGAAAAAAAGATATATAAATAACTAAAAACTTGTTGAAAAATAAACAAGTGATTGAATTATAAATAAAGATTTCTACACATACTGCGACAAGGTAGCGACTTGTCCAGGGTGTACCCCACATTCCAACCAATTGTAGGCATCAGCGCCCCCCGCGACCCCAAATGGAATAAGCGGTAGAAACGGATAGATGGATAGCTGTAAATATACTCCTCCCCTCTTAACCACGCCCCTTGCCCAACCCCCCCACCTCCCGAAATCGGAGGTCTCAAGGTTGGCAAGTATGTTGATTGATATAACTCAATGTGATTTACTTTATTGTCAACTTAAAAATGTGCTATTAATACACAATTGTTTTGCTAAAAAAAAAGAAAAATGATTCCCAGTGTCAATGTTTCAATGGTTCATCGTATTTTATTGCCGTATGGAGCAAAATAAGTGCAGGCATGTTGTTGTTTTTGTTTCTCTACTATCGACAACAATAGAATGCCCTGGATGTTTGCCCTTACTAGCTTAAGGTCGCTGTAGTGAGGTGACGTACCTAGTTAGCTCTATGTACCTACTTATGTTAGCTGACTTGCCGTCATAGTTTAGCTGTATTTATCTAAAAAAACAACAACACCAGGGAAGTTGGCACGTTGTGTAAATGCTAAATAAAAACACAATAAAACGATTTGCAAATCCTTTTGAACTTATATTCAATTGAATAGACTGCAAAGACAATATATTTAATGTTACAACTGGAAAACTTTGTTATTTTTTGCAAATTTTAGCTCATTTTGAATTTGATGCCTGCAACAGGGTTCAATAAAGCTGGCACAAGTGGCAAAAAAGACTGAGAATAATAAATAAAAAACTGAAAACATTGGCGATGAGATCCCATCAGGGAGGAGAAGGTGGTTGTCAGCTTGAAACCAATTAACCTCGTCAGAACTCGCATTTTTGTCTATTTTCATTTTGTCATGGAAAAAAAGTGTTGATTAAAAGAAGCTGTAGTTGGTTTTGAGTAGTTATATGTAAAACAAAGCACTCAAAATAAGGACATTATATTCAAATAACCTGAACACACACACAAATGAATAAATAATAGATTCACACCCACATGGCTAATTAGGCTGAGCAGTTAAATGAATCTCCTGCTGTTTTATGTTTTTCTTTCACTATAAATGTCACAAATAGACCTTAAAATGTGTTTTTTCCCAGCATGAATGTTGTGACTACAGAGCAAACTCAACATGAACATTGCATCATCATAAATACAACATCCGTGAAGTTGGTAAATGCTAAATAAGAACAGAATCCAATGATTTGCAAATCCTTTTCAACTTATATTCAATTGAATAGACTGCAAAGACAAGATATTTAATGTTCCAACTGGAAAACATTATTTCTTTGCAAATATTAGCTCATTTAGTATATGATGCCTGCAACATGAATCAAAAAAGCTGGCACAAGCGGCAAAAAAGTCTGAGAAGTTGAGGAAGGCTCATCAAACACTTATTTGGAACAACCGACAGGTGAACAGGCTAATTGGGAACAGGTGGGTGCCATGATTGGGTATAAAAGCAGCTTCCATGAAATTCTCAGTCATTCACAAACAAGGATGGGGCGAGGGTCACCACTTTGTCAACAAATGCGAGAGCAAATTGTCCAACAGTTTAAGAACAACATTTCTCAACCAGCTATTGCAAGGAATTTAGGGATTTCACCATAAAAGGTTCGAAATATCATCATAAGGTTCAGAGAAATCATTGCAAATAAGCGATGATATTATGGAACTTGGGCTTCACGGTGGCAGAGGGGTTAGTGCGTCTGCCTCACAATACGAAGTTCCTGCAGTCCTGGGTTCAAATCCAGGCTCGGGATCTTTCTGTGTGGAGTTTGCATGTTCTCCCCGTGAATGCGTGGGTTCCCTCCGGGTACTCCGGCTTCCTCCCACTTCCAAAGACATGCACCTGGGGATAAGTTGATTGGCAACACTAAATTGGCCCTAGTGTGTGAATGTGAGTGTGAATGTTGTCTGTCTATCTGTGTTGGCCCTGCGATGAGGTGGCGACTTGTCCAGGGTGTACCCTGCCTTCCGCCCGATTGTAGCTGAGATAGGCGCCAGCGCCCCCCGCGACCCCGAAAGGGAATAAGCGGTAGAAAATGGATGGATGGATTATGGAACTTGGATACTTCAGGCAGTACTGCATCAAAAATCGACATCAGTGCGTAAAGGATACCACCACATGGGTTCAGGAACACCTCAGAAAACCACTGTCAGTAGCTACAGTTTGTTGCTACATCTAGAAATGCAAGTTAACACTCTACTATGCAAAGCAAAAGTCATTTATCAACATCACCCAGAATTGCCGCGGGTTTTTCTGGGCCTGAGCTCATCTAAGATGAACTGATGTAAAGTGGAAAAGCGTTCTGTGGTCTGACTGGTCCACATTTCAAATTATGTTTAGAAACTGTGGATGTCATGACCTAAGACGAAAAGAACCATCCGGACTGTTATAGGCACAAAGTTCAAAAGCCAGCATCTGTGATGGTATGGGGGTGTATTAGTGCCCAAGCCATGGGTAACTTACACATCTGTGAAGGCACCATTAATGCTGAAAGATACACACAGGTTTTGGAGCAACATATGTTGTCATCCAAGCAACGTTATAATGGACGCCCCTGCTTATTTCAGCAAGACAATGCTAAGCCACGTGTTACAACAGTGTGGCTTCATAGTAAAAGAGTGTGGGTACTAGACTGGCTTGCATGTATGTGTGGCACAATATGAAGCCTAAAATACCACAACAGGGACCCCAGACGGTTGAACAACATAAGCCGTACATCAAGCAAGAATGGGAAAGAATTCCACCTGAAAAGTTTCAAAAATTGTTCTCCTCAGTTCCCAAACGTTTACTGAGTGTTGTTAAAAGCAAACGCCAAGTAACACAGTGGTAAAATCCATTAATGCATATTAACGCACCAAGTTTCACGGGGGACATATATTAGGGGACAGGACAGAGAAAAGGACAAAGGTGGATAAACGCTAAAAGGTAGGAAACAAAGTGTGATGGAGGGACGTGAAAGGAAGCAGCCAATAAAGAGGAGAGAACTTTATCTTTGACGTGGTCTTAATCCCGGCGCTGAGTGATGTTTCCTGCGTCTGAATGGTCCGGTCTGTCCATCCTGTGCTTAGCGTGTGTCTCCCTGGGTAATTTAAGGAGTCTTTGTGAGCGTTAAGACGTCTTTCAGGCCTGGATTGAGTCCACTTGACGAGCACAATGATGCTACAAGTGGTGCCACTCAATACCTTCTCATGGAAAGCCGTCTTCGGTATTTGCTGGAAATTAATTTGCTTGCTGCCGCATTTGTCTGCTTCCTCCATTTGAAAGTCTCCATTTTACAAATTAATGCATTTAAAGAAGTTGTACGTAGCAGTAGAAAGTATACCGTACTTTATAGACTACAGAGCTCACAGGCATATAAGCCACACCCACTAAATTTTAGAGGGAATGGTAAATGGTAAGTGGTTATACTTTAGCGCTTTTCTACTTTTTTTTAAGGAACTCAAAGCGCTTTGACACTATTTCGACATTCACCCATTCACACACACTCTCACACACTGATGGCGGGAGCTGCCATGCAAGGCGCTAACCAGGGCCCATCAGGAGCAAGGTTGAAGTCTCTTGCTCAATGACACAATGAACGTGACTGGGATGGTAGAAGATGGGGATCGAACAAGGAACCCTCAGGTTGCTGGCACGGCCACTCTCCCAACTTCGCCACACCACATATAAACGTTGCAAAATTAGTTATGTTCACAGAAATATTTTGTAAATGTTTATTTACAACCCCTAATCGTTTCCAAACGGTGTATGTAACACGGCAGTAAATCGTCTGATTAAACAAAACAGAAGTCATCGTCATGGACCCCCTAGCTCCAATCGGCTAAACGCACTCAATAACTCCACGTTGACGCCTTAATGAATCTACCGAGGAATTTGTGAAAGTGAAACAATACAAAAAAATTCCGTTATATTACTAACACAGACACTCATAAACGTGTTCAGCACATTAGCTAATGCTAACGACGCTAGTGTCATTACATTAAGATGAAAACACTCCTAAAGACATCACACATGTGAAGGTGTATTAAGTATAAACAGTTTTAATTATATTGTAAATTAAGATGCCCGATTATGGCTTTTTTGACGATATTCCGATATTGTCCAACTCTTAATTACCGATTCCGATATCAACCAATACCGATACATACAGTCGTGGGATTAAGACATCGTTATGCCTAATTTTGTTGTGATGCCCCGCTGGATGCATTTAAAAATGTATCAAGGTTTTCCAAAATAAACAAACAAACAAACAAACAATGTTTACTTATATAGCCCTAAATCACTAGTGTCTCAAAGGGCTGCACAAACCACCACGACATCCTCGGTAGGCCCACATAAGGGCAAGGAAAACTCACACCCAGTGGGACATCGGTGACAATAATGACTATGAGAACCTTAGAGAGGAGGAAAGCAATGGATGTCGAGCGGGTCTAACATGATACTGTGAAAGTTCAATCCACAATGGATCCAACACAGTCGCAAGAGTCCAGTCCAAAGCGGGTCCAACTCAGCAGAGAGAGTCCCGTTCACAGCGGAGCCACCAGGAAACCATCCCAAGCGGAGGCGGATCAGCAGCGCAGAGATGTCCCCAGCCGATACACAGGCAAGCAGTACATGGCCACCGGATCGGACCGGACCCCCTCCACAAGGGAGAGTGGGACATAGAAGAAAAAGAAAAGAAACAGCAGATCAACTGGTCTAAAAAGGGAGTCTATTTAAAGGCTACAGTATACAAATGAGTTTTAAGGTGAGACTTAAATGCTTCTACTGAGGTGGCATCTCGAACTGTTACCGGGAGGGCATTCCAGAGTACTGGAGCCCGAACGGAAAACGCTCTATAGCCCGCAGACTTTTTTTGGGCTTTGGGAATCACTAATAAGCCGGAGTCCTTTGAACGCAGATTTCTTGCCGGGACATATGGTACAATACAATCGGCAAGATAGGATGGAGCTAGACCGTGTAGTATTTTATATGTAAGTAGTAAAACCTTAAAGTCACATCTTAAGTGCACAGGAAGCCAGTGCAGGTGAGCCAGTACAGGCGTAATGTGATCAAACTTTCTTGTTCTTGTCAAAAGTCTAGCAGCCGCATTTTGTACCAACTGTAATCTTTTAATGCTAGACATGGGGAGACCCGAAAATAATACGTTACAGTAGTCGAGGCGAGACGTAACAAACGCATGGATAATGATCTCAGCGTCTTTAGTGGACAGAATGGAGCGGATTTTAGCGATATTACGGAGATGAAAGAAGGCCGTTTTAGTAACGCTTTTAATGTGTGCCTCAAAGGAGAGAGTTGGGTCGAAGATAATACCCAGATTCTTTACCGTGTCGCCTTGTTTAATTGTTTGGTTGTCAAATGTTAGAGTTGTATTATTAAATAGAGTTCGGTGTCTAGCAGGACCGATAATCAGCATTTCCGTTTTTTTGGCGTTGAGTTGCAAAAAGTTAGCGGACATCCATTGTTTAATTTCATTAAGACACGCCTCCAGCTGACTACAATCCGGCGTGTTGGTCAGCTTTAGGGGCATGTAGAGTTGGGTGTCATCAGCATAACAGTGAAAGCTAACACCGTATTTGCGTATGATGTCACCTAGCGGCAGCATGTAGATGCTGAAGAGTGCAGGGCCAAGGACCGAACCCTGGGGAACTCCACACGTTACCTTAACGTAGTCCGAGGTCACATTGTTATGGGAGACACACTGCATCCTATCAGTAAGATAAGAGTTAAACCAAGACAGGGCTAAGTCTGACATACCGATTCGTGTTTTGATACGTTCTAATAAAATATTATGATCGACGGTATCGAAAGCAGCGCTAAGATCGAGGAGCAGCAACATAGATGACGCATCAGAATCCATCGTTAGCAATAGATCATTAGTCATTTTTGCGAGGGCTGTCTCCGTCGAGTGATTTGCCCTGAAACCGGATTGAAAGGTTTCACATAGATTGTTAGACGCAAATCAAGTGTAGCGTCCTGGAAGAGTTAGTGCCTCAAGGGGTTCTGGGTATTTGTTCTGTTGTGTTTATGTTGTGTTACGGTGTGTATGTTCTCCCGAAATGTGCTTGTCATTATGTGAAAGAAAAGGGCTAGGATTAAATAAGCGCTGCTTCTTCCTACTCCTTTTCGAACATGTTGAAAAGAGAAACTGGAAATTGTGATGTATCATGTTGTATGCTCTCGCTGGATCGGTTCGCAGCAGAGTGTGAAGCGACCGGAATGAGAATCAGCACCTCCAAGTCCGAGTCCATGGTTCACGCCCGGAAAAGGGTGGAATGCCATCTCCGGGTTGGGGAGGAGACCCTGCCCCAAGTGGAGGACTTCAAGTACCTAGGAGTCTTGTTCACGAGTGAGGGAAGAGTGGATCGTGAGATCGACAGGCGGATCGGTGTGGCGTCTTCAGTAATGCGGACGTTGTACCGATCCGTTGTGGTGAAGAAGGAGCTGAGCCGGAAGGCAAAGCTCTCAATTTACCGGTCGATCTAGGTTCCCATCCTCACCTATGGTCATGAGCTTTGGGTCATGACCGAAAGGACAAGATCACGGGTACAAGCGGCCGAAATGAGTTTCCTCCGCCGTGTGGCGGGGCTCTCCCTTAGAGATAGGGTGAGAAGCTCTGCCATCCGGGAGGAACTCAAAGTAAAGCCGCTGCTCCTTCACATCGAGAGGAGCCAGATGAGGTGGTTCGGGCATCTGGTCAGGATGCCACCCGAACGCCTCCCTAGGCAGGTGTTTAGGGCACGTCCAACCGGTAGGAGGCCACGGGGAAGACCCAGGACACGTTGGGAAGACTATGTCTACCGGCTGGCCTGGGAACGCCTCGGGATCCCCCGGGAAGAGCTAGACGAAGTGGCTGGGGAGAGGGAAGTCTGGGTTTCCCTGCTTAGGCTGTTGCCCCCGCGACCCGACCTCGGATAAGCGGAGGATGATGGATGGATGTTGTATGCTTGCATGTCCGAAATAAACTCAAACTCAATTGTCACACATCTCTGAAAGAGGTCCAGGTAGCCACAAGGGCGGCGCTAAAGAGCCGCGGATTGCTGACCCCCGCACTCGGTAGTAGTAACTATTTGTAGCTAGTAGCAGTCGGTAGCAGTACAGTCAGTGATGTTAGTAATAATGCTAATAGTAGTGGTAGTAAACATGTCCTCCGGGAGGAGATGAAGGCGTTTTTTTGGGGGTTTTTTTTCCCATTTTGCAGAGTTGACCCGCAGCTTTAGCCCCATTGGAGCTTTAACTGCCCAATCAACCAATCATAAATTAGCAGCGGCAGCCTGTCATTAAAGTGCCCAGACATCCGCCCGGCAACGGAATCTCACTCTTTGACTCCACAACAGTTAGCAGGACCGCCTGGGGCGCCGCGGTAACCACGGGGTCATCCTGCTTGACACGCAGCTGGGGTCGAAGGTCAGCAGAGGAACTACTGTGTGTGCACATTGTGTGTGCATGTGTGTGTTGCACTCAATACCCGAGTGCATGATTTATTGTTGGTTTAATTAAAAGCTCCTGGGTGCCAATCAATTAAGTTGAGGTGTGTGTGTGCTGCCTGAAGCAGGAAGTGCAGCAGACGACAAATAAGACCGGCTCTGCTCCCAATGATAGAAGTTGAATATTGTCCACATCACCTTGACGATGGCATTTTGCAACACAAATCTGCCTCTCGCTAAACCAAAAAATAATCAAAAAAAAAAAAGGCACAGTGAAGCTCAAAAAAGCTTGGCTTGATCCTTACTTGAGGTCGACTTTTTATTGTAGGCATTAAATAATACAACTATTTTGGACCTGTAATGATGAAACGGTAGAATAAAAAAGAACAGCAAAAAAAAAAAAGTGTATTGGCCTGGTGAGCTTTGTGCCCGCCTGCCAGTCTGACGGTTGCAAGAAAGTCTATATAGTTCAAGAGTGGGGAGGTCACGATGAGGTCATAGAGGCAGGAAGCCTCTCTCTATCCGCGGATCAGGCGTAGGCCTCCCCGTTGTGCGTGAAGAAGTAAAACGTCAATGAACGACGATATATTCCTAGCCCCGTCCTGCTCTGTCACTGAAAATAATATACGGGCCGTTTTCTAGATGTTCTCACAATCATTGGTCAGAGTTGTGTCTGGAAGTTAGCAAAAATATGCTTTAAATGTGTTAAATTGTATTATTTCACACAAAAGTATTGAATAATTTATTTTACATTAGTGCATCAAATTCGATTTGAGTTTGTTTAGAATGTATAAAAATTGGTTCAAAAATTTTAAAAAAGTGAAGAAAATTGTACTACATATAATCCAAATAAAGTGTATCTTAGGGCTTTGATTTAGCCAGGGGTGACTATATAACATACTGACCTTTTTTGGTTTTATTTTTTGTAAATATTTTGGAAGGTTTTTATTGTAATTTTGTTTGTGTAAACATGTAAAAATTAACACATTTAAAAAAATAAAGAGGAAAAAAAACTTTCATTTTGCATCGTAAAGGTCAAACATGTAAATAGTTGAACATAGTGTCTTTCTGTGTATTTATTTCAATCATTTGTTTATTTACATTATATATTTGTGTGTAAAGGATATCACTACATGGGCTCAGGAACACTTCAGAAAACCACTGTCAGTAACTACAGTTCTTTCTACATCTGTAATTTCAAGTTAAAACATTGTTATGCCAAGCCAAAGCAATTTATCAACAACACCCAGAAACGCCGCCGGCTTCACTGGGCCCGAGCTCCTCTAAGATGGACTGATGCAAAGTAGAAAAAAACAAAGAAGAAAATAATCATTCCATACCAGCATCTGTGATGGTATGTGGGTGAATATTTTCCAGTTTGAACATTAAATATCTTGTCTTTTCAGTCTATTCAATTGAATATGGGTTGAAAAGGATTTGCAAATCATTGTATTCTGTTTTTATTTACACAACGTTCCAACTTCAATGGTTTTGGGTTTAGTACACAAAATACTTAATTCATGCCTGCAGAACATTTTTGTTAGACATATTGACATAAAAACGCTTTGCAACGTCAAGACTCACGACTGCGGCCCAGCAGGAATTCCCACCATCACAACAATGCGTGTTGGCGTTCACAAGCCGCACATTCCCAAGTTTCCTCTGGCCTCTGACAGATTTATGGTGAAAGTAGGGTTACAATGTGACAAGCGGGCACACGCAAAACAAAATGTATGGCATTCCTGCCAACGCACGCAGCACAGGCAAACACCACCCAGGGCTCGCTCATGCGGGTTTGGAATGTGGACGCGAGGCGGCAGTGATGCGCTCGCACCGCCTCGCTATTTGGTGACCCCATGCAGGTGCACACATTGAGTCAACTGCATGCTTATGACTGACACAAAAGGAAGACTATTTGGTGCAACATAAGGGTTCAAAAATGGTCCCTGCACTATTATGCAGTCCAACCGCTACTGCTTTCAGCCAAAGCAAACACAGTGGGACACCCATTTGCGACTTTGTCGGTTTATAACGCGCCAAATATGCCTGTGTGCGAACCATGTCTCATTTATAGTGGCCATTTCAAAGAGTTTCAACGGCGACGTGTTTCTTTCCACAATTGTCCTACATAGTACGGGTCAAAGCTGCGTCGGTCTGTCTTAGAGATCGCTTTGTGCTTTCAGAAAAAATTTGTCCAAACACTTAAAAGTCTAGCTGTCCGTGTATCACTTCCAAACTCCCAGTGTTCCACAATGCCACAAGAAACGCAGACACAACGTAAAAGCATTCCCTTTTGTGTAGTTTTTTTTATTGTAGCTACATGATGGTTAACATTGTGGAGCTCAACAACGAGACTTGTGTGTGTGCATGTGTGTGTTGACATTTAAGCTTGTCGTATATACCTGTATACATGCATGCACGCACACACACACCGTTGAAGTAACATGCTTTTTACGACGTTTGATCAATGTTTGGTTTGGTCGTTGATTTGACCATTGAATTTTAGTCATTTTCCAACCAATATTCTACAACAAATACAACTTTGAAACATGCTTTTTGTCGACGTTTAATCAATGTCAGTTTGTGACGTTGATTTGACCAATGAAATCTGGTCATTTTCCAACCAATATTTTACAACACAAATACAACGTTGAAACAACATGCTTTTTAACGACGTTTGATCAATTTTGGGTTCTGATGTTGATTTGACCATAGAATTTTCGGAATTTTCCAACCAATGTTCTACAACACAAATACAACATTGAAACAACATGCTTTAAAGGTAAAGTTAAAGTACCAATTTTAGTCACAAACACACACTAGGTTTGCCAAAATTATTCTCTGCATTTGACCTATCACCCTTGCAACAACGTTTGATCAATGTTTGGTTCGTAGGTTGATTGGACCATTGAAATTTGGTCATTTCCCAACCAATATTCTACAACACATATACAAAGTTGAGAGAACATGATTTTTGTCGACGTTTTATCAATGTCAGTTTGTGACGTTGATTTGACAATTTAAAATTTGGTCATTTTCTAACCAATATTCTACAACACAAATACAACATTGAAACAACATGCTTTTTAACGACATTTAATCAATGTTCTGACATTGATTTGACCATTTAAATTTGGTAATTTCTCAACTAATATTCAACAAGAAAAATACAACGTTGAAACAACATGCTTTAAACGACGTTTGATCAATGTTGGGTTCTGATGTTGATTTGACCATTGAATTTTAGGAATTATCCAACCAATGTTCTACAACACAAATAAAAAAATAAAAAAACATTCTTTAAAGTTAAAGTACCAATGAGAGTCACACAGATAATAGGTGTGGAGTAATTATTCTTTGCATTAGACCCATCACCCTTGCAATAACATTTGATCAATGTTTTTAGGTGGATTTGACCACTGAATTTTGGTCATTTCCTAACCAATATTCTACAACACAAATACAATGTTTCATCAATGTCAGTTTGTGATCTCTATTTGACCAATGAAATTTGGTCATTTAACAATCTAAGTACAACCTAAGTACAACGTTGAAACAACATGCTTTTTAAAGACATTTAATCAATGTTGTGTTCTGACGCTGATTTGACCATTGAACTTTGGTCATTTCTCAACTAATATTCTACAACACAAATACAGGGTTGAAACAACATGCTTTTTAAACGACGTTTGATCAATGTTGGGTTCTGATGTTGATTTGAACGTTGAATTTTAGGAATTTTCCAACCAATGTTCTACAACACAAATACAACATTGAACCAACATGCTTTGAAGTTAAAGTTAAAGTACCAATGATAGCTACACACACACTAGGTGTGGCAAAATTATTCTCTGCATTTGACTCATCACCCTTGCAACAACGGTTTGGTTCGTAGGTTGATTGGACCATTGAATTTTGGTCATTTCCCAACCAATAATCTACAACACAAATAAAATGTTAAAACAACATACTTTATAACGACGTTTGATCCATGTTGGGTTCTGACATTGATTTGACCATTGAATTTTGGTAATTTCCCAAACAATACTCTACAACACAAATTCAACGTAGAAACAACATGCTTTTTGACAACGTTTGATCAATGTCAGGTCCTGACGTTAATTTGGTCTCTCCTAGAAGGGGGGGGGGGGGGGGGTCAGCCACATCTGCGGTCCTCTCCAAGGTTTCTCATAGGCATTTTAATTGAAATCTCACTGGGTTGGGAGTTTTTCCTTGCCCTTATGTGGGATCTGAACCGAGGATGTCGTTGTGGCTTGTGCAGCCTTTTGAGACACTTGTGATTTAGGGCTATAAAAATAAACATCGATTGATTGATTTGACCATTGAAATTTGGTACTAACCCAACCAACAACGTGAATCCAACGCTAGACGCTAATGATTTCTCAATTTACAAATACAACTATTTTTGAAACACTGTTTTGAAGTCAGTTTTAAAGGACATTTTTGTATAATCAACATAGTATCAATGTCTTGTGCCTGTCGGGTAAACTTGAAGCAATTCACAAAAGAACATTGTTGTTGTTTCGATACTCCAATAACAACCCAGGCACTGCAAGAATTCAAACACAACAATCAGTACTAGTGGATAATATATCAACACAACCAAACTCTGTGAGCCTCTCATGATTTTAAAAAAGTGGTTCCGTCTTTAAACGTTGAGTCTTTTACACACCAAGTCATTGTCTACCTGTCTCCCTCCCCCATCACTAAGAATGTGTCTCTGTGACCTCAGGTACCCTGCAGGTGTGCACCCCTACATAACAGCCCGAAGGAATGTTTTATCTACACAAACACACACAGGGCACGCATGACTGGGCACCAACTACCTGTTTCTGTCGCCGTCTTTATGTCCTACCTGCATCGCCTGCAAACTACACGCTGTAGTACCAGATTATTATAAACACTTTTATTCTTCTGACTGCACCACTTCTTTAAAGTGGCGCTTCACTCGATGACATGATAAAACTGTTATTTTGGCTTTTCAACACTAACCAATAGTATCACAATACAGCGATTGTGCCATAACTGATATTTTGTAAGAAAATCGCGGCAATCTACATTTACGTATACCGTATTTTCCCGACTTTAAGGCGCACTTAAAAAAAAAATGTTTCCCCCCCTCAAAACTCGACAGTGCGCCTTATAACCTGGTGCGCCTAATGTAAGGAGTACGTTTGGTTGAGCTTACCAACCTCGAAGCAATTTTATGTGGTACATGGTGAAATGATAGGTGTGACCAGTAGATGGTAGTCAAACATAAGAGATACGTGTAGACTGCACTATGACAGAAATATGTCTCAAGTAAACAACACCAACATTTTATATATTCCATTGAAAATATAGAACATTACACACGGCGTTCAAAAATGAATCAACATTTTTAGTACAACTTTGGTAAGCTATGAAGCCACACCACTTGATGGATTGTTGGCGCATTAAACATAGGAGTATTATTATTGTGTGTGTGTATATCTGGCTTTTTGTTTCGCAAGATTATGCCAAAGCAACTGTTCTTAACTTCTGGTACCTGCTGATCTGTATTTGGGATCTGCATAAGTCCTGAAAAATTGCGCACTTCCACCTTTGTAGTCCGTGCCGACATTGTAGTCGATAAAATTCTGCTTTTTCTCTATCTTCTTGTTGTGGGACATTCATCCTATGCTAGTAGTGTAAAGTTCTTACTTATATCTGTCAGTAAACTCGCCATGGAAGCGCTAAAACATACCGGTGTAGTGAGTTTACATCATATTGCAATCTAGACGTATCTCTTATATGCAACTGCTATCATATTGCAGTCTACACGTATATCTTATGTGTGGCTGCCATCATTTTGCAGTTTGCACGTATCTCTAATGTGTGACTGCCATCATATTGCAGTTTGCACGTATTTCTAATGTGTGACTGCCATCATATTGCAGTCTACGCGTATCTCTTATGTGTGACTGCCATGAATTACCTTGAATTGATTAACGTGGACCCCGACTCAAACAAGTTGAAAAACTTATTCGGGTGTTACCATTTAGTGGTCAATCGTACGGAATATGTACTGAACTGTGCAATCTACTAATAAAAGTATCAATCAATCAAAAAAAAAAACATCATATTGCAGTCTACACGTATCTCTTATGTGTGACTGCCATTATATTGCAGTCTACACGTACCTCTGAAGTGTAGCTGCCATCATATTGTAGTTTGCACTTATTTTTTGTGTGTGACTGCCGTTATATTGCAGTCTGCATGTATCTCTTATGTGTGACTGCCATCATATTGCAGTCTACATGTATATCTTATGGGTGACTGCCATCATAGTGCAGTCTACCCGTATCTCTTATGTGTGACTGCCATCATACTGTAGTCTACGTCTACATGTATCTCTTATAGGTGACTACATCATAGTGCAGTCTACACGTATCTCTTATGTGTGACTGCCATCATATTGTAGTCTACACTTACCTCCTAAGTGTGACTGCCATCATATTGCAGTCTGCACATATCTCTTAAGTGTGGCTGCCATCATATTGCAGTTTGCATATATCTCTTATGTGTGACTGCCATCATATTGCAGTCTAAACGTATCTCGTGTGATGGCTGCCATCATAATGCAGTCTACATGAATCTCTCATGGGTGACTACCATCATAGTGCAGTCTACCAGTATCTCTTATGTGGGACTGCCATCATATTACAGTCTACACGTATCTCGTGTGATGACTGCAATCATATTGCAGTCTACACGCACCTCTTAAGTGTGACTGCCATCATATTGCAGTCTACTCGAATCTCTTAAGTTTGGATGCCATCATATTGCAGTTTGCACGTATATTTTATGTGTGGCTGCCATCATATTGCATTTGCACGTATCTCTTATGTGTGGCTGCCATCATATTGCAGTTTGCACGTATCTCTTATGTGTGACTGCCATCATATTGCAGTCTACACGTACAGTGTATCTCTTAAGTGTGGCTGCCATCATAATGCATTTGCCATCCATCCATCTTCTTCCGCTTATCCGAGGTCGGGTCACGGGGGCAGCAGCCTAAGCAGGGAAGCCCAAACTTCCCTCTCCCCAGCCACTTCGTCTAGCTCTTCCCGGGGGATCCCGAGGCGTTCCCAGGCCAGCCGGGAGACATAGTCTTCCCAACGTATCCTGGGTCTTCCCCGTGGCCTCCTACCGGTTGGACGTGCCCTAAACACCTCCCTCGGGAGGCGTTCGGGTGGCATCCTGATCAGATGCCCGAACCACCTCATCTGGCTCCTCTCGATGTGGAGGAGCAGCGGCTTTACTTTGAGTTCCTCCCGGATGACAGTGCTTCTCACCCTATCTCCGCCACACGGCGGAGGAAACTCATTTCGGCCGCTTGTACCCGTGATCTTATCCTTTCGGTCATGACCCAAAGCTCATGACCATAGGTGAGGATGGGAACGTAGATCGACCGGTAAATTGAGAGCTTTGCCTTCCGGCTCAGCTCCTTCTTCACCACAACGGATCGGTACAACGTCCGCATTACTGAAGACGCCGCACCGATCCGCCTGTCGATCTCACGATCCACTCTTCCCCCACTCGTGAACAAGACTCCTAGGTACTTGAACTCCTCCACTTGGGGCAGGATCTCCTCCCCAACCCGGAGATGGCACTCCACCCTTTTCCGGGAGAGAACCATGGACTCGGATTTGGAGGTGCTGATTCTCATTCCGGCCGCTTCACACTCGGCTGCGAACCGATCCAGTGAGAGCTGAAGATCCCGGCCAGACGAAGCAGACAGGACCACGTCGTCTGCAAAAAGCAGAGACCTAATCCTGCGGTTACCAAACCGGAACCCCTCAATGCCTTGACTGCGCCTAGAAATTCTGTCCATAAAAGTTATGAACAGAATCGGTGACAAAGGGCAGCCTTGGCCTTGGCAGCCTCTCCTCTCTGAGTTGCCACCTTACCGTGGTAGAGGAGTTTGCGTGTCCCAATGATCCTAGGAGCTATGTTGTCCGGGGGCTTTAAGCCCCCTGGTAGGGTCTCCCAAGGCAAACTGGTCCTAGGTGAGGGACCAGACAAAGAGCAGCTCGAAAACCTCTATTGCATTTGCACGTATCTCTTATGTGTGGCTGCCATCATATTGCAGTTTGCACGTATCTCTTATGTGTGACTGCCATCATATTGCAGTCTACACGTATATCTTATATGTGACTACCATCATATTGCAGTCTACACGTATATCTTATATGTGACTTCCATCATATTGCCGTCTACACGTATCTCTTATATGTGACTACCATCATATTGCAGTCTACACGTATGTCTTATGTGTGACTGCCATCATAATGCAG
The DNA here is from genome assembly GCF_033978795.1 of Nerophis ophidion. Classification (NCBI taxonomy): domain Eukaryota; kingdom Metazoa; phylum Chordata; class Actinopteri; order Syngnathiformes; family Syngnathidae; genus Nerophis; species Nerophis ophidion. The sequence continues at coordinate 13,148,378 of NC_084639.1, read as the reverse complement.
TCTACAAGTATTTCTTATGTGTGACTGCCATCAAATTGCAGTCCACATGTATCTCTTGTTTGACTGCCATCTCCTGGTCACACTTATTATTACACCATGCACTAAATAAAATAGCTTCAAAATCGGTAGGCAAAGCCAGAATTATCCCGTACATTAGGCGCACCGGGTTACTAAGCGCACGGTCGAGTTTTGAGAAAGAAAAAAGGATTTTAAGTGCACCTCATCGTCTGGAAAATACGGTACATTACAGCGTCGCTTCTGCAGGATGCAACACTTTTAAGGGAAAAAAAAACTAATACTTGGCCTTTTTCTCTTGCCCCCATGCAGTGAGAAAGTCATTAGCGATAGTAGTTTGTCCAGGGATTAGGAAGTCAAGCCGGTAAACACTGGCCGCCTTTCAGCTGACAATCAAAAAAGGGAGAAAGGAGGTGAAAGGCAGGAGACAGTAGAAGACAAAATACGTTTCAAGAAGAAACGAGCGGGAATGTCGCCTCCCTCGCTGCTCATTAAAAGTTGAAGGAAGTCAAACATACCCGGTGGCAGCTGGCGCTCTTTCAGCGGGAAACCAAACACGACAGCGCAAACAACTTTGCCCGCTCGTGTTGTCGTCAGACTTCGGAGGGGATCACAAAGGACCCACATTCATGGTGGACACCCACTCCCACACACATTGTGGATTTGCATAAAAGTAATAAAGATGGAGTTAATGAATCCAAAGGTGCAGAAAAAAAAAAAAAAACAGCTGTCCCAAATACTTTGGATCTGGTTTTTAATACTAGTTTATAATTAATTACATTTCAGGTTAAGCTACCTCAGCCATCTTCATTGAAAAGCAATAACGTGCTTGATTGGACATAAAATAATAATGGCTGACATTCACAAAGATCAATTCTTAACTGCTATCTGCACTCAGAGAAAAACGGACCGCTTTGGCGTTTGACAGCGACCGTCAAGTGTTAACTAGTGGCCTGGCAGGCGTATTGCAGCGTTTTCCCACACAATATCAAGAACATATTTGTCAAACTCCTTCAGTCCACTTCAGTTAAAAGCAAAATAAATTGGTTGTTCGTTCTTACAGTAAATGAAAAAAAATATATATTAACGATCATTTATTTTAATGGGATGTTCCCAGCTGCAATTGTTCCACATTTTGTTTTGTTACAACTAGGGATGTCCGATAATGGCTTTTTTGTCGATATCAGATATTCCGATTTTGTCCAACTCTTAATTACCGCTACCAACCGATACGACATATATGTTCGTGGAATTAATACATTATTATGCCTAATTTTGTTGTGATTCCCCGCTAGATGCATTAAACAATGTAACAAGGTTTTCCTAAATAAATCAACTCAACTTATGGAAAAAAATGCCAACATGGCAGTGCCATATTTATTGAAGTCACAAACTGCATTATTTTTTTAACATGCCTCAAAACAGCAGCTTGGAATTTGAGACATGCTCTCCCTGAGAGAGCATGGGGAGGTGGAGGTGGGCAGGGTTTAGCGGGGGGGGGGGGGGGGGGGGGTATAATGTAGGCTGCAAAGGGTTTCTGGGTATTTGTTCTGTTGTGTTTATGTTGTGTTACGGTGCGGATGTTCTCCCGAAATGTGTTTGTCATTCTTGTTTGGTGTGGGTTCACAGTGTGGCGCATATTTGCAATAGTTTTAAAGTTGTTGTATACAGCTACCCTTAGGGTGACCTGTATGTATGCATTCACTTATGTGTGTGAAAAGCCGTAGATATTATGTGATTGGACCGGCACGCAAAGTCAGTGCCTTTAAGGTTTATTGGCGCCGACACCAATATGTTTCGATATTACACTTTAAAGCATTTGTCGGCCTATAATATCGTCAGTACGATATTATCGGACATCTCCAGTTACAACCTTATTCTAAAATGGAATAAATCCACTTTTATTCCTCAAAATTGTGCGCACAATACCCCATGATGACAAAGTGTTTTTTAAATAATTTTTTATAAAATTGCAAATTTATTACAAAATAATAATTCCCAATCAGTTGTTTTAATCGGAAGTTCCCAGCTGTAATCGTTCCACATTTTGTTATGTTACAACCTTTTTCTAAAATGGAATAAATCCACTTTTATTCATCAGGATTGTGCGCACAATACCCCATGATGTCAATGCCTTTTTTAATTTAATCTTTTAAATTGAAAATGTATAGAACAATAAATAAATTTAAAAAATCACATGTACATTAATATTCACAGCCTCATGCTGTTGGATGGGAAACGGTTTTCATCTTGGATGTCTCTGTATATGTTTTGATATTTTATTCTTGATAACTATAAAATTTAATAAACATGCTTCACTACACACCGTAGGAGGATACAATAGCTGACCGCTAACAACGAGCTAGCGCTCGTGAATGTAAACAAATGCCATAGGTGTATCTACACCTGACATCCACTGTAATGATACCAGGTCCAGGACCGTATCTCGTCGATATTACTATGATCACATAAATATTTTTTACCATCTCAAAATCTTTTTTTCGTTTTATTTCTTTATTTTTTGCTTATAAAGTCAGGAAATATGTCCCTGGACACATGAGGACTTTGAATATGACCAATGTATGATCCTGTAACTACTTGGTATCGGATTGATACCTAAATTTCTGGTATCATCCAAAACTAATGTAAAGTATCAAACAACAGAAAAATAGGTGATTATTACATTTGAACAGAAGCGGAGATAGAACATGTTAAAAGAGAAAGTAAGCAGATATTAACAGTAAATCAACAAGTAGATTAATAATTCATTTTCTACCACTTGTCCTTAATAATGTTGACAAAATAATAGAATGATAAATGACACAATATGTTACTGCATATGTCAGCAGCTAAATTAGGAGCCTCTGTTTGTTTACTTACTAATAAAAGACAAGTTGTCCTTTATATTCATTATTTTGTTTAAGGACAAACTTGCAATAAGAAACATATTTTTAATGTACCCTATGATTTTATTTTGTTAGAATAAAGCCAATAATGCAATTTTGTGTGGTCCCCTTTATTTAGAGAAGTATCAAAGTATCAAACAGTATCTAAATACATTTTGGCATGACATATTTCCTGAGTTTATAAACAGAATATACATTTAAAAAAAAACAAAAGAAGATGTTGCGATGCCACACAATATCAATGTAATCATAGTAGTATTGAGTACATACGCTTCTGTACTTGGTATCATTACAGTGGATGTCAGGTGTAGATCCACCAATGGTGTTTGTTTACATTGTGACGCCGGTGAGCGACGGTGTGTAGTGAAGCATGTTTAGCTATTCCTTGTCCTGCAGGGATGATACTTGTAAAAAACTTACTTTATTTGTCACCATGGAGACAAGGATTAGTGATTTAGAAGTAGCTAGATCCACTGCAGACTGCGGATGGACGTTAGCCACTAGCTAGCTAGTAGCAATGGTTATTAATCTAAGACTGCAAAGGAAGCTCAGCTTCCCCTAAAATGTCAAAAAATAAGTGATTAAATATATAGTGTTGTGTGTACATGTTTTTGACTAAATATGCACTACAACGCACTCTTTTGTTCAGTATCAGCTTTTTATCACTGGTTTGATTGATTGATTTAAACTATTATAAGTAGATTACACAGTAAAGTACATATTCCGTACAATTGACCACTAAATGGTAACACCCGAATAAGTTTTTCAACTCGTTTAAGTCAGGGTCCACGTTAATCAATTCATGGTAATGACCGGGCTTAGTCCCTCTCTCATTCCCGCAGCTTCACGGTGCTTTAAACAAGTGTAGATGCTGGACGTCGACAGAGTTCATACACTGCTGAGAAACGAATCGAGTCCTTGGATAAATGCTGGGCTTAGTCCCGCCCATCGGACGCTCAGCGTCTGTAGGGGTCTACGGGGCAGTGGGCCGGCCTCAACATCGGCATGATGATCGGATGATCTGTCCAAGGTTGATTCCCATTTTGATTGACGGTGAAATGAGAGAATCCGCAATCTTGTGTTGTAAACTTCTGTGAGAGCATTTTTCAATATTCATTCAATTGTTCTGAGTTGAGCCCGAGACTTTCCTGATCCTCTTAGCGACATTTTCTTTGTTTAATAACGACTAGCTAGAGCTTCTATTTATGTTGTTTTTTTGTGCTTTGAGACTTCTTTCAATCTGCAGTTTCTGAACTGAGTCGCAAAATGGATCACATCATGGAAAAGCTGGTTGAAAAGGAAAAATTGAATATGAGGGCCAGCATGGACGAATAGAACAGACATGCCATTGTAATGTCTGCTCGCGGAAAAACAAAAATCCTAATCTATGATTTGACTCCCTCAAATGGCCTTGACACTGCAACAACAGGAGCAAGCTGTTCTGAAAACATTCCCGAGGATACCTCAATGATGGACGCTGTTGACCTCCCTCCCTCCTCAACGACACCTGGAGTCGAACTTTTGCTTTCATGCAGAACGGCCCCAGGTCTATGGACACTACATCAACACACCCAAGACAATGGGCATGTACATATGCACACACCCTCCCCCACCCACGCCTTCACCACCACTTGATTACCCTTCGGGGTGATGGACGGCTGGCAGCGCTTCATAGCAGGAGTCGAAGTCGACCTCCAAGGCCTCAACTCCCCTCCCCCCGTTGCGAGTTGTCCTGATTAAGTGTAACATGTTTGTGTGTGCATGGCATGGAGGATTTTTCCCAGTCCAGACTAGGCCCACTTAGGAACCCAGTATAGATTGTATTTTTTTACTCATCTTCTTCCCCAGCGTTTTACCTTTTTCCCGCCTTTTACGGAGCTCCTCGAGGCTACCCATCAGCGTTCCTGTTCTTTAACCCTATACACTGCTTGTTTGTCTAATCTTGAACAGGTTTGTGCTGAAAACAGTTTGTTGTACTTGTTGCAATGGTAATAAAGACCTATCCTATCCTATCTTGTCCATACCGAGCAGCGGGTGCTGCTAATCCCCTCCACCGTCTCAAAGCACTCATAGGCAGATACACTTCGCACTTGCCTCGTGCCAGTCCCATCCAGCGCGCTAGCTAGGTAGCAAGCTGCACTTCATGGCAGATCATTTAAATTTTTGTTTTTTGTTTTTTTAACAACAAACATACACTTATAATGCACACTTCAGCCTGAGAATGTGTGTTCCACCTGACACTAGTGTTTGACTTGTCTCCATTCAATAGCGCACTGTTAATTTTGATTGAAGATTCATTAGTATCGCGGTCCTATACAAATACCGGCATACCGTACAACCCTAATAAGGACATACTTCAGCCTGAGAATGTGTGTTCCGCCTGGTGCTAGTGTTTGACTTGTCTCCATTCAATAACGCGTCGTTAATTTGGATTGATGATTCATTAGTATCGCAGTAATATACTAATACAGTCATACTGTACAACTCTAATAAGGACACATTTCAGCCTGAGAATGTGTGTTCCACCTGACACTAGTGTTTGACTTGTCTCCATTCAATAGCGCGGCGTTAATTTTGATTGATGATTTATTAATATCTCGGTCCTATACTAATACCGGTATACCGTACAACCCTAATAAGGACATACTTCAGCCTGAGAATGTGTGTTCCACCTGACACTAGTGTTTGACTTGTCTTCATTCAATAGCGCACTGTTAATTTTGATTGATGATTCATTAGTATCGCGGTCCTATACTAATACCGGTATACCGTACAACCCTAATAAGGACATACTTCAGCCTGAGAATCTGTGTTCCGCCTGGTGCTAGTGTTTGACTTGTCTCCATTCAATAACGCACTGTTAATTTTGATTGATGATTCATTAGTATCACGGTACTATATTAATACTGGTATAATGTACACCCTAATAGGGACAAACTTCAGCCTGAGAATGTGTGTTCCACCTGGCGTTAGTGTTTGACATGTCTCCATTCAATAGTGCACCATTAATTTTGATTGATGATTCATTAGTAGCGCAGTAATATACTAATACCGTCATACTGTACAACTCTAATAAGGACACACTTCAGCCTGAGAATGTGTGTTCCACCTGACACTAGTGTTTGACTTGTCTCCATTCAATAGCGTGGCGTTAATTTGGATTGATGATTAATTAGTATTGCGGTATTAAACTAATACCGGTATACCGTACAATCCTATACCTACCACAACAAAGGTGCATTGCTGCATTTAAACATTATTCAAACCATATCCAAAAAAGTGGTTGTGACAAACACACACAAAAAGGTGTAGATATGCGCTAGTGTGATACTAAATACCGGTGTAGCAGCAGAGTGTATAAAAAGGTCTGAGCGTTTTAAGAGGGTGTCAAGGCAAGAAAGTAGAATGAAAAGACGTGTGTGTACACAGACATGCCGGGGCCCCTCCAGGCTAAACGAAATGAACTCTGACGGGCCAAAAGCTTTTAAACAAACTGAGCCAAAGAAGGCTCAGAGTCCGTGTTGGACTCACACAAATCCCCCTCCAAAAAAAAAAAGATTTATGAGCCTTTTTTTTCCCCCTCCTGGCTAGATGAGGGCCAAAATACGGAGCAGCTCACTTTCATTAGTGTGATGGTTTAAACTTGAAAGAGCGGCAGCAGCACAATCGGCGCTATTAGGGTTTGATGTCGGGCGGCTGACCCGAGCCAAACGGAGCCGGCCATTACGAAAAGTGGAGTCAAAGGCTTTGCGTTAAACGTAGCTGCCGTGCCATTAGCCGCCGCAAAAGGCAATGCTAATGGTCAATTTTAGAAGGGAAGACTTTGGTGCATCAGGTGATTGAAGGTTGTGTTGTTGCAGACTTAATTGCACAACTCATTAAAAGGCCAAAAGCGGATTTCAGGGCTAAATGGGCTATTTAGCTTCAGAGAAAACAAAACTATTTTCTTTGTTATGTCCAAAACATTCAGTGTGTCCGTGCACTAAACGAGTCCTATTTATCAAAACCAGTGAAGTTGGCACATTGTGTAATTCATGAATAAAATAAGATTTGTAAATCCTTTTCAACTTATATTCAGAACCTCTATGTACCTTTCAGAATTAATGGTGCCTTCACAGATGTGTAAATTACCCATGATTTGGGCACTAATGCACCTCCATACTGTCACAAATGTTGGCTTTTGAACTTTGCGCCTAGAACAATGTGGATGGTTCTTTTTCTCTTTGTTCCAGAAGACACAACGTCCACAGTTTCCAGAAAATATTTGAAATGTGGACTTGTCAGACCACAGAACAGTTTTCCACTTTGCATCAGTCCATCTTAGATGAGCTCGGGGCCAGTGAAGCCGGCAACGTTTCTGGGTGTTGTTGATAAATGGCTTTCGCTTTGTATAGTAGAGTTTAAACTTGCACTTACAGATGTAGCGACCAATTGTAGTTACTGACAGTGGTTTTCTGCTGTGGTCCTGAGCTTCTGTGTGATATCCTTGACACGCTGATGTCGATTTTTGATGCAGTACCGCCTGAGGGATTGAACGTCACAGGCATTCAACGCTGGTTTTAGCCCTTGCAGTGATTTCTCCAGATTCTCTGAACCTTTTGATGACATTACAGACCGTAGATGGTGAAATCCCTAAACTCCCTGCAATAACTGATTGAGAAATGCTGTTCTTAAACTGTTGGACAATTTGCTCTCCATTTGTTCACAAACTTGTTTGTAAAGGACTGAGCATTTCACGGAAGCTGCTTTAATGCCCAATCATGGCACCCACCTGTTTCCAATCAGCCTCTTCACCTGTGGGATGTTCCAAATAAGTGTTTGATGAGCATTCCTCAACTTTCTCAGTCTTTTTTGCCACTTACGCCAGCTTTTTTAAAAACATGTTGCAGGCATCAAATTCCAAATGTGTTAATATTTGCAAAGAAACAAAGTTTTCCAGTTGGAACATAAAATATCTTGTCTTTGCAGTCTAAGTTGTAAAACATTTGCAAATCATTGTATTCTGTTTTTATTTACACAAAGTGCCAATTTCACTGGTTTTGGGTTTTGTACATTTTGCCCACGTACACATGGGCACGGAGAGCTTCCTTTTGTTTTATAAGTAGCTTTTGTCATCACTGGGAACTACTCTATTAATCATGTTTTAAAAAGTGCTGCTAAAGCACACTACAGTGAAGCAGGTTTTAAATAGCCAAAAAAAAAAAAAGAAAAGTGTAGCAATTATTAAGGGTTAAGATTAATGACGCACAAATTGAATTTTTTCTCCCACGTCGTGCGTTTGTGTGCCCCACCACATTTCAGCAGACAGTTAAAAAAAGTAGAAGAGGAAGCTGTGGGCGATCGACTCCTCGCTGTACTCTCAAAGCGGTTTGGTTTTGTCACAGTGTCTTGTTGGGATCATGGGTTAGCGGAGGGGCAAACTTACGACCAGCCCATCTTTGCGCTGTGTGTGTGTGTGCGTGTGCGTGTGCGTGTGTGTGTGTGTGTGTGTGTGTGTGTGTGTGTGTGTGTGTGTGTGTGTAAGTTCTTGAATTTCTACCCTTCTTGAGACATCAACAAAGAAAAGTAGCTTCCATTTGAGGAGGTGTGAACAAGTCAGGACATAAATCATGTTACAAATATGGAAAATATTGCAATATTTTGTGACAGTCACATAATTTTGTAATTTGAAATGTATTCTTTTTTTATGTAAACTTATTACTTTTAAATGCAAAATGGTGACATTTGTCATGAAATTCCGACTTGTATCACAATGTTGCCATTTTTTTGTTGTTCTTGTAAAATACTGATTTTTATTTGTAAAATTATGACTTTTTTTTCATGATTTTTCCAAGTAAAAATTCTGATTATTAGTATAATGTTGCCAAAATTGAAAAGTTTTCTTATATAGTTATGACTTTTGTTGAGTGAAATTACGACTCTTTATAAAATTGCCTAAATTTTAATCTTTTCTTGTAAAAATTGCGACTTATTGAGTAAAATTCCAACTTTTATCTTGATATTGCACAAATGTTCAGTTTTTCTTGTCAAATTTTGACTTAAAATTATGACGTTTATTATAATACTGCCAAAAAAATTATACGTTTTTCTTGTAAAATTCCAACTCACTTTTCACAACAAGCTTTTTTTATATTTGCATAGTATGTATATATTATTAATGTTGTAAATACACTTCTTTATATATCTAGAACGGGTGGTTCTAAAGAGGTAGGCATTTTTCTCAGGTCTCGAGAAAGTAACACTTACAAGAGTGTGTGCGTGTGTGTGTGTCTTTCCTTTACCTCCAGCTCAGATGCATGAGTGGTTAAAAAGGCAGTAGGATAAGCCAAAATATATGTACAGTACATGCGGTACGTGTGTGTCTATCTCCCAGCTGGCCTATTTACAGCGAAAGGAAAACTATGATTAGAGACGCTGCCAGGACACACACATCCACAGAGATATACTCACAAGCTGTCATTACTTGTGTTGTTCTCTTCACATTCCAAAGTACGGACAACAATACTTGAAAAACACACAACCGCACACCATATGACAGAATATGCAATGAAGAAAAATGCAGTTGAAGTGTGACATTGTCCAATGCTGACAGTAGCCATGTGCACATGGACACGTTCAATCGGATTCAAAGTAAATAAAAATGCTACATGTAAACACGCAATTGCTGCTGTCTCCCCCCATTCAAACATGTACAGAAGTAGCATTATATCATGTTGAGTTTGTTGCTTTAAAACGAGACGAGCAAAAACAAAAGTATGGTCTGGAGCAGGCCTGGGCAATTATTTTGCCTCGGGGGGGCCAAATTTAGAGAAAAAATTGTGTCTGGGGGCCAGTATATCTATTTTTAGGAACACTAATAATGTCTGATTGGATGCTAAAAACGTTATGACAGACCTCCTTAAAAAAAGGAATGGAATTTTACCTTTTTTTAATGAATGTGACACCCAGAATGTACATGAAAAAAAAAATTGTTTTAAAAATCTCCTTCTGCGTCTTTCCCTGACACCCGCATTTCAGGCTCTGGAAACACTTTGTGGAAACGCTCCCCACCCACACTGCTTGGTGCCTCTTCTGAGCTGCTGTGACTCAGATTGCGATAGTAACTAATTACATTACCATAGTAACTATTTAGATTGCCATAGTAACTAGTATATCATGCAAAAGTGCAGATTTCAACCATTGAAATACTTTGTATAGTTCAAGACTTACGGTCATTAGAAAACATCACTGCACATCATAATGGCAGCTACATACAAAGAAAATATGCTGACAAGAATGGCACAGAACAGCGACATCCGAAAAGAGAGGTAAAACAAAAGTAGTGAACAGAAGGAAAACATGATAAATGACTAACGTCGGAAAAGCAGGAATGCGCAAAGCTACGTTTGTTTAAAGTCGAAGTCGAATGCTTCTTACGCACTTGCAGTGAGAAAACATGTCCAAAGCTGGCGCCAGAGCAAAAACGGAAACGGACCTTTTCCTTTTATGTTATATTCTGCGCATGTCAAAGACACTCTGTGGAAACGCACCCCAACCCACACTGCTTGGTGCCTAGCATAGTAACTAATTAGATTACCATAGTAACTAATTATATTACAATAGTAACTAGTATATCATGCAAAAGCACGGATTCAAACCATTGAAATACTTTGTATAGTTCAAGACTTACGGTCATTAGAAAAGATCACTGCACATCATAATGGCAGCTGCAGTTTCCTTCTTAAAGATCTAAGAAAATGATTTAGGAATGTCCGGCGGGCCAGATTGAAAAGCTTAACGGGCCACATGCGGCCCCAGCGCTTTAATTTGCCCAGGTCTGATCTACATCAATAATTAATTTGCCCAGGTCTGGTCTGGAGTGGGGCAGTAACAGGGGTTAGTGCATCTGCCTCACAATAGGAAGGTCCTGAGTAGTCCAGGGTTCAATCCCGGGCTCGGGATCTTTCTGTGTGGATTTTGTATGTCCTCCCCGTGACTGCATTGGTTCCCTCCGGGTACTCCGGCTTCCTCCCACCTCCAAAGACATGCACCTGGGGATAGGTTGATTGGCAACATTAAATGGTCCCTAGTGTGTGAATGTGAGTGTTAATGTTGTCTATCAGTGTTGGCCCTGCAATGAGGTGGCGACTTGTCCAGGGTGTACGCCGCCTTTGCCCGATTGTAGCTGAGATAGGCACCAGCACTCCCCGCGACCCCAAAGGGAATAAGCGGTAGAAATGGATGGATGGATGGATGGATGGAAGTATGTGCTCCAATCACTCTATCACAAAAAAAAATAAGAGTTGTAGAATTTATTGGAAACTCAAGCCAGCCATGACATTATTTTCACCAGCGCCCCCGGCGACCCCAAAAGGAATGAGCGGTAGAAAATGGATGGATGGATGGTCGGGAGTGTCATGTTTCGATGTAACAATAAAAGCCGGGATCCAGTTGTCTTAATGAGGCATTAAGAAAATATACTAACATGAATGGCACAGAACAGCGACCTTTCCAAAAGAGAGGTAAAACAAAAGTAGTGAACAGAAAGAAAACATGATGAATAAATAACATGATAAGTCGACTGCTCTTTACGCACCTGCAGTGAGCGAACCTCTGCGCAGATTCGAACCATTGAAATACTTTGTATAGTTCAAAGCTTATGGTCATTTGAAAACTATAGTTTTGATCTTAAAGATCTAAAAACAATAGTTTGGGAATGTACTGCGGGCCGAATTGAAAAGCCCAGATCTTCCTGGACGGTCCTGCGCCTTAATGTCTCAGTCACACAAAGAATTTTCACAGGTGTGAGGCAAAAATAAGACCTGTAACTTCGACAACATAAAAATCGTGCACGAAAGCAACAAAAAGGGTTAACTCACTGATTCTTGGTCCGGTGCTGTTTGTCCGCGAGCGATCTGGCAGTCCACCGCACTCTTAAGTGCAGCCATATTGTCTAATAAACGTCCTGAAGTAAGATCCAGTTCGGGCGGTTCACATGTTACCGATTAGAAGTTGCAAGGTCCATGAGCAGAGCTAACAAAACAAAAGAGGGTGAAATGCGAAGAAAAAAAGTGATGTTGAGAGGAGCAAGCGTAAAGACCGTGTCCTGTCAATTTGGAACTAAAATTTCAGTTCTTTTGGGAAGGGCCTTCGAGCGCCCCCGCAAAAAAAAAAAAGTTGTTGCCAAACAAGTTTTTTTTATGAAGCCAATGAATTTAAGCTCCATTTGTAATAAAATGTGTTATACAGTCGTGATCAAAAGTTTACATACACTTGTAAAGAACATAATGTCATGGCTGTCTTGAGTTTCCAATAATTTCTACAACTCTTATTTTTTTGTGATGAGTGATTGGAGCTCATACTTGGTCACAAAAAACATTCATGGAGTTTGGTTATTTTATGAATTGAATATGGGTCTACTCTAAATGTGACCAAATCTGCTGGGTCAAGAGTATACATACAACAACATACATAATCAATTTTGGTGATGATCAAATCAAAGTTAGAAACAGATCAAATTAGCTTCATGGCACGCCCTCTTAACTTCATGTGAGTGATTATGATTGACAACACCTGTTTTCTTCTCTGAGCCACATTCAAATAGGGCTTATGTGATGCAGTCATTAGACTCGGTTACAAACGCGACAATGGGAAATCCAAAGGGACTCAGCCCAGATCGTAAAAAAAATTAACCATTGACTTGAACAAGTCAGGAAAGTCACTTGGAGCCATTTCAAAGCAGCTTAAGGCCCCAAGAGCAACTGTGCAGACAATTGTTTTCAAGTATAAAGTGCATGGCACAGTTTTGTCACTGCCGTGATCAGGAAGAAAACGCAAGCTATCACCTGCTGCTGAGAGAAAATAATTAGGATGAGCAAGAGTTAACAGACAACCACCAAAAATGAGGTCTGCAATGAATTGGAAGCTGCTGCAACACAAGTGTCAGTGTCCACAGTCAAGCGTGTTTTGTATCGCAGTGGACTGAGAGGCTGCCATGCAAGAGGGAAGCCCTTGTTTCAGAAGAGACACCTTAAGTTTGCTGCTGGACAAAGGTAAGACCTTCTGGAGGAAATTTCTGTGGTCAGATAAAACAAAAATTGAGCGGTTTCAAGCATGGTGGTGGTAGTATAATACTCTGGGCCTGTTTTGCTGCCAATGGAACTGGTGCTTTACAGAGAGTAGATGGGACAATGAAAAAGGAGGATTACCTCCAAATTCTTCAGGACAACCTAAATTCATCAGACCGGAGGTTGGGTCTTGGGCGCAGTTGGGTGTTCCAACAGGACAATGACCCCAAACACACGTCAAAAGTGGTAAAGGAATGTCTAAATCAGGATAGAATTAAGGTTTTAGAATGGCTTTCCCAAAGTCCTGACTTAAATACGTGGACAATGCTGAAGAAACAAGTCCATGTCAGAAAACCAACACATTTAGCTGAACTGCACAGATTTTGTCAAGAGGAGTGGTCAAAAATTCAACCAGAAGCTTGTGGATGGCTACCAAAAGCGCCTTATTGCAGTGAAACTTTCCAAGGGACATGTAAGCAAATATTAACATTGTTGTATGTATACTTTTGACCCAGCAGATTTGCTAACATTTTCAGTAGACCCATAATAAATTCATAAAAGAACCAAACTTCATGAAAGTTTTTTTGTGACCAACAAGTATGTGCTCCAATCACTCTATCACAAAATAATAAAAGTTGTAGAATTTACTTGAAAATAAAGACAACCATGACATTGTTTTTTCCAAGTGTATTTAAACCAGGGGTCTCAAACACGCGGCGGCCCGCAAGACGTTATTTTACGGCCCGCACTTTAATATGAAACGTTAATGTTGGTGCAGCCCGCAAGTTTTATATGAATGGCGCTATACATACTTGTACACCCTCAAATTTTCAGGGAGACCCCCAATTTTCAGTGCCCGTCCATGGGTATTCATTCTCCCAAATTTCACCCAAACAATATTAAGGGGGCACCGTGGGAAACTGCCTTAAGTGTCCTGTACAACCTGTACAAACAGTGTGCCAGCCCAGCCGCATCTTGTATATTTACTTATGTAGACTAAGTAAGCGACTGCAAGACATAGTTGATCAACAGCCACACAGGTCACACTGAGGGTGGCCGTATAAACAACTTTAAGACTGTTACAAATATGCGCCACACTGTGAACCCACACCAAACACGAATGACAAACACATTTTGGGAGAACATCCGCACCGTAACACAACATAAACACAACAGAACTAATACCCAGAATCCTAGGCAGCCCTAACTATTCTGGGCTACAATATACACCCCCGCACCCCCCCAGCCCCGCGCCCTAGTGTATCCCGGAAGAGTTAGGGCTGCATTGGATTCTGGATATTTGTTCTGTTGTGTTTATGTTGTGTTACGGTGCGGATGTTCACCCAAAATGTGTTTGTCAATCGCGTTTGGTGTGGGTTTACAGTGTGGCGCATATTTGTAACAGTGTTAAAGCTGTTTATACGGCCACCCTCAGTGTGACCTGTATGGCTGTTGACCAAGTATGTTTTGCAGTCATTTCCGTGGGTGTGCAGAAGCCTCATACAGTATGTAACTGGGCCGGCACACTGCATGTATGGTGGAAAAGCGGGCGCTAAAGACAGTGCCATCACGACACGCCCTTAATATTGTTGTCCGGGTGAAAACCGGAAGAATGATTGTCTCGGTAGATTATCGGGAGGGGCGCTGATATTCAAGTATTTCCCAGAAAGCTCGCGAGAGTTGGCAAGTCTGTTGCTAGGGCGGGAAAGCCATTCAAAGAAGGTGAATTCATTAAAAAGTAGGTGTTAGATTTTTTTTAAGATATATTTTCTTGCGGCCCAGCCTCACACAGTTTCTGCATCTAGTGGCCCTCAGGTGAATTGAGTTTGAGACTCCTGATGTGAACTTTTGACCACGACTGTACATTCCTTTTTAAAAATGCAACTGTAACCCCACAAGGATTCTGTCATGCGCCTCGGTAGAGATTTTGTTTGTTTTCATTTCAAAGAAAAACACACTTCATATGGTTAACCACTTCACGTCCCATCGACTGAAGCATCTGCTTAAATGTTTGGCGCGCACATTACGCTAATGGCGGCGAGAGGATGATCTTAGCAGACAGGTCGCGTTGAGAGGTTTCCTGCGGTGCCGCTAACGTGCAGGCTCAGCCACCGTGAAAAGCGCTTACACGCCGCAAACGGCCGTCAAGCGCTTGGAAAAGTGACAAGTTGATCTCAGGAGGATCCGGACAGGAGACCGAACGAACGGGAGGGGTTTCTTGGACATGCGCGGAAGGTATACATGTCCGCCACAAACGCCGCTTGGTCGACAAGATGCTGCCTTGTAATTGATGACATAAGCATCCCCAGAAAAGTGCAAATTGAGAATACATGCATCCATCCATCTATTTTCTACCGCTTATTCCCTTCAGGGTCTCGCGGGAGCCTATCTCAGCTACAATATATATATATATATATATATATATATATATATATATATATTGTACATAAAAGACAGTTAAGTCTTAGAGTTCTAAGGTATACCGGTATTAATATAGTACCGCAGTACTAAAGAATCATATTTGGTACTATACTGCCTCTAAAAAGTACTGCTCGACCAACCCCGCCAGTACCCCGTCGTTGTCACGTCGTGTCATTGCTGGTTTATGAGCAGAGGGGCATGTTCGGCAGCGCACAATCACAGAGTACTTACAAGCAGACACAGAGTGTATACAGAAAAGGGAGAACGGACGCATGTTGGCTTAAAAACTAAAAATAAAGTTAAAGGTATAACACTGAAACGCCCTCAGGAAAAGGGGCTTCAAGACATTGCTGGCTAGCTAGCAGCTAAAGTCCATCTGCAGTCTGCAGTGTTGTAGCTACTTCTAAATCACTAATCATTGTCTCCATGGCAACCAATAAAGTATGTTTCTTACAAGTATCATCCTTGCAGGACGAGGAATAGCTAAACATACTTCACTACACACCGTAGCTCACCGGCGTCACAATAAAAAACAAACGCCATTGGTGGATCGACACCTGACATCCACTGTAATGATACCAAACACAGGAGCGTATCTAGTCGATACTACTATGATTACGTCAATATTTTTTAGCATCTCAAAATCTTTTTTCGTTTTTTTATTGATTTATTTTTTTGTTTATAAACTCAGGAAATATGTCCCTGGACATATTTTTGTCCAGGGACTTTGAAAATGACCAATGTATGATAGATCCTGTAACAACGTGGTATCTGATTGACACCCAAGTTTGTGGTATCATCTAAAACTAATGTAAAGCATCCAAACAACAGAATAATGAGTAATTATTACATTTTAACAGAAGTGTAGATAGAACATGTTAAAAGAGAAAGTCAGCAGATATTAACAGTATATGAAGTGGATTAATAATAATTTTGTACAGGTTGTCCTTAATAATGTTGACAAAATAATAGAAAGTAAAATGACAATATGTTACTGCATATGTCAGCAGCTAAATTAAGAGCCTTTGTTTGTTTACTTACTACTAAAAGACAAGTTGTCTTGTATGTTTACTATTTTATTTAAAAACCTCTAAAGGCCTTAGTGTCCACAAATGTGGACAGCACATTTTAGCTCTTATTTCCAGATTGGTGTATACCACTAAAATGGAGTCTCATGCAGACATACGGACACTTATACTACTATTGGGTGGTGTCAGAAGAGTATAACATACAATGGAATTTGGAAAAAAAAAGTGTAAAAATAAAAATTTGCATGTCACTACACATGAAGTACACATTTGTGTAATTATGGACTAAGTACATCATATTAAAAGATGATTTTTAGTTTTTGATTCTAATTAGGGTCCAATAAGCCCAAATAGGAAAGAGAAATCAAATAAAGCATGTAAACAAACAGCGTGGGCCTTAAGAGGTTAAGGACAAACTTGCAATAAAAAAAACATATGTTTAATGTACACTAAGATTTGTTGTTAAAATAAAGCTAGTAATGCCATTTTTTGTAGTCCCCTTTATTTAGAAAAGTAGCAAAATACATTTTGGTACCGGTACTAAAATATTGGTATCGGGACAACACTAACAAGAACACACATTACAGTTGAAGTATGCGATCATTTTTATATCATAATTTTTTTGTAGTTTTTATTTTGTTTATTCATTCTGTGTTTTTACATTGTTTATTGGCCTTTAGGTGTGAACTTACAATGTTTTAACTGTGCTGTGAAGCACTGTGACTTTTTTTGTCTATAAAAATGTATTGTTTTTGTATCAGTCTTTTGTTCCGCTGACATGGTTTGATTCCCAGCCAGGAAATAGAAGGTCAACAATGAATTAAGTCATGATATCATCTTGAAAAACCAAAGTAAAGTCATTTATTTCATTCTGTTAAAGTTTTTTTTGGTACATTAAAGGCCTACTGAAACCCACTACTACCGACCACGCAGTCTGATAGTTTATATATCAATGATGAAATATTAACATTGCAACACATGCCAATACGGCCTTTTTAGTTTACTAAATTGCAATTTTAAATTTCCCGCGGAGTTTATTGTTGAAAACGACGCGGAATGATGACGCATGCGCAAGACGTCACGGACTGTAAGGAAATATTAGCGCTGCACTACTCGCGGCTAAAAGTCGTCTGCTTTAACCGCATAATTCCACAGTATTCTGGACATCTGTTTTGCTGAATCTTTTGCAATTTGTTCAATTAATAATGGAGGAGTCAAAGTAGAAAGATGGAGTTGGGAAGCTTTAGCCTTTAGCCACACAAACACACGGTGATTCCTTGTTTAAAATTCCCGGAGGTGAAGCTTTACTATGGATCAGAGCGGTCAAGCGAACATGGATCCCGACCAAATGTCAACCAGCAGTTTTCCGTGAGAAAATTGTGGTAAAAAGTCACCTCTTACCGGAGACCAGTTGAGCTTGCGCCGTTCATACAGCTGCCGTCGACTTCCCTCAGACACTGGCCTAAACACATCCTTGCACACACCCTTACAACTATCAGTTACTATTAAACTCACTAAAACACTAGCAACACAACAGAAAGATAAGGGATATCCCAGAATTATCCTAGTAAATGTGTCTAAAAACATCTGAATCCATCCCAATGCAATCGCCTTTTTTTTTAACTTATTTTTTTTTTTTTTCCTAGTCCTTCGCTATCAATATCTTCAAACACGAATCTTTCATCCTTGCTCAAATTAATGGGGAAATTGTCATTTTCTCTGTCCGAATAGCTCTTGCTGCTGGAGGCTCCCATTAAAAACATGTGAGGATGTGAGGAGCCCTCACCCTTGTCTGCTACTTCCGGTAAAGGCAAGGCTTTTTATTAGCGACCTAAAGTTGCGAACTTTATTGTCGATGTTCTCCACTAAATCCTTTCAGCAAAAATATGGAAATATCGCGAAATGATCAGGTATGACACATAGAATGGACCTGCTATCCCCATTTAAATAAGAAAATCTAATTTCAGTAGGCCTTTAAATGAGTTTACTCCCCAAAAAATTATCTAATCCACCTCTTTTGAAATCTAAACGCCATCCTTGCTCGTACAAGAAGAAAGAAATGAAAAGGGTTACTTGAAACAAACGTGGTAGGGACAGTTTGACCCTGGAACTGACTATTTCTTTTGGGCAAAATGGTCCCAACAAATGTACTCAGATTTTGATGGTGTCGGACACTGACGGGTCCACTTCCTGTGAAGGGACGGTGGCGGCCTCATGTCCGGGTTCCCAAGTGAGGCGCCCGACCTCATGTCAGCACACACTCATGTCGTACGTAGCCTCGTCAAAGATAAACAAGCCGACACGTCTGGAGGAGCACTCAGTGCAACCTTGACCCAATGCACGCATGCATGCTTCCGCAAGTCTGCCACATGCCGCCGGCACTTAAGGCAAAGCATCATGGGAGTCGTGGCGTTACGCCGCTGTGGCGTCTGCTACGCTGCTTGCTCTTGGCCTTTGACCCTACCACCTTAGCAAGTTATGACCGGCGTAAACGTGACATACTAGCTTAAAATGTGAAAGATGATATACAGTCATATTGGCTGTCCATTTATTTTGACGTGACTAAATAACATTAGTGGCGCCCCCTATGTGTTGTGGTTAGATATACCCTCCAAATCATGACAAATACTCACGACTTACAGGCAATTAAAAAACCTAAAACCAGTGAAGTTGGCACGTTGTGTAAATTGTAAATAAAAACAGAATACAATGATTTGCAAATCTTTTGTGACGCTTGGCTGGCATCGTGGTGCGGGTGGCGCTTTTTCAGGGTGCAGATCGGGCAAAGACCCAGCGTACGGTAAGAAATAAAGATTTATTAACAAATAACACAGACTGGGGAACAGAAACACTGGTGCTAGGCAGAAAAGGCAAACCAAAAGCGCTAGCATGGGAGCTAGGGAAACAAACAGAAACACTTGCACGTGGCACAACAGGCAAAACAAAGAGCTACTAGCATGTGAGCTACAGAAACAACAAAAGGCTAAGAGCGGAAGCTAGCGAGTCCAAATACAGAAAGCCGAGTCGTCACTTGTGAAACACAAATAGTATGTAGCACAAACTACGAGGAGAGAACGAGTGAACGGAAAGGGCAGGCTTAAATACAGAACGTGATTAATAAACACAGGTGCGTGTCAAGGAACAAGTAGCAGGTGGAACAAATCAGAAACTATGGTGACAGAACAAACCAGGAAGTGCACAAACAAACTCAAAATCCCCAAAAGTCTATGATCTGGGTAGCGGATCATGAGATCTTTTTCAACTTATATTCAATTGAATAGACTGCAAAGACAAGATACGTAATGCTCAAACTAGAAAACATTATTTTTTGCAAATACTAGCTCATTTGGAATTTGATGCCTGCAACATGTTTCAAAAAAGCCTGCACAAGCGGCAAAAAAGACTGAGAAAGTTGAGGAATGCTCATCAAACACTTATTTGGACCATCGCACAGGTGAACGGGCTAATTGGGAACAGGTGGGTGCCATGATCGGGTATAAAATCAGCTTCCATGCAATGCTCAGTCATTCACAAACAAGGATGGGGCGGGGGTCACCACTTTGTGAACAAATGCGTGAGCAAATTGTTGAACAGTTTAAGAACATTTCTCAACACTTCAGAAAATGTTGGTCAATATTATGATAAAAGTTTGAATTTTTTCCAAAAAAAAACTTAACATTTTGGCAATTTTATGAAAAGAGTCGTAATTTTACTCGACAAAAGTAACAATTTTACAAGAAAACTTTAAAATGTTGGCAATACTATACCAATAATCGGGAATTTTACTTGGCAAAATTGTGACAAGTCATAATTTTACTGAAAAAATGTCACTGCTTTACAAGAACCACACACAAATTGGCACTGTTGTGACAAAAGTCGGAATTTCATATGACAAATGTCACCATTTTGTATAAAAATTTAATAATTTATCCAGAAAATATCACAATATTACAGAAACAGAAAGAATATGAGAAATTGTTCCCAATTTTATGAGAAATAAGTCGACACAATGTGACACAAAAAGACAGCTTTTAGGTAATTTTGTTTGTTATTGTTTTTTACTGTACATTATTTACTTCGAGTTATTACAATATGTCACTATATACTGTACATCCATCCATTTTCTACCGCTTGTCCCTTTTGGGGTCCCAAGGGGTGCTGGAGCTTTTCTCAGCTGCATTTGCCCGGAAGGCGGTGTACACCCTGGACAAGTTGCCACCTCATCGCAGGGGCAACACAGATACATTCACACTCACATTCACACAGTAGGGACCATTTAGTGTTGCCAACTCTATATACATATTTATTTATTTTTTTAAAATTAATTTTGGCCAAAGGGGGCGCATTTCAATTTCCTACACACACTTTTTATTACATATGTTGGCCAGAGGGGGAGCACTTCAAATTTTTACACACACTTGTTATTTCATATGTTGACTAGAAGGGGAGCACCTTCAAAACTGACACACAGTCAATTTGAAAAATCCCTACTTTTTGGGTAGAAATACAACACACGCACACACACACACTCACACACACACACACACACACACACACACACACACACACACACACACACACACACACACACACACACACACACACACAATATGCACACAATGAACACAGCGACAGGAAAAGGGAAGCCCATTCTTGGCTTTGCATGGCTGCTGTCCATTGACCCATTCAAGCGCCACAGTCAGGTGTGTGTGTGTGTGTGTGTGTGTGTGTGTGTGTGTGTGTGTGTGTGTGTGTGTGTGTGTGTGTGTGTGTGTGTGTGTGTGTGTGTGTGTGTGTGTGATACATATCTAAATTAAAATAGGTCTGCCCTGCTTCCGTGTGTTTGCAGGTATTAAGAGCTCTCTTCCAGTTCAGCTTTTCACTCAGCACATTTCATTAATGCGCCTTCCTCTCCAAACACTCTTTCATCTCGAGGACCCCCGCCCGCCCCCTTCAGAAAGCTCCAAACCGCGGGGCCGAGAGTCCACTACTACCATTACTCAGGTCTTCCTCCAGAATTAAATTGGTGATTAATCGAGCCTCTATGTGCCGTGGAAGTGATTTAAAGTGGCACGGAGACGGGGAAACACTTAAAGAGGATTACTGGAAAGGAAGCAAGATGTTCTTTTTTTTTTTATACATATGGCCCATTAAGTTACATCCAAAGTGAGCCATTAAGTGCAGACTTGTACTTAAAACAAACAAAGCCAGATTTATGGATTATCTCCAAGTTAAGGCCACCGACGGTCACACTCTCCACACGCATGTTTTTTTTGTAACTTTTCCCATGAGAAATCACATAAATTGAATTATTTCATTACAGACGGCCAAAAACACATTTGATAGGGAGTCATTATAGTTTTACGTGCGGAAAAAGTGTGAAATACACTTTTAGCTTCATTCAAGACTTGTTGGCAGATATTTTTCTTGAATTCAATCGTGTTTCTCACCTTTTTTCCCAATAAAAGTACTGGCACTCGCAATTTTCTTTGGCCCCACGTTGGATTTTTATCCCCAATTGAAAAGCATAGGGTCACACACAATGTTCCCTCTAATTTTTCATGCGCCTGAGCAACATCTTCACATTGTTGCCATGTCAGAAGCACACCTGTCCCAAAACTGCCCTAAAAATAACTTTTCTAATATATGTGATTTAGCCAACTTACAATAAAAATAACAAAAAATATATGTTTTTTCAGAAGTTATGTGCTGGTATTGTATGTCTGATCACATTCAATTCCCCTTTAACATTCACATGTTGCACAATTAAATGTAAGCATGGGATAAGGTGTACATTCCTGTAACTGTGTCTGTAAAATATATATTTTTATGAATCTAGTAACAGCATTTCATAAATCCATTCATTTCTCTACCGCTTATTCCATAAATGAACATCCTTAATAAATGACAGTAAAATTAGCAACAACCTGGCATTTATTGAATTCAATTGTGTTTCTCAATGTATTTTTTTCCTATAAAAGTACTGTCACTCGCAATTTTCTTTGGCCCCATGGAATATTTTTTTTCTCCAATTGAAAAGCATTGGGTGACACACAATGTTACCTCTAGTTTTTCATGCATATCAGTAAACGCAAAAACTCCCCGAGTGTTCATGGAGCAACATCAGACATGCACACTGTGACCATGCCGGCAGCAAACCTGTCCCAAATCTTCACTAAAATAACTTTTCTGATATATGTGATTTATCAGACTTACAATGAATTATGAATTATGTACTAGTATTGTATGTCTTGCATTTCACATTCAATTCCCTTAAACATTCACATGTTGCACAATGAAATGTACACACGGTGATAAAGTGTACATTCCTGCATTGTCGACACTGCCTGGGGGGCAAAAAAGTATTTAGTTAGCCACCGATTGTGCAAGTTCTCCCACTTAAGATGATGACAGAGCTCTGTAATTTTCATCATCGGTACTCTTCACCTGTGAGGGACAGAAAGTGAAAAAAAAATCCAGGAATTCACATTGTAGAAATTTAAAGAATGTATTTGTAAATTATGGTGGAAAATAAGTATTTGGTCAACCATTCAAAGCTCTCACTGATGGAAGGAGGTTTTGGCTCAAAATCTCACGATACATGGCCCCATTCATTCTTTCCTTTACACGGATCAATCGTCCTGTCCCCTTAGCAGAAAAAACAGCCCCAAAGCATGATGTTTCCACCCCCATGCTTCACAGTAGGTGTGGTGTTCTTGGGATGCAACTCAGTATTCTTCTTCCTCCAAACACAACGAGTTGAGTTTATACCAAAAGTTTTATTTTGGTTTCATCTGACCACATGACATTCTCCCAATCCTCTACTGTATCATCCATGTTACCACTTTGGTATAAACTCAACTTGTCGTGTTTGGAGGAAGAAGAATACTGAGTTGCATCCCAAGAACACCATACATACACACACCACACACATATATATATACACATATATACCCATATGTATACAAACATACACACACACACACATCTATACAAGCGCCTACATTTTTTTTTAGCGCCTAAAATTGTTTTCGTACAATGCGGCCCCCAAGTCATGGAGTTTGTACAGCCTCATCTTACAGCTTTTGATTCCAAGAGTCCATGCTGAGTTTTTAGTATAAACAAAATATAAGTCGGGCATGTTTGCGCATCCAAACAAGACGGCCACACAAAGCTCTTTTTGTCAAGACGGGGACGGACCATGGCCTGGCAGGAACTCCAGTCATGCCAACAATCTGCAGGGCGCACAAGTGCTCCTGTCAGCACACATGTTGCGTCATCGCTGCCAACGTGGGAGAAGACGGAAGAAGAAAAAGACTTCCTGGTCCATTCCAGTCCAAACATTTTGCAGGACGCGGGCTGGCTTCATTGTCACAGTCTTTTTACTAAGGACACCCTACTCTCCATGTGGCTGTTACTGCAGAGATGTTTCTAATACTTCCATCATCCATTTATAGGAAGTGTGTTTGTTCCTCTATCAGAGAGCCATGCCAAGAGGGAGGACATGAGCCACATTGAAAGCATTCAGACGGCTCTTGTCTTGGCTGACACTCGCATTCTTCTTCCACGACATTTACACCAACTCTCATGACTTTTTGCTCGCTCTGAAAAAGGGCAAATGTCTTCCAATTAGAGCGGGATGTGTACTATTAGGGACTATTTTTCCTATAGAGTCAAGCTGTGGCCTTCATAACGTTTACTATTAATTGTACCTCCATTTGTCACAATTTGATGACAAGAATAATTTTTTTAAAGTCTTACAAGTGTACGAAAGTTAAACATAAAAGAAGTCTCCACTTAATGTTTTCTGCTCTAAAATTTGTGAAAAAATGAGTGGCAAATTTGGTTCATTTTGTTGACTTTGGTTACTAGGTAAAACATTTGAGTGGTTCAGTCAGTGTGACTCTTTGAATCACTGATTCAAATCAAATCATCGAGAAAGTGATCCAAATCAGATGACTCATATGAGTCTTCAGTGATTCCAGTGTATTTGTTGAATCAAATCATCTGAGTAATGTGGGTCAGTTTGATCAAATTATTGACTCAGTACTCATCTGACCATTCCGTTTTTCCAGCACGTCTGTTGAACCAAATCTGTAAACCAATTCAAATGATTTGTTTGAGTCTTTTGTGTTTCCAGAGTTTCCATTGATTCAAATAATTAAATCAATAATAATGACTCATCTGAGTGTTTGGCGTTTCTGGTGCTCCCACTGAATCACACACTCAATCGATTCAAATAATTCATTTGAGTATTCTGTTTTTCTGGTGTGCACGTCGAATCAGTTTGTGAATCGATTCAAAAGACTCATCTGAGTATTCCGTGTTTCTGGTGCTCCCTCTGAATCACTCAGTGAATCTATTCAAATGACTCATCTGAGTATTCTGTTTTTCTGGTGCTCCCACTGAATCACTCAATTAATCAATTCAAATGACTCATCTGAGTATTGTTTTGTTTCCGGTGTGCCCGTTGAATCACTCATTGAATCAATTCAAATAACTCATCTGAGTCTTCTGTTTTTTTTCCTGGTGCTGCCACTGAATCTCTCACTGAATCGATTCAAATGACTCAACTGAATATTCTGTGTTTTTGGTGAGTCTGTTCAATCAAATGTATGAATCTATTTAAATGACTCATCTGAGTATTTTGTGTTTCTGGTGTGCCTATTGAATCACTCAATAAATCGATCCAAATGACTCATGTGAGTATTCTCCATTTCTGGTGAGTCTATTAAATCAAATGAATGAATCAATTCAAATGACTCATCAGAGTATTCTGTGTTTCTGGTGAGTCTGTTCAATAAATGAATGAATCAATTCAAATGACTCATCTGAGTATTCCGTGTTTCTGGTGCTCCCACTGACTCACTCAATGAATCGATATAAATTACTCAACCGAGTATTTTGTGTTTCTGGCGTGCCCATTGAAGCACTCAAAGAATCGATTCTAATGACTCAACTTAGTATTTTGTGTTTCTGGCATGCCCTTTGAATTATTCACTGAATTGATTCAAAGCATTCAACTGAGTATGTTGTGTTTCTGGTGTGCACATTGAAACACACACCAAATCGATTCAAATGACTCATCTGAGTATTCAGTGTTTCAGGTGAGTATGTTTAATCAAATAAATGAATCAATTCAAATGACTCACCTGAGTATTCTGTGTTTCTGGTTCTTCCACTGAATCACTCAATGAATCGATTCAAATTACACAAGTGAGTATTTTGTTTCTGGCGTGCCCATTGAATTATTCACTGAATTGATTCAAAGTACTCAACTAAGTATGTTGTGTTTCTGGTGTGCACATTGAAACACTCACCGAATCGATTCAAATGACTGATGTGAGTATTCAGTGTTTCTGGCGAGTCTGTTAAATCAAATAAATGAATCAATTCAAATGACTCATCTGAGTATTATGGTTCTCCCACAGAATCACTCAATTACCCACCCCCCACCCCCACCCATTTCCTACCGCTTATTCCCTTTCGGGGTTGCGGGGGGCGCTGGCGCCTATCTCAGCTACAATCGGGCGGAAGGCGGGGTACACTCAATTAATTGATTCAAATTACTCAACTGGGTATTTTGTGTATCTGGTGTGTCCATTGAATTAAATCAGTAAATCAATTCAAATAACTCAGAGTATTCTGTGTTTCTAGTGCACCCGTTGAATTAAATCAATGAATCAATTCAAATGACTCATCGGCTGAATAAAATCAGTCAATCGGGTGGTTGAGGAGCTAGATATGTTGGCCCCCCAACCTAATGGTTCTGGGTTCGATCCTCAGTCCCGGTGAAAGTATCCTTGAGCAAGATATTGAAGGTGAATGTGGTAATGGTGTCAAGTACATTTAAGGTAGTAAGTACAACATAAGTATAACTGTTTACATTTCCGTTGCGTCAGTTGAATCAAATCAGTGAATCAAATGATTCTACTGCGAACGTGCCTAGTGACTTTGGACTCACGATTCCTGTTCAGAACAAACAGGGATTCAGCAACCGAACAAATGATTAAGTGTGGTTAAAAAGTCACAAAAAGTCAAAATAAAAGCTTTGATACTCATTCAATTTGGACTCCTGGCAAGACAGTGGTTCAATCCGTGTTAAAAACTCAACAGTTTTGATGAGTCACGCCTTCAAAGTTCCATTATGTCCACGTGGTCTTTAGACCTTGTCACCTGTAGCCTGGAATTCACGTCTCCCCAATCAACACACGTGCACACGCTACGAACTTGGCAAACGCTTCAAAAGAGAAGGGGCTTAGTCAGCGTGCGTGCTCGTACCCCACATCATCCCTAGAAACGTGCGGTTGGTCCGCAGGAATAATGTGCACCAGTGTGAGTTTATTAACGAGACCGCGCTGATTAAAATCAGAGCAGCCTAAGAATGCGTTGGTGTTTGCTATTCATAACACCATCGCTTTGTAGCATGTTAATTTATAGTGTGTGTGAGAGAGAGAGAGAGAGAGAGAGAGAGAGAGACAGAGGGAGAGAGAGGGAGAGAGAGAGAGAGAGAGAGAGAGAGAGAGAGAGAGAGAGAGAGAGAGAGAGAGAGAGAGAGAGAGAGAGAGAAATACAAGATCCCTCACGCCACTTTCCCCCCCAGAGATCCTTGGTGTTTGCAGAGTTGTGATATCATGGATCATCTGATCCCCTCAGAGATGACACGGAAAAACTGCACCACTTAGGAGCTGGATCATGTTACGTAAAATTGTAGGAGTGTCACAGTTGATCGGTAAAAAAATCAAAAAACTATTTCAACTTTAGGAATATCAGTACATTGTTTTACTTTGCAAAGCGAAACCAATTTTGTCAACAACACCCAGAAACGCAGAAACGGCTTCACTGGGTCCGAGCTCATCTAAGATGAACTGATGCAAAGTGGAAAAGTGTTCTGTGATCTGACGAGTCCACATTTCAAATTGTTTTTGGAAACTGTGGACGTCGTGTCCTATGGACCAAAGACGTAAAGAACCATCCGGATTGTTATAGGTGCAAAGTTTAGAATAGTATGGGGGTGTTTATGGGTAACTTACACATCTGTGAAGACACAATCAATGCTGAAAGGTACATACAGGTTTTGGAGCAACATATGTTGCCATCCAAGCAACGTTATCATGGACGCCCCTGCTTATTTCAGCAAGAAAATGCCAAGCCATGTGTTACAACAGTGTGGCTTCATAGTAAAAGAATGCAGGTACTAGACTGGCCTGCCTGTAGTCCAGACTTGTCACCCATTGAAAATGTGTGGCGCATTATGTAGCGTAAAAAATACCGCAATGGAGACCCTGGACTGTTGAACAATTTAAGCTGTACATCAGGCAAGAATGGGAAAGAATTCCACCTGAAAAGCTTCAAAAACGTTTACTGAGTGTTGTTAAAAGGCCATGTAATACAGTGGTAAAAATGCCTGTGCCAACCTTTTTGCAATGTGTTGCTGCCATTAAATTCTATTAATAGTATTCTATCTTTGTCGTTATTTAGAATTTCTGAATCATTTATGTGATAATGTTCATCAGTCAATTCATTGGTGTTAATTTTCAATCTATTAGGCGAAAAAATAATATGAAAATCAAATTACCGGATGCTATTTATGTAGTTTCATCATTTTCCTCGACCGGTGTACTAACCATGTGGTTTATTTTTTACATATGTAGCATCATTTACACGGATAGAACAAATTACTATTGTGACATCTAGTGGACACATTTAGAACAGCAGTTTCTTTCATTCAAAAATGTTGCCTCATTTTTCTACTTAACAAACTTATCCCACGGGCCGGATAAAACTTGTTCGCGGGTCGTAAGTTTGACGCCCCTGGTTAAGCCAATCGGAGAGCTAGCTTCCATCGCAAGTGGGTCCATGACGACGACTTCTGTTTTGTTTGATCAGCCGTTTTACAGGCACGGTTTGGACACAATTAAGGTATGTAAATAAACATTAAATGAATATTTCTGTGTAAATAACTAATTTCACAGTGTATATAACTGAATTATAGTCCGGTGCGGCTAATATACGAGTGTGCTTTGTAGCGCGTGCGCCCAACTGCTGGTAATAGAGCAGGTTTGTAACTCACTGGAGTTACTGAGTCTGTTTAGCTAATTGGAGAGCCAGCTACCGCAATTAGTGGGTCCATGACGATGACTTCTATTTTGTTTGATCCGCCGTTTTGCTGCCGTGTTACAGACACCGTTTGGAAACAATTAACATTTACAAAATGTGTAAATAACTAATTTCACAAGGTATATATCTGCTTCTTATAGTCTGGTGCAGCTTATAAATAGAAAAATATTTGTGTTCCCTAAAATGTAGTGGGTGTGGCTTATATAAAGGTGCGCTTTATAGTCAGGAAAATACTGTAACAGACATTATTGATCGATCGGCACTGCCAAGTCGTCACACACTGACATCCAAAACAGACTTCCATCATTCTTATCAGATACATGATGTCGTATTTGTGTTGCCTGCTATGGTGTGTGTACACGTAAAAAAACACACACACACACTGATGCAAGCTGCATAGTCATCGCTTGTTAAAAAAAAAAAAATACACAAAAAAAACAATACAAGCACGTGTGCTGCAGATTCCTGAGGATGTGAGTCCTCGTATCAGTTGTGCATTCTCTCATCTGCTCTAATGAGAGCCACGTGTGTGCGTGTGTGTGTGTGTGTGTGTGTGTGTGTGTGTGTGTGTGTGTGTGTGTGTGTGTGTGTGTGTGTGTGTGTGCGTGCGTCAGACTTGACTCCATCCCTACAAATGTGGGAGTTATGCAAACTATGTTAGAGCGAGTGCTCATCATACATTACAATCAGAGTGTGTCCAAGTGAATTATCATGCGTTTATACTATATTGAGAAATAATCTTTTATTCCGCAGTGTGAGCAGTTAATATTCTGTCTGCAACACGCACACACGCGCACACTGACAGCATTATCAGGCAGCACCTTGTCACAGAGGCGACGTGAATGCATTTACATGCAGCCCACTTGTGTGTGTCAGCGTGCAGACGTCTCCATGCTCTCATCTGCCAACAGCTCCTCCACGCTGAGGCCCACACCTTGTAAAGAGCACATGTGTTGTCTGCTTGCAAGTGTTGGGGCCGGACTTTCTTTTTTTTTGTTGTTAGTTTTTGTTTTTGTTTTTTTGCACAGGCCTTTCACACAGAAATGCCGCTGTTTATTTTTTATAACAAAACCCTAGACCAGTGAAGTTGGCACATTTTGTAAATGGTAAAAACAGAATAGAATGATTTGCAAGTCCTTTTCAACTTATATTCATTTGAATAGACTGCAAAGACAAGATACTTAATGTTTCCAACTGAGAAACTTAATTTTGTTTTGTTTTTTTGCAAATAATCATTAATTTTAGAATTTAATGGCAGCGACACACTGCAAAAAAGTTGGCACAGGGGCATTTTTACCACTGTGTTACATGGCCTTTCCTTTTAACAACACTGAGTAATTGTTTGGGAACTGAGGAGACCAATTTTTGAAGCTTTTCAGGTGGAATTCTTTCCCATTCTTGCTTGATGTACAGCTTAAGTTGTTCAACATTCTGGGGTCTCTATTGTGGTATTTTAGGCATCATTTTGCGCCACACATTTTCAATGGAAGACAGGTCTGGACTACCGGCAGGCCAGTCTAGTACCCGCACTCTTTTACTACGAAACCACACTGTCGTAACACATGGCTCGGCATTGTCTTGCTGAAATAAGCAGGGGCGTCCATGATAACGTTGCTTGGATGACAACATATGTTGCTCCAAAACCTGTATGTACCCTTCAACATTAATGGTGCCTTCACAGATGTGTAAGTTACCCATGCCTTGGGCACTAATAGTGAAGTGAAGTGAATTATATTTATATAGCGCTTTACATATGAAACACAATATCTAAGTTACATTTATACCAGTGTGGGTATCACTGGGAGCAGGTGGGTAAAGCGTCTTGCCCAAGGACACAACAGCAGTGATTAGGATGGCTGAAGCTGGGATCAAACCT
This sequence comes from Nerophis ophidion, assembly GCF_033978795.1. Classification (NCBI taxonomy): domain Eukaryota; kingdom Metazoa; phylum Chordata; class Actinopteri; order Syngnathiformes; family Syngnathidae; genus Nerophis; species Nerophis ophidion. The sequence goes on along the minus strand of NC_084639.1, from coordinate 13,117,966 downwards.
GGAACCCTCAAGTTGCTGGCACGGCCGCTCTACCAACCGAGCTAAACCGCCCCCATACAATCACAGATGCAGGCATTTGAATGTTGTCCAAGAACAGTTCGGATAGTTATTTTCCTCTTTGGTCCGGAGGACACGACGTCCACAGTTTCCCCAAAAAATTTGAAATGTGGACTCGTCGGACCACAGAACACTTTTCCACTTTGCATCAGTCCATCTTAGGTGAGCTCTCGCCCAGCAATGCCGGCAGCGTTTCTGGGTGTTGTTGATAAATGGCCTCTGCATAATAGACTTTTAACTTGCACTTACAGATCTAGCGACCAACTGTAGTTACTGACAGTGGTTTTCTGCAGTGTTCCTGAGCACATGTGGTGATATCCTTCACACACTGATGTCGCTTTTTGAGGGATCAAAGGCCACGGCTTTGCCTCATACGTGCAGTGATTTCTCTAGATTCTCTGAACATTTTGATGACATTACAGACCGTAGATGGTGAAATCCCTATAATACTTGCAAAAGCTCCTTGAGGAATGTTGTTCTTAAACTGTTGGACAATTTGCTCACGTATTTGTTCACAAAGTGGTGACCCTCGCCCCATCCTTGTTTGTGAATGACTGAGCAGTTCTTGGAAGCTGCTTTTATACCCAATCATGGCACCCACCTGTTCCCAATTAGCCTGTTCACCTGTGGGGTGTTCCAAATAAGTGTTTGATGAGCATTCCTCAACTTTCTCAGTCTTTTTTGCCACTTGTGCCAGCTTTTTTGTAACATCTTGCAGGTGTCAAATTCCAAATGAGCTAATATTTGCAAAAAATTAGGTTTTCCAGGTCGAATATTGAGTATATTGTCTTTGCAGTCTATTCAATTGAATATAGGTTGAAAAGGATTTTCAAATCCTTGTCAACTTCACTGATGTATTTGTGATGATCATGTTGAGTTTGGTCTGTAGTCTAAATATTTATGCTGGGGAAAAAAACACATTTTAAGGTCCGTTTATGATATTTATAGTGAAAGAAAAACATAAAACAGCAGGAGATTCATTTAACTGCTCAGCCTAATTAGCCTTGTGGGTGTTAATATATTATTATTTATTCATTTCTGTGTGTGTCCAGGTTATTTGCCTATAATGTCCTTATTTAGAGTGATTTGTTATACATATGATTACTCAAAACCACCCACAGCTTCTTTTAATTAACACTTTTTTCCACGAGAAAATGAAAATATACAATAATGCGAGTTATGACGAGGTTAATTGGTTTCGCGCTGACAAACGGCCACCTTCTCCTCCCCGATGGGATCTCATCGCCGATGTTTTGTGTTTTTATTTGTCACATGAGTGAAGACAAACGGCCCCAAAGGAGGTGCCGTAATTAGCCCAAACGAGCTCGATTGATGGCTCTGTGTGTCGAAAATAGTCGTCAGCTCATGTAAAACGGAACATTACACACTTCAAGTCTGTTTTGCGTGAAATAAAATGTCTAATTTTGACATTTATTGGTGCACTAATAAATGACTGCACACATTTTTTGACAGATAGTTGTCATTGTTTTGTCTTTTTTAAATCACAAACAAAAGTTACAAAGCAGTCCAATGTCCTCAAACACAAGAAAAACATTTACGTATGTTTTCCTTTATCAGTCTTCAAGCCATGGCACCTCATGGGTTCTTAGCATTAGCGTCCATGCTAATGGAAAACTTCAGCACACCTCTGAGAGATTTAATCTACTTTGTCAAAGTGACAACGTGACATGTTAGCATTTAGCATGTAGCCTCGGTGTCTGGCCATGTTTTGGTTGTTTACACACACGTTGTGTGAGACACCTAGTCAATGAGTACCCGCCATTTGGTTTTCACCATAAGGATGGCGGGGAAACAAGCCAGCATGGGGCCAAAGAAAGTTGTGAGTGCCAGCACTTTGACAAAGAAGGTGAGAAAGACTATTGAATTTGAGAACAAACTCTTAGCTTAAACATCTTCACCAACCCAATTCTTCAATAAAACTTTCTATTTGTGTGTCTTGCACTTTATTTTGTGTTTTGTGATTGAAACTATTCCACTTTCAAAATGTCCGGCTTAATTACACGCGTGATACCATTTTATTATTATTACTATTATTCTAAAACGTCCTACTTGTTTTCTTCATTCGGAATGAATAAGCAATTTCTCAAATTTTTACATTTTACACAACTTTCAAAAGGCTCCTGGCTATGTTAATTGCTAGCATGCTAACATTAACTTGCTCGCATTTTTTGGCAAGTTTTTCAAGAATACCCGTCAAGAGATATTCTGGTACAAGACACCTGCTTACTGTTAACATGCTAATATTAGCATGTTAGCTTTTTTGCAGGTAAACACTGTAGTTAGCATATATAAAAAAAAAAAAGGGTTGTACTTGTATAGCGCTTTTTTACCTACAAGGTACTCAAAGCGCTTTGACACTACTTCCACATTTACCCATTCACACACCCATTCACACACTGATGGAGGGAGCTGCCATGTATGGCGCCAACCAGCAACCATCAGGAGCAAGGGTGAAGTGTCTTGCTCAGGACACAACGGACGTGACGAGGTTGGTACTAGGTGGGAATTGAACCAGGGATGCTCGGGTTGCGCACGGCGACTCTCCCACTGCGCCACGCCGTCCCATACTTTACATATGCTAACTGCTGACATGCTAACGTAAAAAACCTGTGTAATTTTTTGTTACCTATCTGCCAAGCATGTTGAAGGGGGAGTGCACTTTTTTGGGGAATTTTGCCTATAGTTTAAAATCATTATGCGAGACAAAAAGACAAGTTTTTTTCCTCCTTTCTTACATATAAAAATGGTCTCGTTCTTGGTGGCTGGCAATGCAGCTAATGGAAGCAATCAATTCTACCACTAAATCACTTTAAAATGCATTCAGAAACTGTCAATACTTCATTTACATTCCGTAACCTGTTTAATAACCAAACTGCAGCAACATTGTTATTGTAAGAGCGGACCACGGGGAACTCTTTTTTGTTAAGCGTAGTAACACATCGGAGTGCTTAGGTATTAGCCGTAAAAGCTAACTACGGCAAGAGATAAGCTGGCTTCAACGACAGCACGAAACGCGTTTGACTTTATAATGCACAACATAATGCGAGTGTAATAATCTGTACTGAGTGGAAAACATGAACAATCATATTACAGTATCTGTAATGTGTTATTTCATCTTTTTTCTGTACACAGCTAGCCAGACATAGTATGTACTGTAGTTGTACTAACACGCATGATGTGCCGCACGTATTATGATCAATTTTAAAGTCTGACTCACTCGATGGGCAGTTGTCGGTTTGGTTCTGTTGGCTGGGAACATTTTTAACATTTTCACCGGTTAAAGCACTCCATCTATGTTAAAATAGCATGTTTCCAAAGTTCACATTTCGCCACTTGGAGTCACTTTCACCTCACTCCTTCGGCTTCTGTCTGCTCCAATGTCTCACTCTTTCTTCGTGCTAACTTCTCGAAGCATTTGATCATCATCCTCAATATATGAAGGCTTCAAAAAGATAAGGTTGTGAATCCTCATTTTTCCAATAAATAGTCATCTTTGTTGTTTGTTACCAAGTCTGCCATGATTAGAACACACACACACACGCGTTTGGTATTTGGAAGTTTGTTGGGTAAAACGGAAATTAATGCGCCAAAGAATCAGTCCCGGAAATTATAAAAAATGATCAAAATACGGTAAACGTTGTACATGTTACATATTGTTATGAAGGTGTCTGTTACTACATTGTATATATTTACTTGCAGTGTGTATACAAAACATTACATATTCTTATGAAGGTGTCTGTTACTACATCATATATATATATATATATATATATATATATATATATATATATATATACACACACATACACACATACTCGCAGTGTGTATATTGTACATATTACATATTGTTATGAAGATGTATGTTATTACATTATATATATACTTGTAGTGTGTTTATAAAACACTACATATTGTTATGAAGGTGTCTGTTACTACATCATATATATACGCGCAGTGTGTATTGTACATATTACATATTGTTATGAAGATGTATGTTATTACATTTTATATATATATATATATATATACATATACACGATTGCGGCTGAGTTGGGCACCGGCGCCCCCCGCGACCCCAAAGGGGAATGGGCGGTAGAAAAATGGATGTATATATATATATATATATATATATACTTGTAGTGTGTATATAAAACATTACATATTGTTATGACGGTGTCTGTTACTACATTATGTTAATACACTTGCAGTGTGTATATTGTACATATTACATATTGTTATGAAGGTGTCTATTACTACATCATATATATATATATATATATATATATATTTAATTGCAGTGTGTATACAAAACATTACATAGTGTTATGAAGGTGTCTGTTACTACATTATATATATACTTGTAGTGTGTTTATTGTACATATTACATAGTTATGAAAGTGTCTGTTACTACATTATACATTTACTTGCAGTGTGTATATAAAACATTACATATTGTTATGAAGGTGTCTGTTACTACATTATATATATATATATATATATATATATACATGTATATATATATATATATATATATATACATACATACTTGCAGTGTGTCTATAAAACATTACATATTTTTTATGAAGGTGTCTGTTATTACATTATACTTATACTTGATTTCAATAAAAACTTACCATCACTGTAAAGATTAATGCAGTTAAAATCAAACCAATTGTTTATTACTGTTAACTAACTTCAAGCTGTCATATTGTTTGTGGTCTAATTTGAATAAATGTACACAAAATGGCGTCTCTGTCACCTTCAGCTCATTCCGCCGACGGAAACAGGAATCTTGCAAGTTTGTGTACTCGGATGTCATCGATGTTGTAACAACAAACATTATTTCAATTACCATGACCGTAAATTGGACTATTTCTGGTTTTTGGCCTGGGTAAATGTTTAGGAGGTGTAAAGAAAACGACTTGTCTATTTTGGAGCTCAAAGCGATTTGGTTTAGTTGAACAGGTGGAGCCGCCATGCTGGTGACTTAATAACCTTCCAAAAAGTCAAAGTTGTCTTTGCGGCAGCGCGGCCTTCCTTGTGTGTATGTGTAGGCAAACTTTGCATGTTTGCCAGCGATGTATAAATACATGACATGGGGTTTTAAGTGGCTTTGCGGCGCTCTGTATTTAGAGGTTAGATCCTCTCTCACCCCAGTCATGTGGCCCACTCTCTCTTCACGGTCCACCATCTTGCTTTGGGAGTCGTAACGTCGACCTGCGGCAGATCACAACCTCCAAATTCATGTAATGCGACATCTAAATCCTGGAAAAGACTCATGCACATGTCTTCCCAGCGTGTATATTTGGGAGCTGGGAAAATTACTTCCTTAAGGAGACTGGTTAACAAACAGCAGCCTTTGCGATACGACGTTGACGCGAGGGGACCAAATAGTCTCGAATAGTGTGTAGCTATACATATATACACACACACACATACTGTATTTACACAAACACATTTTTCTATACACCTATATGCATACAGATAAGTACATATACACACACGTGTGTGTGTGTATATATATATATATGTATGTGTATACATATACACATATATTCACGTATGCATACATATACACATACATACTGTATTTACACATACACATTTGTCTATACACATATGCATACATACCGTAGATACACACATACATAAATATATAAATGGTAAATGGGTTGTACTTGTATAGCGCTTTTCTACCCCTTTTTAAGGAGCCCAAAGTGCTTCGACAGTATGTCCACATTTGCCCATTCACACAATGACGTCAGGAGCTGCCATGCAAGGCGCTCACCAGGTCCCATCAGGAGCAAGGGTGAAGTGTGCCTAAGGACACAACGGATGTCACTAGGATGATATAAGGTGGGGATTGAACCAGTGAACCTCAGATTGCTGGCACAGCCACTCTACCAACTTCGCCACGCCGTCCCCTATATACACGTACACACACACACACATACGCATACATATATACACGTACACATACATACATTCAAAAATGCATACATACTTTATACAGTACATACATCTGCTCCAAGGTTTCTCATTGTTTCATTGGGTTGACGTTTTTTTTGCCCTGATATGGGATCTGAGCCGAGGATGTCATTGTGGTTTGTGCAGCCCTTTGAGACACTTGTAATTAAGGGTTATATAAATAAACTGTGATTGACTTTGATTGATTGATACACACGCACACACACACACAAATATATGCACACATATACACACATATACATGCACTTACATACATACATACATACATACATACATACACATACACATTCATATATATGCATACATGTGGAATTGGGGGTTAAATTACAAAAAAATTATTCCCGGGCGCAGCCACCGCTGCTGCTCACTACTACCCTCACCTCCCAAGGGGTGATCAATGGTGATGGGTCAAATGCAGAGGATTATTTCACCACACCTAGTGTGTGCGTGTGACAATCATTGGTATATATACACACATACCTGTATACACACATACCTGTATACATACATATTTCTATACACATACACACACACATATATATATATATATATATATATATATATATATATATATATACATATATATACATATATACATATATATATATATATACATATATACATATATATATATATATATATATATATATATATATATATATGTACATACCTACATAAGCATACATATACACATACCTACATACATATATACACATATATACGGTATGCACATACCTATAGACATGTATACACATAACCATACAGATTAATTACATACATATAAGTATTTGTACCTGGCTAAAAAAAGAAAAATTAAGCACGTACTACATAGTTTTGTCTTTAATTAAGTGTTAAATCATCTCTTATATTGCATTATTTATTTTTATTTTACATTAAGATAGGATAGACTTCATTAGTCCCACAATGGAGAAAGATGTGGTTGCAATGCAGATTTAAAAAGTTCACCAAAAAAATAAGGTAAAGGCGCATGAAAAAAAAACAAAAAAAAAACATTAAAAAAAACACAAAGGACAATATACAGATGACAGGCGCACAAACCTGACGCAACCAGCTGCCAATTCAGTGGGACCGTTTATACATACAGCTACAAAACTAAATAAATAATACATATTGCGCACATACGATAGCAACGTGCATAGCCAAACAAACGGTGGTGACCTCTAAGGTGCCCCACGCCATTTTCCGCCGGCGTTGGAGGTGGACCGACCCAACGAAGCAACCAAGAGAGCCAACTCTGTCTTAGGCTACCCACTAGCTCCCGGCCAATTCGACTCGGATTTGACGAGAACCTATATTTATTTCGACAACTGTTTTGGATCAAGTCCACGCGTTACTGTCGACCTTGACGGCCACAGCCCAGTTGACCAACTGTTGGCAGAAGAGTGGGAGGAGAGCAGAAGAAGCATGTCAGGGTCACTTGAGACGTCTCTTCCTCCTGATTAACTTCACGGGGAAAGACGAGGAGGCCGCCTTTCATCTCACCTAATTGTCCATTTAGAGGCCACCGCCGCAGTTTACCTGCTGGAATGTCTGCGTTCCTGTTACAGGAAGTGGCTGCCATCTGTGCCGCCTGTGATTGGTCGGGACGCACGCCATGGCTGGTGGGTGGCAGCACTGAAGGATGGCGGGGGTGGATATGCACCCCCTGAACTTGTGTTTTTGCCTACTTGTTTCTGTCGCCTGCAAGCTCCAGCAAGCACTTTTGTTTTCTCCCTGCCTCTCGTTTGTTTTTCACGGCGTACTCGCGAGAAAGACCTGGAACCCCATCATGAAAAAAACAGTACAGTTTGGCGACATCGCCATTTTTTGGAAAACTTAGGAATAATTTCAGACGGTCATCATTCGGTCACACGATATCCACTCATTTGAGCGGAAACAATTCATTGATAGTCAGCAGAAGATTTTGGGATTTAAGGGACTTTATTGTCGTACAAGCTCAACGTTCTGATACTGATAAGATTTCATCCGTCATCTTCATGATATCATTGAAAAATATCAATCATCCCTACTGAATTTGGTCATTTTTTTAGACACCGGGAAAATTTCATTATGACACGCGGGTATCGATTCACGTAAATTAAAACGGTGACGTGTTTTGATAATTTGCTGCATGTTACGTCACGTCCGGTTCCAAACACTTGGGGGGAAACAATCACTACAGCAGCGCTCCGCCAAACTGCCCCAAGCTAATGTTACAATTTCCCACACCGACACACATAGAAAACACGTTCCAAAATGCGCTAAAATGCTAAAATTACATTGGATTTGCAATGGACATGCTACTGATTAGCATTAGCGATTTTACATCACCACTTCGAAATTTGGTAAAGGCAAGTGTTTAAGTACATTACTTACTGTACAACACTTTGTATGGCGCAACAAAAGACTACATTCAGCAGAATAGCAAAGAGTACTTCTGACGAGGCAAAAATTGTAGCCTACACTTTACTGCCATTTAACGTCTTGGAATTATAACTGCATGCAAAGTCAGTAATATATATATATATATATATACATATATATATATATATATACATATATATATATATATATTTATATGTATATATATATATATATATACATATATATATATATATATATATATATATACATATATATATATATATATATATATATATATACACATATATATATATATATTTTATATATTATACACACACAGTATAATATTTTGCAAATGAGACTGACGTGTAAGAAAACAAAATGTAACGAGTAGAAAAGCAGAGTTATCAGCTCACTGTCAGATGTTAAATCAAATAAGACTGTATTCTTCAACAAATTAAGATTTAATAACACAGTGAAGTATTAAAAATTGGTACTGTTGAGTATTGGTATCAATCCCATGCATGTACCCGGAACACGGTACGAATTCCGGGTACATGCAAGGGATTGAGTACTGGTATGAATCCCATGAGTGTACCTGGAATTCGTACTGTATCGGAGCAAAATATTCAAATTAGTTGACTGAATTAGTGGCTTCAGTGTTTTCACATATTTTGCGGATTGTAAATACAATCGGATATGGTTTAATGGATACAATTAAACACAGTAAAGTCAACTTGTTTCTACTGCCACTTTAAACCAGTTTGGAAAATACAGTAACCTAGTTCTTGGCAAATTAAGGCCCGGGGGCCACATGCGGCCCGTTAAGCTTTTCAATCTGACCTGCAGGAAATTCCCAAATATTTTTTTTTCCATATTTTCGATGGAAACCGTAGCTGCCATTATGATGTGCAGTGATGTTTTCTAATGACCGGGGAAGACTTGAACTATACAAAGTATTTCAATGGTTGGAATCTGCGCTTTTACATGATATACTAGTTACTATGGTAATCTAATTGGTTACTATGGTAATCTAATCAGTTACTACGGTAATGTAAATCATAGCAACTCAGACGAGGCACTAAGCAGTGTGGGTGGGGAGCGTTTCCACAGAGTGTTTCCAGAGCCTGAAATGCAGGTATCTGGGACAGATGTGGAAGGAGATTTTTACCAAAAAAATCTAAAGCTTAGTGATTTATCAGATATATCAGATTGTTGTTGTTTTTTACCCTTCACATTCAGATTTTGCTGTGTTTGTTACATTTTTGTTGCGTTTCGCTTGATTGTAAAATATGTGGATGGCGAGGGGGTGTGACGTTCATATGTTGTCAATATTCAGTGTTTTATTGTTCATAGTTAATATTGTAAATCCCACATTCTTTATTTTCATGTTCTGGGTGTCTCATACAGTTAAAAAAAAAATTCAAATTACATTACATATTTTAAGAGGTGTCGGACTGTCTTATTGTGGCGGTCCGCTCCCTGTAAGATCAGTGTCAGAGCTTGGTCCGCATTGCCGACCATAAGTCGGACACGTGTTCAGTAAGGGTTGGACTCCGCCAAGGCTGCCTTTTGTCACCGATTCTGTTCATAACTTTTACGGACAGAATTTCTAGGCACAGTCAAGGCGTTGAGGGGTTCCGGTTTGGTGGCCGCGGGATTAGGTCTCTGCTTTTTGCAGATGATGTGGTCCTGATGGCTTCATCTGGCCGGGATCTTCAGCTCTCACTGGATCGGTTCGCAGGAGAGTGTGAAGCGACCGGAATGAGAATGAGCACCTCCAAATCCGAGTCCATGGTTCTCTCCCGGAAAAGGGTGAAGTGCCATCTCCGGGTTGGGGAGGAGACCCTGCCTCAAGTACCTCGGAGTCTTGTTCACCAGTGGGGGAAGAGTGGATCGTGAGGTCAATAGGCGGATCGGTGTGTCGTCTTCAGTAATGCGGACGTTGTACCGATCCGTTGTGGTGAAGAAGGAGCTGAGCTGGAAGGCAAAGCTCTCAATTAACCGGTCGATCAACGTTCCCATCCTCACCTATGGTCATGAGCTTTGGGTCATGACCGAAAGGACAAGATCAAGGGTACCAGCGGCCAAAATGAGTTTCCTCCGCCAGGTGGCGGGGCTCTCCCTTAGCGATAGGGTGAGAAGCTCTGTCATCCGGGAGGAACTCAAAGTAAAGCAGCTGCTCCTCCACATCGAGAGGAGCCAGATGAGGTGGTTCGGGCATCTGGTCAGGATGCCACCCGAACGCCTCCCAAGGGAGGTTTTAGCAAACGTCCAATCGGTAGGAGGCCACGGGGAAGACCCAGGACACGTTGGGAAGACTATGTCTCCCGGCTGGCCTGGGAACGCCTCGGGATCCCTCGGAAAGAGCTAGACGAAGTGGCCGGGGAGAGGGAAGTCTGGGCTTACCTGCTTTGGCTGCTGCCCCCGCGACTCGACCTCGGATAAGCGGAAGAAGATGGATGGATGGATTTTAAGGTGGTCTGTCATAATGTGTTTAGCATTCAATCAGGCATTATTGTGAGGTTTGGTACTCGTGTTCCTAAAAACATTTTTTTTCTCTAAATTTGGCCCCGAGTCAAAATAATTGCACAGGCTTGCAGTAACCGCTGACTTCACGTAACTTCCTGTGCAGCCGTCTTCTCTCAATTCTGCCTCCTTTTGGGACGTTCTGCAATTAAGCAATAAAAAGCTACAAAGCAGAACTTGCTTGGGTTCTTCCTTGAACGCTCCGGCCGTGCCTTACGAACCTATTGTGTGAACATTTGTGTCAAATTCCCGATTAAAGGTTTTCGCAGGACGTCTGCTGGCATTGACGAGTATTGAGTTCAGTTCCATGACTCCGTTGAGCACAGACTCACGCTCACGGGGCTCTGCCAAGCGGGATGTAAATGAAATTTGCTAAAGTGTTGCAACACGGGCCAAGTGAGAACCTCACCTCTTTGGCCCGAGCCGGTTTCTCTGGGTTGACACAATGCATCTGCGTGGACCCTGACTTGGAGAGAGCTGTCCAAGGTTTGCAGTGTGAGCATTCTGCGAGGTGTTCCTAATAACGCGACGCCGTGCGGCCAGAGAAGCCCAGAGGCCAGACGTCCGTACGCGCGGGTTGTCAAGATGTCTTTTTCTACCAGGACGTGTGACTAAAACAAGCCAGCTTGTCTCCTCTCAGGGCTGGGGGGAGAAGTTAGCATGCAGCGACACAGCTGCCGACTTTGGCACCATGGATGGTAGTGGGGGTGGGTTGAGGGGCGGCTGGCCGGGGGGTCTTTTTTCCCCTTTTTTAATGTCAAAGATTTTTTATGTTTGCTGTGAAAAAGCACAGAGGCTACATGTGGCTGTGATTTAACTGCACTAATATAGGTGAGCGGGATTTGGTCGGGGGTTGCAAGGAACTTTTTTTTCTTTTTGGACAAATGCACCACATGGTGACGCGTTTATGAATCCCCGTGAATTGGATTGGCCTCAAATTTCTCACTCAGCTCTACAAAACACCCACTGTTACTTTGAGGCGGGGGTGTCAGAACTTTTTTACTCAGTAAAAAAGTTATGCATATTATACTAATATTACGGATAAACAATATCATTGGATATTAACAGTATGTGAAAGTTTGACTAAAAATGTTTAACTTCCATGACGACCTCCTTAAAGTTTTGTAATCAATCAGAAAGATCAAGCAGCAAAAATGCACTTAACGTTGATAAGTGTGGACAGTGTTTTTCATTTTTCCCATCATGCATTGTAATGATAAAGCAATGGGTGTGATTTAGATTTTTTTTCTGGTGCTTGGACTTTTTTGTTATATAATATTCAGAGTTCAGTGAGCAGCTTGTGTTATGTTTGACCGTTCGTGTTGACTTTTTTTTGTTGGTTGCATATTTTTTTTGCGCCATGACTAGGGAAGTTTGTTTGGATTGGGTCATACAAGTAATGCTGTATTTATGGTCATTGGGCTGATTTATGAACGGTGTTGGCAAATAAGTAGAAACCATATATATACATAGATACATATATATATATATATATATATATATATATATATTATATATATATATACACAGACATACATATATATATATATATATATATATATATATATATATATATATATATATGTAAATAAATATATATGTATACACACATTCATATATGCATACACATACATATTTACACACATTTACACATATAGACAGTGTATATATACACACATACATTTATACATATACATTTATACACAAATACATTTATAGATACATATGTATACATAGACAGACAAAGAGCAGCTCGAAGACCTTTATGAAGATGAAAAACCATGGACCCAGATTTCCCTCGCCCGGACGCGGGTCACCGGGGCCCCCCTCTGGAGCCAGGCCCGGAGGTGGGGCACGATGGCGAGCGCCTGGTGGCCGGGCCTGTTCCCATGGGGCCCGGCCGGGCACAGCCCGAAGAGGCAACGTGGGTCACCCCTCCAATGGGCTCACCACCCATAGCAGGGGCCATAGAGGTCGGGTGCATTGTGAGCTGGGCGACAGCCGAAGGCAGGGCACTTGGCGGTCCGATCCTCGGCTACAGAAGCTAGCTCTTGGGACGTGGAACGTCACGTCACTGGGGGGGAAGGAGCCTGAGCTAGTGCGCGAAGTCGAGAAATTCCGGCTGGATATAGTTGGACTCACTTCGACGCACAGCAAGGGCTCTGGAACCACTTCTCTCGAGAGGGATTGGACCCTCTTCCACTCTGGCGTTGCCGGCAGTGAGAGGCGACGGGCTGGGGTGGCAATTCTTGTTTCCCCCCGGCTCAAAGCCTGTACGTTGGAGTTCAACCCGGTGGACGAAAGGGTAGCCTCCCTCCGCCTTCGGGTGGGGGGACGGGTCCTGACTGTTGTTTGTGCTTATGCACCAAACAGCAGTTCAGAGTACCCACCCTTTTTGGGAACACTCAAGGGAGTACTGGAAAGTGCTCCCCCGGGTGATTCCCTTGTCCTACTGGGAGACTTCAACGCTCACGTTGGCAACGACAGTGAAACCTGGAGAGGCGTGATTGGGAAGAATGGCCGCCCGGATCTGAACCCGAGTGGTGTTTTGTTATTGGACTTTTGTGCTCGTCACAGTTTGTCGATAACAAACACCATGTTCAAACATAAGGGTGTCCATATGTGCACTTGGCACCAGGATACCCTAGGCCGCAGTTCCATGATCGACTTTGTAGTTGTGTCATCGGATTTGCGGCCTCATGTTTTGGACACTCGGGTGAAGAGAGGGGCGGAGCTTTCTACCGATCACCACCTGGTGGTGAGTTGGCTGCGATGGTGGGGGAGGATGCCGGACAGACCTGGGAGGCCCAAACGCATTGTGAGGGTCTGCTGGGAACGTCTGGCAGAGTCTCCTGTCAGACAAAGTTTCAATTCCCACCTCCGGAAGAACTTTGAACATGTCACGAGGGAGGTGCTGGACATTGAGTCCGAATGGACCATGTTCCGCACCTCTATTGTCGAGGCGGCAGATCGGAGCTGTGGCCGCAAGGTAGTTGGTGCCTGTCGGGGCGGCAATCCTAAAACCCCTTGGTGGACACCAGCGGTGAGGGATGCCGTCAAGCTGAAGAAGGAGTCCTATCGGGTCCTTTTGGCTCATAGGACTCCGGAGGCAGTGGACAGGTACCGACAGGCCAAGCGGTGTGCAGCTTCAGCGGTCGCGGAGGCAAAAACTCGGACATGGGAAGAGTTCGGGGAAGCCATGGAAAACGACTTCCGGACGGCTTCGAAGCGATTCTGGACCACCGTCCGCCGCCTCAGGAAGGGGAAGCAGTGCACTATCAACACCGTGTATGGTGCGGATGGTGTTCTGCTGACCTCGACTGCGGATGTTGTGGATAGGTGGAAGGAATACTTCGAAGACCTCCTCAATCCCACCAACACGTCTTCCTATGAGGAAGCAGTGCCTGGGGAATCTGTGGTGGACTCTCCTATTTCTGGGGCTGAGGTCGCTGAGGTAGTTAAAAAGCTCCTCGGTGGCAAGGCCCCAGGGGTGGACGAGATCCGCCCGGAGTTCCTTAAGGCTCTGGATGCTGTGGGGCTGTCTTGGTTGACAAGACTTTGCAGCATCGCGTGGACATCGGGGGCGGTACCTCTGGATTGGCAGACCGGGGTGGTGGTTCCTCTCTTTAAGAAAGGGGACCGGAGGGTGTGTTCCAACTATCGTGGGATCACACTCCTCAGCCTTCCCGGTAAGGTTTATTCAGGTGTACTGGAGAGGAGGCTACGTCGGATAGTCGAACCTCGGATTCAGGAGGAACAGTGTGGTTTTCGTCCTGGTCGTGGAACTGTGGACCAGCTCTATACTCTCGGCAGGGTTCTTGAGGGTGCATGGGAGTTTGCCCAACCAGTCTACATGTGCTTTGTGGACTTGGAGAAGGCATTCGACCGTTCCCCTCGGGAAGTCCTGTGGGGAGTGCTCAGAGAGTATGGGGTATCGGACTGTCTTATTGTGGCGGTCCGTTCCCTGTACGATCAGTGCCAGAGCTTGGTTCGCATTGCCGGCAGTAAGTCGAACACATTTCCAGTGAGGGTTGGACTCCGCCAAGGCTGTCCTTTGTCACCGATTCTGTTCATAACTTTTATGGACAGAATTTCTAGGCGCAGTCAAGGCGTTGAGGGGTTCCGGTTTGGTAACCGCAGGATTAGGTCTCTGCTTTTTGCAGATGATGTGGTCCTGATGGCTTCATCTGACCGGGATCTTCAGCTCTCGCTGGATCGGTTCGCAGCCGAGTGTGAAGCGACCGGAATGAGAATCAGCACCTCCAAATCCGAGTCCATGGTTCTCGCCCGGAAAAGGGTGGAGTGCCATCTCCGGGTTGGGGAGGAGACCCTGCCCCAAGTGGAGGAGTTCAAATACCTAGGAGTCTTGTTCACGAGTGGGGGAAGAGTGGATCGTGAGATCGACAGGCGGATCGGTGCGGCGTCTTCAGTAATGCGGACGTTGTACCGATCCGTTGTGGTGAAGAAGGAGCTGAGCCGGAAGGCAAAGCTCTCAATTTACCGGTCGATCTACGTTCCCATCCTCACCTATGGTCATGAGCTTTGGGTCATGACCGAAAGGATAAGATCACGGGTACAAGCGGCCGAAATGAGTTTCCTCCGCCGTGTGGCGGGGCTCTCCCTTAGAGATAGGGTGAGAAGCTCTGCCATCCGGGAGGAGCTCAAAGTAAAGCCGCTGCTCCTCCACATCGAGAGGAGCCAGATGAGGTGGTTCGGGCATCTGGTCAGGATGCCACCCGAACGCCTCCCTAGGGAGGTGTTTAGGGCACGTCCAACCGGTAGGAAGCCACGGGGAAGACCCAGGACACGTTGGGAAGACTATGTCTCCCGGCTGGCCTGGGAACGCCTCGGAATCCCCCGGGAAGAGCTAGACGAAGTGGCTGGGGAGAGGGAAGTCTGGGTTTCCCTGCTTAGGCCGTTGCCCCCGCGACCCGACCTCGGATAAGCGGAAGATGATGGATGGATGGATGGATGGATGTATACATAGTTACATTTGTACATACGTATGATATATACATACATACATTTATACATATGTATATACACATACATTTATACATATGTATATACACATACATGTATACATATGTATAAATGTATACGTATATATACACATACATTCATATGTACATATACATACAATTATACATACATATGCACATATACATACATATGTATATATACATATATACACATTTTTTAGTCCAATGCAATAAAACGTTTGGACACCCCAGTCTCTTAAAATGTATTGAATATGCTTTTGTATACATTTTGTACATACTGTATTTCACTACACAATCACATTTATGACCGTTTTTTTAATATGTCTGCAAGATGTTCGAATCTGGAGATGTTCCCAGAATGCAAACAAAACCACACCCCACCCTCTCCAAAAGTATCATAATTCATATTTTAAAAAACATAGACTGTGAATTTATATCTTGAAGTCATTGCAGCTATTTTCTTTCCAGGCACAGAAAACAAACTTGATAATTATATACAGGGTTTGCGCAGGTATCAGCAATTTTAATGTAATGTTTTTAATACAACACAAAACAAATTGAATGCCCTTGTCGGACTGCAGATTATTATTATATGGAGTCAAAAGCACACCTTTGTCTGCATGGACAACATTGTAAGCATTTGACATTATCAATGTTGAATAGTTGAACAATTTACAGTAACTTTGAACAAGTTAAGCACAAATATAATCAAATAAACATTTTCATTGTATTTTGTCAATCGATCAATCAATGTTTATTGATGTAGCCCTAAATCACAAGTGTCTCAAAGGGCTGCACAAGCCACGACAACATCGCGGTACAGAGCACACATAAGGGCAAGGAAAAACTCACCCAGTGGGACGTCAATGACAGTGACTATGGGAAACCTTGGAGAGGATCGGATATGAGAATAACTTAACTATCCTAAATAAGTAAACAAACATCAAAATAAATGATTGCACATCTTAAAGCGCATTTTTTTTCTCTTCAATTAGAAAAACTGGGTCTGGTGGTTTGATTTGTTGTCATTTTTGTTGCCAATTGCAATTGGAGGATTTTTTTTAATGCCTCTGGACATTGTATTTAATGCTTTTTATTGCCTTTTAAGGCCTTGAGTTTTGTAAAAATCCATTCAATGACTTTTAATGCTTTTAAAATATATAAATATAATGTATATTTTCGGTTGGATCTACACTTTATTTGATGCTGCCCTTTTTTTGATGCAACTGTTACATACACTGTAATATTGAATCAGAATCAGAATCAGAAAAGTTTTTATTGCCATTGTTTGAGAACTGGTTCACAAACTAGAAATTTAACCTGGCGCAATCGTGCAACTTAAAAGTACGTGGTAATTGGGATTTGTTATATATTGAATATATTATATAAAAATATTATACGATATAATATATCAGTATATATTATATACTGTATATATAATGTGTAAATATGACATATGTTATATTTTACATTGCTACTATGGTACTTGTTTAGTCTACTTAATACCTTTTGATTTCGCCCTCTTTTTGTGCCTTTGTGTGCATTATCCTTTCCATCCTTAGGAACTGAGCTCCTGTGTGGAAAAAGTTCCCATGTTGAGCAATAAAGTTTTTTTTTAAGTCTAAGGAAACCCTGGTATAGATTCACCTGGTCACATTAGGTATACATGCACACCCGTCGATCGATTCAGAGCTACGTTAAAAAAAAGCTGTTTTTTGGCAGCATTTTTCGATGTTATTATGCCAACGTTATACTTCATCATACCTTTTTTTTTTTTTTTTTCTCACAGACTGAAGGTGGGAGGAGCTCTTCCCTCTCCTTGTCCAAAAAAAATGTATGTCCACCTCGCTGTGACATCACAACGTAGCCAGACGACAAAACTCTGTGCAAGCTTGCATCAAAATGCATGAACCTTATGGGCATTTTTAAAAAAAACATTGTCACATTTATAGTTCGGGAAAAAAAAACATAATCATAGTTTCCCTTTAAATATTTGTCTCATGATTGTAAAACAATATTTTTATTGCATTGGAAATTATTTGGAGCACTAACCACGGGGGGGCCGCCACAAATATTTACAGTGTGAAAACATTACAACTTTTCAGAACTCGACATCTTCATTGAGACGCCAAAACTGCTCAAATAAGCCGACTTATTCGAGCGTGGATGTGGGACTATAATCGTTTGTGCGTATTTTTAGGTTCTCCATTGATGTGCGGCTGAGTACGAGCACTGTGCACATAATTTCTCTGCATATTTGCTTGTGTGTTTACACACGTCAGCCTATCTTTTAAACACGTGTCCTACATACTCCACATGTCCTGCTTTGCTTTCCGCGTGTGCGTGCGTGCGTGTGTGTGTGTGTGTGTGTGTGTGTGTGTGTGTGTGTGTGTGTGTGTGTGTGTGTGTGTGTGTGTGTACACACGTAATTGACAGAGGCAATAAGGCGCTCACATCGTGTTTGTTTAATCACAATTTGGGTTTACAGGAGAAGCCTAATCAGAAGCAGACACTGCTGCCTGGACAACTATGCAGGAGGAGGGAGAAGTAGGCAGAAAAGGAAGATGATTAAAAAGGGGATGAAGGAGATATGGCGTATTATTCCACTTTAATTATTTGTTTTCCCTTTTGTTGGGGTTTTCGTAATGTAACCTGACAATCACGTTATATTTTTATATAACCGTATTTTCCGGAGGGCCCACCGGATTATAAGGCGCACAAAAAAAGTTTATGTATAAGGCGCCTTAAAGGAGTCATTTATTTTTTTCTGAATTGGAAACACTTCCTTGTGGTCTACATAGCATGTAATTGTGGTTATTTGGTCAAAATGTTGCATATATGATGTTTTACAGATCATCATCAAGCCACTTTCTGATAGGATGCGCCATTTTTTGGGATATCTTATTTACATGCCTCCACTTTGACAGCGTCTTCTCCGCGTCATCTTTGTTGTAACAGTGTAGCGTGCAAGAACGGAAGTGGAAGAAGTGTCAAAAGATGGAGTTAACTGTTTTAATATCACTATTTTATGTTTTTATTAATGTATTAATTAAATGCATATTTTTTATTATGTAAATTTTAATTTATTTTCAAGTGTGGATGCCTCAAAGGTGCCCTTTTTTTCTTTTGTTTTTGTACTGGTGTCAAGCACTTTATGTTGCAACTTCACCATGCATGGAAAAGTGCTACATAAATCAAGTTTGATTGATTGCTTTATTATACCATAACACTCAAATCATTTTAGCCTAATTTGTTCTGACATAAATTGTTTAAATTAAAGTAGTAGCAAACAGCGAGCTGGCAATATTAATATTTTATTTGCAGACTGGTCTGAATGGCTTTAATGCGGCGAACACGTTCCCAAGAAGAGCCATGTAATGATGACATTTGAGGATCTGTCAGACTTAAACGCTCCTTTCTTGGAAACCGTCCGCAGGTTTCCTCAGGGCTGCGTCTGCGTGGGCGTCCAAGCGGGTATAAATCGTCTCTTTAAGCCCGCGTGGCTGCAAAAGTACAAGCTGAGACCTCGTGTGCGTTTGTACCAACACTCCCAGGTCCACTTTCCCTCTCTACTGACGGATATATTGTGCAGATCGCATGTTGCTGAATTCATTCTATTTCAGTTAGTGGGATTGTGTTGACTTGCTGTGATTTTTATTTTTTTTTTTCAACTTTTGTGTATTTTGATTAATTTTGCTCAAGGTAAAATTCCTCGTCTTTTGGGTCATTTCTTGCCGGCCTTAAAGGCCTACTGAAACCCACTACTACCGACCACGCAGTCTGATACTTTATATATCAATGATGAAATACTAACATTGCAACACATGCCAATACGGCCTTTTTAGTTTACTAAATTGCAATTTTAAATTTCCCGCAAAGTGTCCTGTTGAAAACGTCGCGGAATGATGACGCTTATGTTGACGCGTGCGTGTGACATTATTGGTTAGAGCGGACATTTTATCCCAGCACCATTCACGGCTAAAGGTCATCTGCTTTAATCGGATAAAAACACAGTATTTTGGACATCTGTGTTGCTGAATCTTTTGCAATTTGTTCAATTAATAATGGAGACTATAAAGAAGAATGCTGTTGGTGGAAAGCGGTGGATTGCAGCTGCCTTTAGCAACACAAACACAGCCGGTGTTTCTTTGTTTGTTGTGAAGCTTTAATATGGAACAGAGCGGTCAAGCGAACATGTTTCCCAACCACATGTCAACCAGCAGGTTTCGGAGAGAAAATTGTGGTAAAGAGTCGGCTCTTACCAGAGACATGAGCGGAGTTTGCGTCCTCCTGCGGCTGTCAAAGAGGCAGCTGCGACTTTATTGGCTCCTCCATGGCTTCCATCAGAGACACTGGCGGTCACCACACCCCTCCGACTTTCAGGTATGACTTTATAATCTCACTAAAATACTAGTAACATAATAAGTAGATAGGGATTTTCCAGAATTATCCTAGCAAATGTGTCTAATAACATCTGAATCGCTCCCACTGCCGTCACCTTTTTTTTTTTTTATAGTGCTTCACTCTAACTTTCTTCATCCACAAATCTTTCATCCTCGTTCAAATTAATGGGGTATTCGTCGATTTAACGTTCCGAATCGCTCTTGCTGCTGGTGGCTATGATTATAAACAATGTGAGGATGTGAGCAGCCCTACAACCCGTGACGTCACGCACACATCGTCTGCTACTTCCGGTACCGGCAAGGCTTTTTTATTAGCGACCAAAAGTTGCCAACTTTATCGTCGATGTTGTCTACTAAATCATTTCAGCAAAAATATGGCAATATTGTGAAATGATCAAGTATGACACATAGAATGGACCTGCTATCCCTGTTTAAATAAGAAAATCTCATTTCAGTAGGCCTTTAAACGTCACTGCTGGCACTGGCAAGTGTCACACACGCTAAAGTGCCATTGACCTTTGCACATCGGGGCCCTTGTGTGCGATTGTCAAGTTGTTGACACGTGATTTATGCGGTTTACGTCGAGGACGCCTGTTCCCAATGAGTCCGATCCGTCATTGTTATTCTTCTATCATAATCACACATACGCACTGCGGTGTTAGGCAAACACTGTCGCTGGCAAACAAACACAAATCAACCTTGTCAGTATTTCACGGCCTCCACATCCATCTCGAAATAAAGCTTCATGTTTAGATATGTCTTATGTAATCTTTTGACATAGCGCGTTTGTACATTCTATCATCTATTATTTCACCTAAAAATGTGATTAATTTACCCTGGCTGTGTCCAAACTGCGGCCCACCGACGTCTCCCTCACATGGAGATTGCAATCAATATAAAAGACGGACTCTGACTATGAGAGTAATTTAGGGCCATGACCTGTAATTGTACTCGGAATGATACAATGCGCAGCATTTACTTGTATGATCAAATGCAAACAACCTTCCCTAGTCATGGGGCTTAAAAAAAATCCAACCAACACAAAATGTCAGCAGAGATGGTCACACATAAACTGCACACTGAACTTTGTAGATACAATGAAAAAACACTTTCCACACTTATACGCGTTTGGCACATTTTAGCTGCTTGATATTTTTGATTGATTACAAAAATTTTAGGGAGCTCGTCACGGAAGTAAACAAGGTAGGTGTCGAACTTTCAGATACTCTTAATGTTGTATTAATTATATATCATAATATTAATATACTATGTACATACATACATACATTTATATATAATATATAGACAAACATACATACAGATACATATATATACATATAAGCATATATATACACATACATATATATATATATATATTGGATAGACATACATACATACATATTTACATACATATACATACATGTACAAACCCCATTTCCATATGAGTTGGGAAATTGTGTTAGATGTAAATATAAACGGAATACAATAATTTGCAAATCATTTTCAACCCATATTCAGTTGAATATGCTACAAAGACAACATATTTGATGTTCAAACTGATAAACATTTTTTTTTTTGCAAATAATCAATAACTTTAGAATTTGATGCAAGCAACACATGACAAAGAAGTTGGGAAAGGTGGCAATAAATACTGATGAAGTTGAGTAATGCTCATCAAACACTTATTTGGAAAATCCCACAGGTGTGCAGGCTAATTGGGAACAGGTGGGTGCCATGATTGGGTATAAAAACAGCTTCTCAAAAAATGCTCAGTCTTTCACAAGAAAGGATGGGGCAAAGTACACCCCTTTGTCCACAACTGTGTGAGCAAATAGTCAAACAGTTTAAGAACAACGTTTCTCAAAGAGCAATTGCAAGAAATTTAGGGATTTCAACATCTACGGTCCATAATATCATCAAAAGGTTCAGAGAATCTGGAGAAATCACTCCACGTAAGCGGCATGGCTGGAAACCAACATTGAATGACCGTGACCTTCGATCCCTCAGACGGCACAGTATCAAAAACCGACATCAATCTCTAAAGGATATCAACACATGGGCTCAGGAACACTTCAGAAAACCACTGTCACTAAATACAGTTGGTCGCTACACCTGTAAGTGCAAGTTAAAGCTCTACTACGCAAAGCAAAATCCATTTATCAACAACATCCAGAAACGCAGACGGGTTCTCTGGGCCTGAGATTATCTACGATGAACCACGTTGTACATCAACGTGGTCTCAATTTACAAATACAACCATTTTGCAAAGTCAGTTTTAAAGGACATGGATATCAACGTTGTATCTGTGGGAACTCACTTCAGGAGCTCATACCAAGTTTTTTTGTTTTTTTTTAACATCCAGGAACTTACTATCTTACTGCTCTCTGGTGTCTGCTCTCTGCAAATGTTGGGTGAAACGACTGCACGCAGTCAAACCCACAGACTCCAGTCCACCATCCATCTATATCAACATGGCCACTTTTGGTCGACCCTCCTGCTGAGCATCCAGCGGGGCGTCCGATCCTCCGCGATCCATCACCCCTTCATTCAGAGATGACCTCCCCTAATCCTCATCATCAATCATCAGCGCACTATCCTATAAAGGGACCGTACTAACCTAGACTATTTTGCTTCTACCTCAGCAGGATCCAGGAGCGGACGAAAACTTTCGATGGCTGCTCCAGTATTTTCCCCTCAGGCTGGTCCTTCCAGACCTCAGACCACAGAGCTTCAACAGGAGGATTGAGAGGTAATTCCTATCACGCTGCCATCATTTAACATCCAGCCAAGGGTGGAAGGAAGGTTAGGAACCCAGAAACCAGAAAACCACCAACGGCAACTCTTTGTCTCCTTCCATCCAAGCCTCCCGCTGCGTCTTTTGCTTCAACGTCCAGAACTTCCACAAATCTTACAATTTTGCTTCCGCGGAGGTTTTTGCTCGTTCAACTTTCAAGCCGTCAACATATTTGAACAGATCATTGACATAAACGTTGAATGAGAAGCACAGAGGTCAGGAGTTGAGCTAAATTTAGTGTTTCACAGGCTTTGCTCCAGTTTTCCATAAAAGTCTTAACACAGTCACAAGTAAAGGAAGAGATGCCGTACTTTAACACACATATCAAATTTAATATGATCTAAAAGAAAAAAAAAACATCAGACGACTACGAATCAAAAGTGGATTTTGGCCTATAGCGTTCTGGGCGTCGTTTTACCTTTCTCAAAGAAAAATGCCCTATGCTTACTTTGCTTTTTAGGCTGTTGGAATGGTTCAAATTGCGAAAAGGATAAAAAGTTTATTCAGAGTTCCTCCAGAGGTAATCAAGACGGGCGAAAAAGTGCAAGATTTTACGAACGACGACGAGAAAAGTAGCACAAACAATGCCCAAGTTTGCGGTGATTACCCTGTTTGTTTGATAAACTTGTAACATGTATTATTTCCTATTTAAGTATAATCTTGATATTATTTCTATTTCTCAAAACCATGTTTGTTTTGTAAAGCACCAACTCGGCGAGTCCAAATAGAAAAAAAGCAAACGTGAGCAAAAAACCTAATAGAGTTACGTTTTTACCAATGGCAACATAAATTAATCTTTCAGCACATACACAATGTTGACATCTATGGATATACTTTGATAATCATAAATGAATATTTCAGCACAGACACAATGTTGACATCTATAGTTATATGTTGATAAAAACAACAATCCAAAATCCAAATCTATTGTTGTATTTTGATAAAGACAACCATCATATATGAATCTTTTAGCACATTCACAATGTTAACATCTATGGTTATATTTTGATTAAAAAAATATAAATTAATCTTTCAGCACATACACAATGTTGACATCTATAGTTATATTTTGATAAACAATCAAATGAATCTTTCAGCACATTGAAGACGGGGGAAACACTCGTAAACGCCGCGTGCAACGACAAGGCAACAAACATGGCAGTAGACACTTGCAACAACAACAAACATGGCAGTAGACACTTGCAACAACAACAAACATAGCAGTAGACACTTGCAACAACAACAAACATGGCAGTAGACACTTGCAACAACAACAAACATGGCAGTAGACACTTGCAACAACAACAAACATGGCAGTAGACACTTGCAACAACAAAAATGGCAGTTGACACTTGCAACAACAACAAACATGGCAGTAGACACTTGCAACAACAACAAACATGGCAGTAGACACTTGCAACAACAATAAACATGGCAGTAGACACTTGCAACAACAACAAACATGGCAGCAGACACTTGCAACAACAACAAACATGGCAGTAGACACTTGCAACAACAACAAACATGGCAGTAGACACTTGCAACAACAACAAACATGGCAGTAGACACTTGCAACAACAACAAACATGGCAGTAGACACTTGCAACAACAACAAACATGGCAGTAGACACTTGCAACAACAACAAACATGGCAGTAGACACTTGCAACAACAACAAACATGGCAGTAGACACTTGCAACAACAACAAACATGGCAGTAGACACTTGCAATAACAACAAACATGGCAGCAGACACTTGCAACAACAACAAACATGGCAGTAGACACTTTCAACAACAACTAACATGGCAGTAGACACCGCCAGATGATGGAAACCCTGCTTTTTTATTGGGAATTAAGTCTTCCTTCATTTGTTACCGGATCCGCACCTTCTTTCTCTCGTATGGCTACGTTAGCAGCTAACGTACCCCAGTATGCTACCTCTCTGCTCTGCGAGGACGGACACGTATGTGACGTATGACGTGACAGTATGTGACGTATGTAAGAATGTGCGCCTGCTTGTCTGGGTGGAGAGACAGGAAAGAGTGAGAAGAGCCTGAATGCCCGCAGCTAAAAGCAACTGCGTGAGAACGTATACTCGGATATTACGGTATAGTCATTTTCTATATCGCACAGAGACAAACCCGCGGTATATGGTATAAATAGATATATCGGCCAGCCCTACTTGCAACAACAACAAACATGGCAGTAGACACTTGCAACAACAACAAACATGGCAGCAGACACTAGAAACAACAACGAACATGGCAGTAGACACTTGCAACAACAACAAACATGGCAGTAGACACTTGCAACAACAACAAACATGGCAGTAGACACTTGCAACAACAACAAACATGGCAGTAGACACCGCCAGATGATGGAAAATCTGCATATTTATTGGGAATTAAGTCTTCCTTCATTTGTTACCGGATCCGCACCTTCTTTCTCTCGTACGGCTACGTTAGCAGCTAACGTAGCCCAGTATGCTACCTCTCTGCTCTGCGAGGGCGGACACTTATGTGACGTATGACGTGACAGTATGTGACGTATGTAAGAATGTGCGCCTGCTTGTCTGGGTGGAGAGACAGGAAAGAGTGAGATGAGCCTGAATGCCCGCAGCTAAAAGCAATTGCGTGAGAACGTATACTCGAATATTACGATATAGTCATGTTCTATATCGCACAGAGACAAACCCTCGATATATTGTATATATAGATATATCGCCCAGCCCTACTTGCAACAACAAACATGGCAGTAGACACTGGCAACAACAACAAACATGGCAGCAGACACTAGAAACAACAACAAACATGGCAGTAGACACTAGCAACAACAACAAACATGGCAGCAGACACAAGAAACAACAACAAACATGGCAGTAGACACTTGCAACAACAACAAACATGGCAGTAGACCTCGAGTTAAATCATGAAATGCAAACTTTACCCGGGCAAAAACGAGGCATATTTGTTTAGTCGTGTAGAACGACGTCTGGAGCATACGATAGTTTGGTATGTCTTAGAACGCGACAAACGTATAATCAAAGTTTTTTGATAAAGTATAGAAATGGATTTTATCGCAGCTTTGTTTTTTATGCTTTTAGCGGTAGTACTGTATCTGCCAACTTAAATAGGTTTGCTGCACGGTAGTAGAACAACCTATCCTAGTCATTCAACAATAAAATCATCTGGAACGACTATTCCCTGTAAAAACCTGGGTCCCAATAATATCGACACCATTGTGGTGGAAAATTATATTCGCTAGCAGCTTTAATTCTGTTTATTTTTCATTTGAATTCCTCAGGTTCTAAGCCGCATTTCTGGAAGAAATGCACGGTATTGTACTCACTCATTGTACTATACATGATATACGACGTGGGTGTCAATATCAGTCTGTGTTTACTTACTTGCAAATTGGCAGGGCTGCACTAAGTCATCAACAATGTTGACTTTTCCTCCATTCCAAGAGATCATAAAAGACTATTTCAATGCGATCATTGTGCACGTTCATGCTTTGACTGAGAAGCACCAAAAAAAAAAAAAAAAAAGAAACATAGGCTGGATAAAAGGCTCCGTAAAATGGGGGCGAAAGATGGGAAAAATGGAAAGAAAGAAAATAAAGGGCAGTAGAAGCAGTCCAGACACTGTAATTTAGTTTGTGCTGATGGCAAAGTCGGGATATGAAGAACATGAAATTTATAATGTTAAGTTTGGAAGCGTGCTTTCCCCTCTGCGCTCTTTCCAATTGCTGTGCGAGTCCGACCGGGATCCATTTTTGACTGGTGACAAATGGAGGCCTTTCCAGTTCAATTAGGGCTTTTAAGGGGAACGCTAAGCCAGGCAGCGGAGGAAATAAGACCGTCACTCAGCGAGAACAGGACGGCCGAAAAGTCAACACGGCGAGCACACGTGAAAGCGTGCGGGCCAGAGCGCCTCGACTGGAAGCCGCAGCTGACGTACATGACAGCTTCCCCCTCCCGCCGTCACGCTCAGGTTCGCCGCCACTGCAGCTGCACATCACACCTCGCCGCAAACATACCGGGCCAGAGTTTCTGGACTTTCTGGGTCCCTTCCCGCTAACACCGGGGATTAGTTGGGACGGATATAAATCAACCAATTTCCATGCATTCGAATTTACGGCTTTAGAAACGCAGTCAGGGAAAGACCACTTCAGAATAAAAGTCGTCAAAAGGAGATTTATTCTGTTTTGTTTTGCACCGTCAAGTCTGTGTATTTGGAGGGTGAAAGCTTAACTACAAAACGGCAATACCGTTTTTTCCGGACCATATGGTGCCCCGGATTATAAGGCGCACTGCAGATGAATGCTCTATTTTTCATCTTTTTTCATATATCAGGCACACCGGATTATAAGGCGCATAAAAGGAGTCATATTATTATTTTTTCTAATTGTAAAATACTTCCTTGTGGTCTACATAACATGTAATGGTGGATCTTTGGTCAAAATGTTGCATGGATTATGTTTTACAGATCATCTTCAAGCCACTTTCTGACAGTCGCTTCCGTTTTGTGGGCAGTCTTATTTACGTGGCTCACCTTCGGCCGCATCTTCTCCCCGTCATTTTTGTTGTAGCGGTGTAGCGTGCAAGGACAGGAGTGGAAGAAGTGTCAAAAGATGGAGCTAACTGTTTTAATGACATTCAGACTTTACTTCAATCAATAACGGAGCAGCATCTCCACATCCGGAAACAACAACACCCGTGAAAAATCATCTGACTGGAACTCTAATAACTAAAGTTCCTTGGGTGAATAATGTAAACTCACTACACCGGTATGTTTTAGCGCTTTCATGACGAGATTACTGACAGATATAAGCAAGATCTTTACAATACTTTAGAATAGAAATGGCAACAGCAAAGGATGAAGGTCCCATAATAAGATAAAGAAAAAGAAGGTTATCGACTACGACTACAAAGGCAGACGTGTGCAATGTTTACGGATTCATGCAGATCACAAATACAGATCAGCAGGTACCAGAAGGTAAGAAAAGTTGCATTTGCATAATATTGCGGAACAAAACCCCAGATAATACCTCTTACCTTATACACACACCATAATAATACTCCTATGTTGAAGCAAAACAGTGCAGCCTACACTTATCTCTTATGTTTGATTGCCATCTACTGGTTAAACGTATCATTACACCATGTACCAAATAAAATAGCTTCAAGGTAGGTAAGCTCAAACCAACTCATTCCTTACATTAGGCGCACTGTCAACATTTTTCTACTGATTACAAAAATTGCAACACCAACCCATTCATATCATCTAGGATTATTGTGCTAGTATCATTTTTTTTTTTTATGGCCAGTTTTCCCCTGAAATTTTCAAATTTCCTGTTCAAATGAATGGACATATTCATAGTTCTACAATGCCCTTAATTCTCAAAATGTCGTGCCATTTTCAAATAAAATTTCAACTTTTTAATCAATCATCCACCCACACTACTCTTCCGATTTTTAAAAACATGTTTTCCCTTTCCCGAAATTCACGTTTTTTCCCGGAATTTTCTCCCAATTGACAATGAATGGGCAATATACAAAACTCTCCATATTCCACATTTCTCCCCCGATTCGAACCGTTCCACCATCCAAACAGTTGAAGTTTAAACAACTTCCAGGAATTACCAAAAATCCTGGTTTTCCAAAACCTTATTCTCATTTCTTACTGAAAAGTTTTCACATTCTATTTTTCAACCGTTTTTGACCATTTTACCTTCAAAACATTCCTCTTAGTCGGGACGAAAAATGCTCCTTTTTTTTACCTGTCAAAATTCCCGTTTTTTCCTAAATTCCAAAATACCCATTCTCAATTCAAACTGCTCCGTCAACATTTTTCTACCAATTCCAAAAGTTGCAACACCAACCCATTCATATCATCTTGGGTATTTGTGCTAGTATCAATATTTTCAAAAATGCCCGGTTTTCCCGAAGTGTTCAAATTTCAAGGAAATTCCCATTCAAATAAATGGACATATTTATATTTCTACAATGCCATAATTTCTCAAAATTTTGCGCTATTTTTAAACCCCATTCTGACCCAAAATTCACGGTTTTACCGGAATTTTCTTCCCATTGACAATGAATGGGGAATATACAAAACCCTCCATATCCCACATTTCTCTCCCCCGATTTGAACCGTTCCACCATCCAAACACTTCACTCATGTAGGACAATCATTTTCCAAGTAAAAAAAAAATCCCAGAAATTCCTGGTTTTTCAAAGTCTTATTTTCACCCCATCCTGGAAAGTTTTCACAGTCTGCATTTTCAACCGTTTTTGACCCGTCCACCTTCAAAACATTCCTCTTTGTTGGGAAGAAAAATGCTCCTTTATTTTTTTCCTGTAAAAATTCCCTGTTTTCCCTAAATACCCATTCTCAATTCTAAGTGTTACTACGTCAGCATTTTTCTACTGATTCCGAAAGTTGCAACACCAACCCAATCCCATTATCTAGGATATTTGTGCTAGTATCAATATTTTCAAAAATGTCCCGTTTTCCCGAAATGTTGAAGTTTCCAGGAAATTCCCATTCAAATGAATGGACATATTCATAGTTCTACAATGCCATAAATTCTCAAAATGTCACGCCATTTTTAAACCCCATTCCGACCTTTTAATCATCCACTCACGTTACTCTTCGGATTTCCAAAAAACATGTTCTTCCTGGCCCCAAATTCCCGGTTTTACCGGAACTTTCTCCCCATTGACAATAAATGGGCAATATACAAAACTCTCCATATCCCACATTTCTCAAAGTGATTCGAACCGTTCCAACTTCCACACTCTGTACATTCGGGTATTTCAGTCACCCTCACATGTCAGAGTGCATACCACAATAACAGCTGTTCAATAATTAATATTACATTAAACAAACAATAATATATCTCTTACTTTGTATGATTGGAACTGTTTTATTACATACAACCCCACCTCATCCTCTCAGGCGAGATCCACCCAGGGATGGGGCCACATGTAGGGTTGTTCTGTTGACAATCTACGATTTACTCATTCGCCGCAAAGTTCACATTTTCCTTTGTAATAAAAACTAGTATCTTGTCTCCAAAGTGGTAAAAAAAAACAAAAAATGGAGGTGAGAAGTTTAACATCCCGGCGGTGGTATTTCCTCTCCCGACCACTCCTTGCACATGAATAGACAGTACAGTATATCACTAGTATGCAGGCGCACACACACACGCCTGCAGTATATAATCAAAAGTAATTGTGGACACACACACACACACACACACAATCAAAAGCCCCACAAAAAGTGCAACAACGTTGACCCCCATGTGACTTCATCAGAGGATTCAGCAAAGATGGCGGGGGAACAGCACCTATGGGAGGTCAGACCTGAGCCGACACTCCCATATCGCATATTTCCCCCGCAAAAAAACCTAAATTCCCAGCAAATTATTCATCTCCCAAAGTCCCAAAGTCGCCACACAACACGCACGTTTGTGCACCGAGCGCCGCACTCAAACTCTCCACCAAAGAGCGAGCAGCGCCTTTGCACGTCGGCACATCAAGAAGCGAGACAAGAAAACGAAGAGGCGCGGTTCCACACAGGTGTACTTACAGTCTGCCGAGTTTGGGGTTGGACTGGAAGAGAAGTTCTGGGAGAAGAGTCAGTTTGTTTCTGTTCAGACGGCTGAAATGGAGGAAAGAAGAAATGAATAATTCAGACAAAGTAGGACAAATAAACAATACAGCATGCAGCAGGGGTTCTTCACACAACCGCTCTACTCAAATATCAACACTGAATTAGTAAACTTACTCTTGATTTTCATCAGATTTAATACAACACACAAAACCAGTGAAGTTGGCACGTTGTGTAAATGATGAATAAAAACAGAATACAACGATATGCAAATCCTTTTTAATTTACATTCAATTGAATAGACTGCAAGGACAATATATTTATTGTTTGAACTTTTTTGCAAATAATCATTAACTTAGAATTTAATGGCAGCAGCAGATTGCAAAAAAGTTGTCACAGGGGACTTTTTACCACTGTGTTACATGGCCTTTCCATTTAACAACACTCAGTAAACGTTTGGGAACTGAGGAGACCAATTTTTGCAGTTTATTAGGTGGAATTCTTTCCCATTCTTGCTTGATGTACAGCTTAAGTTGTTCAATAGTCCGGGGTCTGCATTGTGGTATTTTAGGCTTCATATTGCACCACACATTTTCAATGGGAGACAGGTCTTGACTACAGGCAGGCCAGTCTAGTACCCACACTCTTTTACTATGAAGCCACGCTGTTGTAACATGTGGCTTGGCATTGTCTTGCTGAAATAAGCAGGGGCGTCCATGACAACGTTGCTTGGATGGCAACATATGTTGCTCCAAAAACCTGTATGTACCTTTCAGCATTAATGGTTCCTTTACAGATGTGTAAGTTACCCAAGCCATATGCTGGCTTTTGAACTTTGCACCTATAACAATCCGGATTGTTTTCCTCTTTGGTCCTGACGACCCCACATTCACAGTTTACAAAAACAATTTGAAATGTGGATTTGTCAAACACTCTTCCACTTTGCATCAGTCCATCTTAGATGAGCTCGGGCCCAGCGAACCCGGCGGCATTTCTGGGTGTTGTTGATAAATCGCTTTCACTTTGATACTAGTTGTACCTTTGCACAGCGACTAACTGTAGTTACTGACAGTGGTTTTATGAAGTGTTCCTGAGCCCATGTGGTGATATCATTTACACACTGATGTCTCTTTTTGATGCAGTACCGCCTGAGGGAGCCAAGGACACAGGCATTCAATGTTTCGTGCAGTGATTTCTCCAGATTTTCTGAACTTTTTAATGATATTACGGATCGTAGATTGTGAAATCCCTAAATTCCTTGCAATAGCTCGTTGAAAAATGTTGTTCTTAAACTGTTGGACAATTTGCTCACGCATTTGTTCACAAAGTGGTGACCCGTGCCCCGTCCTGGTTTGTGAATGACTGAGCATTTCATGAAAGCTGCTTTTATACCCAATCATGGCACCCACCTGTTCTCAATTATCATGCTCACCTGTGGGATGTTACAAATAAGTGTTTGATGAGCATTCCTCAACTTTCTCAGTCATTTTTGCCACTTGTGCGAGTTTTTTTGAAACTTGTTACAGGCATCAAATTACAAATGAGCTAATATTTGCAAAAAATAGCACAGTTTTCCAGTTCGGACGTTAAATATCTTGTCTTTGCAATCTATTCGATTTAATATAAGTTGAAAAGACTTTGCCAATCATTGTGTTTTGTTTTCATTTACCATTTACACAACGTGCCAACTTTACTGGTTTTGGGGTTTGTATTTACCTTGTCAAATGATATTAAAGCATGTGGTAAATGCAAAGATTATCATCAAGGCAAAGGTCAGGCTGATTACAATAATAAATACTCATAAACAAAGTGCTCTGATACAACAATTAAATGTACAAACATTGATTTAGTGCTAAAATCATTTCTAAATAAAGTAGTAGTAAATAATATATATTTATTTTAACTAAACTGTCCAAAAGTAGCCACTTTGGTCATATTTTTTGCGCTTAACAAATTTCTCTATGACTGTAGCTCCAGACTTCTTCTGTTTTTGTGATATTGTCATTACTGCCACAAGTGGTAAAAAGTGTATTACACCCAAGTCCGTACGGACCACATGTGAGAGAAATATATTTCTGGTGGCCCTCTAGGGGGCGCTTGCCCCATGGTTAAGAATCACTGGCCTACAGGGGAGGATGTGGGCATATTCAATGTGAATGAATGATTGGGATTCATGATGGGTTCAAAGGTTAGACTCAGGGGAGACTGTGGGGGTTCCTGTGATCATGACCCTCAGGTTATCATCTGCAACCTTTAAATGCACTTATCACCGGCAGGCCCTGATGGCGAGAGAGTAAAGAGTGGGAAAGAAGAGTGCGGATATGTAAAGTTACTGGAGCTTCTTCAACAAATAATATTTGAACTATATGTAAGGCAGCTAGCATATATGTTGTTATGAGGCCATATTTGGAGAGTCGCTGCTATTAATGAAATGTGATATCCAAGTTCCTTTTTTACCTTTAATCAATCAAACTTTTTATACACACCAAAAAAATTAACAATACACACGTACACATAGCAATATTGAAAATAACAGACTAAAATGCCACTTTAATTTTTCAAAATATTCATTGTTAGAATTTTAATATTTTTTGAAAAATAATAAAAAATATACAATGACAAAGAAGTAAGAATAGAAAATTCTAAATAGTAGTAATAATAGCAATAAAATAAATCGAGAATAACCTGAGGGTTTAACATGATCAATAAAAAGCCTGATTAAAAAGATGTGTCCTGAACCTTTTAAAAATATATATGTATGTCCTAAATAATAATCCAGAGTGCATGAGAAAGTACAAGTATCTCTTTTGACCACCTGGTCATTAATTACAAATTATATTACAAAACACAGCAGCAACAGAACCAATGTTGTATTTAGAGATGCAAGATTGTCTTGTAAAAACATGGGCCAATTACCAATTTTACGGTACACTCGTTTCATTTCAAATTTGACTTGAACAATAATTCAAAGAGCCGATTTGTAAAGCACCAAAACCTTTCCCCCATACCGGCTGGAACGGAGTTAGAAATCTTTCAGGTCGTGTGTGGCTGTAGCAGCAACATCACTTAAACTCTCAAATAAGCATTGTTGGTGCAAAAAAAGACTGTTAAGTCTAAAAGTGCCGTGTTTGTTAAAAAAAATTATTTTGGTCAGTCCTTTGAAATAAATTCACTAATAATAATTCTATTTAGTATCTCCCATCATTGTGTGAATGTCCAAGCATAAGATTCTACACCAAAAAAATCATCTATTTATCATTAATTTACCACAGAAGTTTAGCGTGCTCCACTAAATCGGAAATGTATCAAGTATCAAAACGTTCAGTTATTTAAAAAAATTTAAAAAATAAATATCCCAGATTACCCATGATACCCGGTTTCGCTCATTTCAATGAATGGACCCATTTTCAAACATGCACAACCCCCCACACTTTGAACCGTTCCACCATCCACACACTCCACTCAAAAAGAATTCTAGGAATTCCCAGAATTCCCGCTTTTCTAAAGCCCTATTTTCACCTCTTCCTGAAAAGTTTTCACAGTCTGCTATTTTTCAACATTCCACCTTCAAAACATTCTTCTTAGTCGGGACGACAAAATGCTCCTATTTTTTTTCCTGTCAAAATTGCCGGTTTTTCCGAAATTCTGAAATAACCATTCTCAATTCAAAATCTTACTACGTCAACATTTTTCTACCAATTCCAAAAGTTGCAATACTAACCCATTGATATCATCTAGGATCTTTGCGCTCGTATCAATATTTTCAGAAATGTCCGGTTTTCCTGAAATGTTAAAATTTCTAGGAAATTCCCATTCAAATGAATGGACATATTTATAGTTCTGCAATGCCCTAAATTCTCAAAATGTTGCACCATTTTTAAACTCCATTCCGACCTTTTAATCATCCACCTACTTTACTCTTGAAAATTATGTTTTTCATTTCCCAAAATTCCCGGTTTTACCGGAATTTTTTCTCCATGGACAACGAATGGGCAATATACAAAACTCTCCATATCCCACATTTATCCCCCGATTCAAACCGTTCCACCATCCAAACACTCTACTTACCTAGGTCAATCATTTTCCAAGATCCAAAACTTTCCAGGGATTCCCAGAAATCCCGGTTTTCCAAAGCCTTATTTTCCCTTCTTTCTGGAAAGTTTTCACAGTGCCCATTTTTCAATCCTTTTTTGACCATTCCACCTTCAAAACATTCCTCTTAGTCGGGACGATAAATGCTCCTATTTTCCCAAAATTCTGAACTACCCATTCTCAAATCAAACTGTTTTTTATATATGTTTTTTGTTTTCTTTTATTAAATCAATATAAAAACACACGATACACTTACAACTAGTGCACCAAACCAAAAAAAAAACTCCCTCCCCCATTCACACAAAAGGTTTGTTTCCTTATGTTATTAATATTCTGGTTCCTACAATATATATCAATTCAGTCCGCAAGGGATAGAGTCAATTCAAAGTGGTACCAGGTCAAAAAAAATTTACTAATTCCAAAAGTTGCAACACCAACCCATTTATTCATATCATCTACTAGGATATTTGTGCTAATATCAATATTTTAAAAAATGTCCAGTTTTCCCCAAATTTTCTAATTTCCGGGAAATTCCCATTCAAATGAATGGACACATTCATAGTTCTACGATGCCCTAAATTCTCAAAATATTGCGCCATTTTTAAACCCGATTCTGACATTTTAATCATCCACCAACGTTACTCTTCCGATTTCGAAAAACATATTTTTCCTTTCCCAAAAATCGCGGTTTTACCGGAATGTTCTCCCCATTGACAATGAATGGGAAACAGACAAAACTCTCCATGTCCCGCATTTCTTCCCCGATTCGAACCGTTCCACCATCCAAACTCTCCACTCACCCTGTATATTCAAGCATTTCAGTTCCACTCACACGCATCAGCGGTTCGCGCACACAGGGCATTCACCCGTATTTCCTACTGGGATGGCAAATTCTAGTTAACTTACCATGTTCTGATAAAACTGAGAGTAATTACTATGATTCAGAGATGTCATGGGAAAATGGAAATATGTAAAATATAGATATTGTAAGTCGATACAGTAGGTCAGGAAACAACAGAAAATATTTCATCCCGACAAACTTGTTTTGCAGGTTTCCCTGCTCTTCAGGGGATTGTATTGTTTATTGTAGATTTTATTGGAAGTTTATGTATGTTCAAAATAACCTTTAAAAAGTACAAGTACTCACACATCTAAACGCCTACTGCCTCTATGCTTATAATTAAAGCAGGCCAACAGAGGTTGGGACCAAAAGATGTATTGGTTCCTCAGAGACAAAATATGTGTGGAGTGTTAAAGGTCAAAAGGTCGAAAATAGAATCCACAGCGGAGAAGACACAGACACTGACCTTTGAACCTGTGTGATTCTGATAACAAGACCCTGACTTTCACCCGCCGCTGGAAAGGGAGTCCAAGAAGACAGGTCACACGCTCTAGAGGGGCCCCACGGTCCTCATTTAGCGTGATAAAGCGCATGGAAAAATGTCAATGAATGAATGACACAGGGCTTTGTGTGAAATGTTACCGCAAACATATTCCTAGCCCCTTCCTGCTCCATCATTTAACATAATATTATGGCTAATTCCCCAAGATAGCCTCATTATCCCCTGTGGTGTACTGTGTGCCAGGATCATGTGAAACTTTTTCTTAACTAAGCAAGTCTAAGCCTCGATCTGACCAATCTAGGTATATGAGCCCAAACTGATGATGCCTACTGAGGTATTGGCACCAGCCGCTAGACTGGATCTGACCAATTTAAGTCTATGAGCCCAAATTGATGAAGCCTACTGAGGTATTGGCACCAGCCGCTAGACTAGATCTGACAAATCTAAGTCTAAGCCTCGATCTGACCAATCTAGGTATATGAGCCCAAACTGATGACGCCTACTGAGGTATTGGCACCAGCCGCTAGACTGGATCTGACCAATTTAAGTCTATGAGCCCAAATTGATGAAGCCTACTGAGGTATTGGCACCAGCCGCTAGACTAGATCTGACAAATCTAAGTCTAAGACTAGATCTGACCAATCTAAGTCTAAGACTGGATCTGACCAATTTAAGTGTATGAGCCCAAACTGATGAAGCCTACCGAGGTATTGGCACCAGCCGCTAGACTAAATCTGACCAATCTAAGTCTAAGACTAGATCTGACCAATCTAAGTCTAAGACTCAATCCGACCAATCTATGTCTGAGCCCAAACTGATGGAGCCTACTGAGGTATTGGCACCATCTGCTAGACTAGATCTGGCCAACCTAAGTCTATAAGCCCAAACTGATGAAGCCTACCGAGGTATTGGCACCAGCCGCTCGACTAGATCTGACCAATCCAGGTCTAAGACTCGATTTGACCAATCAAAGTCTATGAGCCCAACTGATGAAGCCTACCGAGGTATTGGCACCAGCCACTAGACTAGATCTGACAAATCTAAGTCTAAGACTAGATCTGACCAATCTAAGTCTAAGACTGGATCTGACCAATTTAAGTGTATGAGCCCAAACTGATGAAGCCTACCGAGGTATTGGCACCAGCCGCTAGACTAAATCTGACCAATCCAAGTCTAAGACTAGATCTGACCAATCTAAGTCTAAGACTCAATCCGACCAATCTATGTCTGAGCCCAAACTGATGGAGCCTACTGAGGTATTGGCACCATCTGCTAGACTAGATCTGGCCAACCTAAGTCTATAAGCCCAAACTGATGAAGCCTACCGAGGTATTGGCACCAGCCGCTCGACTAGATCTGACCAATCCAGGTCTAAGACTCGATTTGACCAATCAAAGTCTATGAGCCCAACTGATGAAGCCTACCGAGGTATTGGCACCAGCCACTAGACTAGATCTGACCAATCCAAGTCTAAGACTCGATTTGACCAATCAAAGTCTATGAGCACAAACTGAAGAAGCCTACCGAGGTATTGGTACCAGCCGCTAGACTAAATCTGACCAATCCAAGTCTAAGACTTGATTTGACCAATCAAAGTCTATGAGTCCAAACTGATGAAGCCTACTGAGGTATTGGCACCAGCCGCTAGACTAGATCTGACCAATCCAAGTCTATGAGCATGAACTGATGAAGCCTACTCGGATGAGAGACATCTTATAAGACAAACCAAACAGTACAGTCGCGATCGATTGAATGCCCTAAGATGCCAATACCCTGGATGAATGGGAACCTTCTTAGACAAATGTTGTTGAATTTTGAGTGCAATAACAAATTAAGCATCAAGTATTTTGTTCCTACTTAACATTAAAGATAAAAAATGAACCAAAAACCCTATACATTTTTCCATAGTAATTTACAGTAAGCAAAACAGTTAACTGTAAAATTAACTGATTCAAGGTCATATACATCATGACCTTATTTTTTTTTACGGTGAATTCCTGGCAACCACAGCTGCCCGCATTTTACCATAAATTCTACAGATTTGTTTTGATAGTCTATGTAAAATGTGTTATTTTGAAAAAAAAATAAAATAAATTCACTCTAGTACAAAACATGCATTAAATTAGAACCAAGTTTGATTAAAACAGCATAATAAATATATATATATATATATATATATATATATATATATATATATATATATATATATATATATATATACATACATATATATATACATACATATATATATCTTGATTGGATTATCCAGAGAATAGTGCTCGATACCGTGGTAGAGCGCAATATGTAGGTGTGGGAAAAAATCACAAGACTACTTCATCTCTACAGAACTGTTTCATGAGGGGTTCCCTCAATCATCAGGAGAAACCCAATATATATATATATATATATATATATATATATATATATATATATATATATATATATATATATATATATATATATATATATATATATATAAATATATATACATATATATATATAAATATATATTTTTCAATCTAAAAACATGGGGCTCAAAATAAAAATCTGCTTAGGGTCCCTGCATTTAATATTTGACAATTGTCGCCATCTTTATGTTGAAAGTGGAAAGGGACATCAGTTCCAGTGATCCATCAAATAATAACACGCATCTTCTCACAATCTGGAAGCACTCGGGGTGTGTTACAACTTTATTAGACACACCGTGACTTTCGGGGGCCCCAGCGCTGGCTCCTGTGATGTGTTTGATTTATGTTATATTCACGTGTGGACAAAGATGGATGTCCTCGCCCGGGCTGAAGACAAGATAAGCTCCATCTTTTTCACGTTGAGGCGTGATAAATCATGCGTCCTCCTCACCCGTCACCTTTAACCTCAGCGGCATCAGAGGGGCTGTCGGCGAAGGCATTTTAATCACCGTTTTTGGTTATGAATGGGTTAAACCGTTCACTACTAACTCACAGGTCAGGGGTGCCCAAACTTTTTCCACTGAGTGCCACAGGCTGACAAATCAAAGGATACCGGGGCCATTTTGCTAGTTTTTAAATTCAAAACTAGTAATAAATTATATTTAATGAAGTGAAGCATATTTATATAGCGCTTTTCTCTAGTGCAGCGTTTTTTAACCTTTTGTGAGCCAAGGCACATTTTTTGCGTTGAAAAAATGCAGAGGCACATCACCAGCAAAAATCATTAAAAAACAAAACTCGATTGACAGTAAAAAGTAGTTGTCGCAATTGTTGGATATGACTATAAAGCATAAGCAAGCATGCATCACTATAGTTCTTGTCTCAAAGTAGGTGTACTGTCACCACCTCTCACATCACACCCTGACTTGTTTTAACTTTTTTGCTGTTTTCCTAAGTGCAGTCTTTTACTTCTTGTCTTGCGGTCCTATTTCAGAGGCTTTTTCGGTCTTTTTTGGTATTTTCCTGTAGCATTTTCATGTCTTCCTTTGAGCGATATTCTCCGCATCTACTTTGTTTTAGCAATCAAGAATATTTCAGTTGTATTTATCACTCTTTGTAGGGACATTGTTGATTGTCATGTCATGTTCGGATGTACTTTGTGGACGCCGTCTGCTCCACACACAGTAAGTCTTTTCTGTCGTCCAGCATTCTGTTTTTGTTTACTTTGTTCAGTTTTAGTTTTGTTCTGCATAGCCATCCCTGAGCTTTAATACCTTTTCTTAGGGGCACTTGCCTTTTGTTAATTTTTGGTTTAAGCATTAGACACCTTTTTACCTTCACGCTGCCTCCCGCTGTTTCCGACATCTACAAAGCAATTAGCTACCGGCTGCCAGCTACTGATATGAAAGAGTATTACACGGTCAAGACAGCACAGAAACTCAACAACATAATTTGCGGACTATAATTACTTGTTCGTAAAAAATATTTGTAACCCAAATAGGTGAAATGAGATAATCTCCTACGGCACACCAGACTGTATCTCGCGGCACAGTGGTTGAAAAACACTGCTCTAGTGACTCAAAGCACTTTACATTGCGAAACCCAATATCTAAATTTGATTTTTAAACCAGTGTGGGTGGACCTGGGAGCAGGTGGGTAAAGTGTCTTGCCCAAGGACACGACGACAGTGACTAAGTTGGCAGAAGCGGGGATCGAACCTGGAACCCTCAAGTTGCTGGCACGGCCACTCTACCAACCGAGCTATACCGCCCCAATAGTACAAAATATAGAGTTTAAGGAACTAGAAAATAAAATTTCTGTAGAAATTCTGTGTGAATGCTGAAAAACCAGAGCCAAAGCCAAACCAATTAGCTTCAAATAAAAAATATGAGCAAAATCAGCTAAAAAAGCTAGCATGCTAACAGTACTACGTAAACATGTTACCAATTGCATTAGCATTAGTGAAATGACACTTCGGCATACACTTGCTAAATTAGCTAAAAAAAATTATATCTTGCTAATGTTAGCATGCTAATCGCTAACTATTACATGCGTCATGTACGAAAATATACTATTCTCAAGTGAGTGCCTAAAAAAGTGTTTAAAATGCTCACCTGCTAATGTTAGCATTCATCAAGCACCAAAATATGACTGAGGTGTACGCCTACAAAAAAAGGCTAGCATATTAAGGTTATCATGCTAACAGGTATCATTTGTCAAGCAACAAAATAGTTAACGCCGAGCCGTGTTCAGTTCGATCATTTATATAGCACATTTTAAAAACAACCCCAGTTGGCCAAAATGCTGTACAGACATAAGAAACAACTAAAAAAAATAGCGCACCCAGTGTCACATTTACTTTGTAACACAGAAGCATGAATAAAATACAACACCCAGCAGGGAGAAGACATTGAACCAACGTTGAGAACTTGTTGACTCATGTCCTGACGTTTAGCAACTCAAACCTAACGTTGAAACATGCTTTTTGACTAAGTTTATTATTCAATGTTGGGTTTGGACTTTGATTTGACCATTGAATTTTGGTCTTTTCCCAACCAATATTCTACAACACAAATACAACGTTGAAACAACATGTTTGACGTTTATTCAATGTCAGCTTCTGACGTTGATTATACCATTGAATTATGGTCATTTCCCAACCAACATTCTACAAAACAAATACAAATTTATCAACATGCTTTTTTGACAACGTTTAATCAATGTTGGGTTCTGGCGTTGATATGACCAATGAATTTGTCATTTTTTTACCGATATTTTACAACATAAATACAACTTTAACAACATGTATTTGGACGTTTTTTTTCAATGTCTGATTGTGACGTTGATTTGACCATTGATTTTTGATTACTTGCCAACCAATATAACACAAATATAACTTTAACATGATTTTTTTGACAATGTTTAATGTTGGGTTTAATCAATGTCAGCTTGTGACGTTGATTTGACCATTGAATTTTGGTAATTTCCCAACCAATGTTCTACAACACAAATACAACTTCACCAACATGCTTTTTTGACAACATACAATTAATGTTGGGTTATGACGTTGATTTTACCATTGAAATCTGGTCATTTTTCAACCAATGAATGCAGCTGAGATAGGCTCCAGCACTCCCCGCGACCCAGAACGGGACAAGAAGTAGGAAATGGATGAATGGAATCCACAAAATAAATACAACTTTAACAACATGCTTTTTGACGTTTATTCAACGT
Organism: Nerophis ophidion; assembly: GCF_033978795.1. Lineage (NCBI taxonomy): Eukaryota > Metazoa > Chordata > Actinopteri > Syngnathiformes > Syngnathidae > Nerophis > Nerophis ophidion. Next base: position 13,076,113 of record NC_084639.1, on the reverse strand, counting down.
CTGGTTGTGACGTTGATTTAACCATTGAATTTTGATCATTTGCCAACCAATATTCTATTAGGGACGGCGTGGCGCAGTGGGAGAGTGGCCGTGCGCAACCCGAGGGTCCCTGGTTCAAATCCCACCTAGTACCAACCTCGTCACGTCCGTTGTGTCCTGAGCAAGACACTTCACCCTTGCTCCTGATGGGTGCTGGTTGGCGCCTTGCATGGCAGCTCCCTCCGTCAGTGTGTGAATGTGTGTGTGAATGGGTAAATGTGGAAGTAATGTCAAAGCGCTTTGAGTACCTTGAAGGTAGAAAAGCGCTATACAAGTACAACCCATTTATCATTTATTACACAAATACAACTTTAACAACATGCTTTTTGACAACATTTAATCAATGTTGGGTTCTGACGTTGATTTGACCATTGAATTGTGGTCATTTTCCAACCTATATTGTACAACAAAAATACAACGTTGAAACAACATGCTGTTTGATGTTGATTTGACCATTGAATTATGGTAATTTCCCAACCAATATTCTACAAAATAAATACAACTTTAACAAAATGCTTTTTGACAACATTTAATCAATGTTGAGTTCTGGCGTTGATATGACCACGGAATTTCGGTCGTTTTTTTAACCAATATTCGACAACATAAATACAACTTTAACAACATGCTTTTTGACGTTTATTCGATGTCAGCTTGTGACGTTGATTTGACCAAGGAATTTTGATCATATTCCAACCAATATTCTACAACACAAATACAACGTTGAAACAACATGCTTTTTGACTACATTCAATCAATGTTGGGTTCTGACGCTGATTTGACCATTGAATTTTGGTCATTTCACAAACAATATTTTAGAACACAAATACGACGTTGAAACAACATGCTTTTTTTTCAACGTTTAAACCAGAGGTCACCAACGCGGTGCCCGCGGGCACCAGGTAGCCCGTAAGGACCAGAGGAGTAGCACGCTGGCCTGTTCAACAAATAGCTCAAATAGCAGCACTTACCAGTGAGCTGCCTCTATTTTTTAAATTTTATTTATTTACTAGCAAGCTGGTCTCGCTTTGCTCGACATTTTTAATTCCAAGAGACAAAACTCAAATACAATTTGAAAATCCAAGAAAATATTTTAAAGACTTGGTCTTCACTTGTTTAAATAAATTCAATAATTTTTTTACTTTGCTTCTTATAACTTTCAGAAAGACAATTTTAGAGAAAAAATACAACCGTAAAAATGATTTTAGGATTTTTAAACACCTTTTAAATTCCTTCCTCTTCTTTCCTGACAATTTAAAATTTAAAGCCCCTCAGGCTGCACCAAATGTTGGTACCTTGTCGACACAGAAAAGTACAGTGGTGTATGCGCAGCAGCTATGAAGGTTGCAAGCCTGTGTGGTTCAACTTATGTTTGTGAATAAGCCTTTTCTGACATGAACTTCATTAAGAACAAACACAGAACACGCCTCACTGATGCACATCTGCAAGACTCAC
>NC_084639.1:13059622-13069622 GCF_033978795.1 Nerophis ophidion | reverse complement strand
AACAACAGTTGAAGGGTTGGAGAGGAAGTTCAACAAGCACCTTCGGAAATGGTTGGGGATACCCCCGAGCTTTACATCTACGGGGCTCTACATAAGGTCGGGCCAGCTCCAGGTCCCCCTGTCTTCAGTTCTGGAGGAGTTTAAAGTCGCAAAATGCAGACTTTCCCTGACGTATAGGGACTCTCAAGATCGGCTGATCAGGGAAGCTGGAATAAGAACAAGATCTGGCAGGAAGTGGGCCGCTAGCACTGCTATTGCCCAGGCAGAATCATCTCTCAGGACCAAAGATACCATCGGAAGCCTCTGCACTGGAAGACAGGGTCTAGGAACATCACATTTCCAGCAGTGGTCCAAGTCCACTCCCAGGGAAAGGAGGACCTTGATTCAGGATGAAGTCCGAAACCTTGAGGAAGAAGGAAGAAGAGCTAAAGCCATCGAGCTCGCAACCCAAGGTGCCTGGACAAGGTGGAACCTTCCCAAGAGGAACGTGACGTGGAGTGAACTGTGGAGGCTGTTGCCGTTTCGTATCTCATTCCTGCTTCGAGCAGTATATGATACCCTGCCGACCCCAGTCAACTTGCATAGGTGGGGAATGAGGGAGGACCCGCTGTGCAGGTTGTGTGGCGGTAAAGGAACTATGGCGCACATTCTGTCTGGGTGCAAAACAGCATTGACCCAGGGAAGATACAGGTGGCGCCATGACAAGGTGTTGGCAATGCTCGCAGACATCTTGGAGCAAGAGAGGAGAAAGAAACACCCAGCCAAAACAAAGCCATTGCTGAGCACCATCACCTTCGTGAAAGAGGGTCATAGACCAGTTGTCCAAGGCCAAGCCAACCAAAACCTCTTGCAGTTGGCCTAGGGATGGGAGATGGAGGTCGACCTGGGGCGGAAGCTCCTCTTCCCAGAGGCAGTAGTGTCCACCACTCTGAGACCAGACATAGTTTTGTGGTCCCCAGAGGGAAAGAAAATCATCCTGGTGGAACTTACTGTCCCGTGGGAGGAGGGATGTGAGGAAGCGGCAGAGAGGAAGAAAACAAAGTACCAACAACTTGTCCAGGACTGCCGGGACAAGGGGTGGACAGCATGGCTGATGACAGTGGAAGTTGGTTGTCGAAGATTCCCTGCGCAATCTGTGTGGAATATGATGACAAAGGTTGGATTGAGAGGTCACTTGAGAAAAACAGCCGTTCGTAGGCTGGGAGAAGCGGCGGAGAGAGCCTCCGGTTGGTTCTGGCATAAAAGAGAGGACAATAGCTGGAAGCCTGGATGGGAGGAGCAGTGATCTGGCCAATCACTGCTGACCCACCAACCGTAGGGTGTTGTGGTTAAGGGTCGAAACACTCTGTGAACGTTGGGGACCACCTGATGACCTCTTGTCCAGGCCTAAGCTTTATCCATTAGAAATGGATTATAATAGCATCTTTGATGTATTTGCAAACTATATATATATACACACACACACACATATATATATACACACATATATATATACACCTACATACATATACATATATATATATATACATATATATATAAATATATGTACACACACACATACATACATACATATATATATACACATATATATATACACACACACATATATATATATATATAGATACATATACACACATACATACATATATACACACACGTATATATATATACAAACATACATATACACACATACATACATATATACACACATATATATATATACACATGTATATATATATACACAAATACATACACATATATACATATATATATAAATGTATATACATTTACATACATATATACATATACATATATATGGATATACATATATAGATATACATATACATATATATATATGTACATATACATATATTTATATATATAGATAGATATACACATGTATATATATACAGTACGTATATACACACATGTATATATACATATATACACACATGTATATATATATACACACACGTATATATACACACACGTATATATACATATATACACACACGTATATATACACACACGTATATATACATATATACACACACGTATATATACACACACGTATATATACATATATACACACACGTATATATACATATATACACATGTATACATACACATATACACATGTATACATACACATATACACATGTATACATACACATATACACATGTATACACACACACATATAGACATGTATATATACATACACACATATAGACATGTATATATACATACACACATATAGACATGTACAGTATATATACATACACATGCATATATGCATACATACACATGCATATATGCATACATACACATGCATATATGCATACATACACATGCATATATGCATACATACACATCCATATATGCATACATACACATGCATATATGCATACATACACAAGCATATATGCATACATACACATGCATATATGCATACATACACATGCATATATGCATACATACACATGCATATATGCATACATACACATGTATACATATACATATATACATACATACACATGTATACATATACATATATACATACACACACACACACACACACACGCAAACACGCACACACACGTAGTGTGTATATAAAACGTTGATGGAGGGTTTTGAAGTGGTTTTAGAGGCTTTGAAAGCTACGACGATGATTTCAATTAGCCGCATCTTCCAAGCGTTCATCATCTTTACCATCAAAAAAAAGAAAAAAAAATGTGTTCTTGTCCCTCGTAATGATTATCAACGATAGGCAAAACTCTATAAAAAAGTGCAGCTCGCCTTTAAAACAGTGTGCGTGATATATTGGAGTGAAACTTACAGTCTCTCCAGCAGTCGCAGGTCTTGGAAGGCTCCTCTCTCGATGACACTGACTTGGTTGTCCTCGAGATGACTGCAGTAACACACACAGAACACAAAAGATTGATGTTGCTGCGACACAGGCACACAAGACAACGGGTCATGAAAGAGAAAGGAGCAGGGAGTAATCGTCCATGTTTGAAACAACCTCAAATCAATTCATTAAGGCTATAATTCACCGTCAAACGTTCTGGGCCGAGTTCAATTCCATCCCCTGGCCAAGACAAACAGAAAAGTGCGCCAGAGAGACAATATCTTTATCGAAACGCTAATTTGTTAAAGCTTGAATTGGTACAAGCCAAATGAAACAATGGCAGAGATAAGGCCCACCCGCTTTTCTCATGTTTCACATCCCATCTTGGAGTCTGCTTTCATCACCTGGCCCGGGCTCCGATTAATTCCTCAGGTTGACAGAGACAAATACTTCCAACCAAACATTCTCATTTAATCTCCTCAACATCATTTAGTCCTGCCTTTATCAATCTGGAGTGTTTAAAGACATGCGCAGCTGGATGTTCTCCACCCTCGCAGATACAAAGCCTCGGGGGGAAACCCAATCGCTGTGATTCCATTTGATAAATCATCATTTGGAAAGACATGAAGGTTCTCTGCATCACAACAGATGTGTGCCCGGGTTCTTTGTTTATTGAATGCGCCGACGTCACCCTACGGAACGCCTCTTCACCTTGTTCCACTCAACAAGTGCGATGTTAAAAAGTCCCGCTTTCACCTGCAAGACCGCATGTTGGGAGTTACTCAATCCAAACCCGCAATCTGGAGCAAATCTTTGGCCACCGGGCTGCCAAAGACGTGCCAGAGCTTTGCACGCAGAGACCGAGACCGGTAAAAATGTGTCTGATAACATGATTTAGTCGTAGTTTGGTCATCGTGACGCAATCCGCCTAAAAAGGCGGAAAATTCAATAACTCGATTGTGGAGAATTGACGCACGACAAAGTCCTGGTGAGGAATTCTCCGTCAGAACAACCCCAGCAAGTGTGAGAAAGAGTGTAAATCTGACACAATCATGAGTGATATCAAAGCTTAAAAATTGTTTTATTTATAATAAATCTAATGGCTGAACAGTGTGGAATTAGTTGTGGATTAATGTTGTCTTGAAGATGAATTGGAATACTTTGCTGAAAACAACAGAGGCGCTGAGGATTTAGTCACGAAACAAAACTAAACAGTATCAAGTATCCGATGTACCATGCAGGAACCCACTTCAAAAGTTGCCTACCAGCAGGCACAAGGTGTTCAAACGGCGTTGAGAATTTGTTGAATTAGGTCTGAAGTTGAGCAACTGAGTCATAACATTAACATGCTTTTTGACGACTTTTAATTAATCTTGGGTTCTGACATTGATTTGATCATTGAATTTTGGTGATTTTTCAACCAATATTTTACAACATAAATACAACTTGGAAACATGCTTTTTGACGACTTTTAATCAATATGGGGTTCTGACGTTGATTTGACCATTGAATTTTGGTAATTTCCCAACCAATATTCTACAACACAAATACAACATTGAAACATGTTTTTCAAAGAAGTTTAATCCAGGTTGGGTTCTGACGTTGATTTGACCATTGAATTTTGGTCATTCCCCAACTAATATACAACATAAAGTTGAAACAACATGCTTTTTGACGACGTTTAATCAACATTGGGTTCTGACGTTAATTTGACCATTGAATTTTGGTCATTCCCCAACTAATATTATACAACACAACTTTGAAACAACATGCTATTAGACAACGTTTATTCAATGTCAAGTTGTGACAATGAATTTTGGCCATTTCCCAACCAACAACATGGATCCAACATTGGACATTAACCTTGTTTCAATTTACAAATACAACCATTTTGTAATAATATTAATCAACATTGAATCAATGTCTTGTGCCTCCTGGGTTATTGTGAATTGAATAAAAATATTTTCAACCAAATTGTAATCTTGTAGTAAGGCTTGACAATTATGGCAAAAAAATTATTTCACCATTCACAAGACTATCTATTAATTTGAAAAAAATTGTATTTCTTTTACCACCTAAACTCAACTGTAAGTATAATTTCAAAAAACAAAGGATATACATTAAAAATCAATAAACCACAACAGGTTATATCATAATAGTAATAATACATTTAAATTATAGCAATAAAAAAAAACACTGAATTAATTTTTTCAGTTTAGATTTTTTTAAATTCCGTTTTATAACTGTAAATAATATTTTATGAACGATTGTTGATTAATTGCAAAAATTGTCACACTTACAGCTGTTCCAGCAGCACAGTTACAGTATAAATAAATATTTATGACTGAAGTAGTCATAGTCGTTGTTGGTAAGCACATGCCTAAAACAACTTAAGTGGCATTTAGAAGTTGATGGGGAAATTAGAGCCATTAAATATGTGGACGCTTTATTATCCGACTAATCGTCAAGATAATCGTCGACTTATCGGCTATCAAAATTATCGTTAGTCGCAGCCATATTGGCAATATTTTGTAGGTCAACATAAAGTCAAGCGAGATTTGTCATCGGGTCGTTCAAAAAAGTAACAATAATTCCTTTCCGTGATAACTAATTTCATTTACAAAGGATTCCGTGACTCGATCCATTATGGTATTTTCAGGACTAAGGTGCACTTAAAATATTGTTTTCCCTCAAAACTCAACAGTGCACCTTATAACCTGGTGCACCTAATATAAGGAATAAGTCTGGTTGAGCTTACCCACCTCATAGCTCCTTTATTTGGTACATGGTGTTATGATTATTGTGACCAGTAGATGGCAGTCACACAAAAGACACAAGTGTAGACTGCACTATGTTGGCAATATGACTCAAGTAAACAACACCAACATTTTATATGTTCAATTGAAAATATAGAACATTACACAAGACGCTCAAAAATCTATCAAAATGTTTTAGTACGACTTTGGTAGGCTATGAAGTCGCACTGCTTGATGTGCTTCAACATAGGAGTATTATCATGGTGTTTGTACAATATTATGTATTCCTTATTTCTAACATGGACATTTTGCTTTAATGTATACCCAAAAAATTATGAATAATAACAAATAATGTAGACATTGAATTATTCTTGATGTGAAAATCATTAAAAACATTCTGTTAAAAAATAGTGAACATTGTACGTGTTGCCAGAAATTATTTGATGTACAACAAATATCAAAGATCATGCAAGTCGTCACTACTTGGTGTACATCAAATCCAAAATTTTTCATAGCAAAATGTATAATTGATGAGTATTACTATGGTGTGTGTACAAGGTAAGACATATCTGGTGTTTTGTTTCGCAATATTATGCAAAAGCAACTTTTCATACCTTCTGGTACCTGCTTATCTGTATTTGGGATCTGCAAGAATCCTGAAAAATTGCGCGAATCCGCCTTTGAAGTACGTGATGACTCCGTAGTAGATAAGCTTCTTTTTTCTCTCTCTCTCTTCTTGTTATGGGACATTCATCCTTCGCTGTTGCCATTTCTAATATAAAGTAGTGTAAAGTTCTTACTTATATCTGTCAGTAAACTCGCCATGAAAGCACTAAAACATACCGGTGAAGTGAGTTTACATTATTCACCCAAGGAACTTTAGTTATCAAAGAGTTCCGGTCATACAGTTTTTCACAGGTGTTGTATCCGGATGACGAGATGCTGCTCTGTTATTGATTGAAGTAAAGTCTGAATGTCATTAAAACAGTTAGCTCTATCTTTTGACACTTCTTCCACTCCCGTCCTTGCACGCTACACCACTACAACAAAGATGACAGGGAGAAAACGCTGCCGAAGGTGATCCACGTAAATAAGACCGCCCGCAAAACGGCGCATCTGGAAGCGACTGTCAGAATGCAGCTTGAAGATGATCTGTAAAACATCATCTATGCAACATTTTGACCAAAGAACCACCATTACATGTTATGTAGACCACAAGGAAGTATTTTAAATTTAGAAAAAAATTATAATAATAATAATAGACTCCTTTAATGCGCCCAATAATTTGGTGTGCCTTATATTTGAAAAAAGACCAAAAATAGACCATTCATCGGCGGTGCGTCTTTTAATCTGGAAAACAGTTCATTTTTTGGGGAATATAACTAAAGCTCTTTTTTTTTAGTAAACAACTGTGTGGTCTTACCACATTCTAATACAAGTTTTTAACAATAATTGTTACACATAAATGCATTTTCACACAGCCTCTCTCTATTATCACTGAGGGTTGAATGAACAAACCGTAATTACACTATTTACTGTACATCAGCCATGACCACGACCAACAAAACACACCAAAACATGCACATCATTTGTGATAATTGCTCAGTTGTGATGATTACAACTAAGTAGGCTGCAAGGAGAGGGGAAAAATTCACATTTTAGTGTTTTATCTCCTGACTGGTAAAGTGTGTGTGTGTGTGTAGTGCGTAGCATGTGTGCGAGATGCGGCTTGTACTTTCTCAGACTATCTCCACTTCCACAAACCATCTCCTCGCCAATTTGAAGAGATTTACAGTGGGGAAATGTCACGGCAGTTTCTCGGCGACCACATGAAAGGAACCGCCAACCCATCACTCACACGCGCACGCACAGGCTCCTCCCCCCCTCTATCTGTTACACGTTTTCAGCCTATACAAAAAATGGCCTCCAGTCTGGAGTTGTCACATTGGCCGACTGGAGCGCCCCCAAAGCCGCAGTGGTCGACAAATGTGCTTACAAATGAAAACACACACATGCATCGGTTTATTTCCACTTCCCAGCCCGGTTTGTGCAGCAAAGGAGCGTATTTTTATCTGCCGCTCGGCTTAGGAGTGCGCCCGTGTGATTATAGTTATTATAGGGCCTCACACACACACACACACACACACACACACACACACATGCTACATTTACAAAGACCTACAGTCATCACAGACTTACAAGCCTTGACCTTTTAACACAGCATGCCTCATGTCTTTACAAGGTATTCATCAAAATATTTTAAAATTCATCATTTATTTCACTCTTGTCATTTTGATCCTCAGAAGAACAATATCATATATTATTAATTTATTATTATAGCTGAAGCTATAAACACTGCAAGACGTGCTTTAAGACATGGCTAGCTCGCTACCGGCTAAAGTCCATCCGCAGTCGGCAGTGTTGTCGCTACTTCTAAATCAATAATCCTCGCCTCCATGGCGCCAAATAAAGTAAGTTTCTTACAAGTACCATTATCACTGCAGGACGAGGAATAGCTAAACATGCTTCACTAGACACCGTAGGACAGGTCTGGGCAATTATTTTGACTCGGGGGCCACATTTAGAGAAAGAAATGTGTCTTGGGGTTAGTATATCTAATTTTAGGAAGGCTAATATAAAACCTCACAATATTGTCTGATTGAATGCTTAAAAACGTTATGACAGACCGCCTTAAAAAACGTACATTTTTACATTTTCTATGAACGATAAAACACTGAATATTGACAAAATATGAATGTCACACCCCCTTTTGGTCGACATATTTTACTATCAAGTGAAACGCAACCAAAATGCAACAAACAGTGAAATATGAACCGGAATGGTACAAAATAAACCCACCTATAATCTGATATTTGCTTAATTTCCCCCAGGGATCAATAAAGTACTTTCTATCATATTGTATTTATCAGCTTTATAACTTTGTTGTGAAAATCTCCTTCCGCGTCTGTAGAATCGCTTCCCGCACACACTGCTTGGTGCCTCGTCTGAGCTGCTGTGACGTCGATTACCATAGTAACTGGTATATTATCCATGAGCGCAGATTCCAACCATTGAAATACTTTGTATAGTAGCAGACCTACGGTCATTAGAAAACATCACTTCACATCATAATGGCAGGTATAGTTTCCATCTTAAAAATCGAAAAAAAATATTTGGGAATGTCCGGCGGGCCAGATTGAAAAGCTCAACGGGCCGAACTATGAATTGATTAACGTGGACCCCGACTAAAACAAGTTGAGGAACTTATTGGGGTTTTACCATTTAGTGGTCAATTGTACGGAATATGTACTGAACTGTGCAATCTACTAATAAAAGTTTCAATCAATCAATCAAAAACTCATAAACGGTGAGAGAAGCACAAGGCGGCAGCAACGCAGCACCGGTCACAGCCCAGTATTATGGGCCACCTTACTAAATGGAGACCCGAGGGTGTAACATACAGTATACCGAGACAAAGATGGCTATGCTGTGGATGTTTTCAACAAATCCGTGAAGGATATGTTCCCGGATTCAGAGATCGCTCGCCAGTACTCAAATGGCAGAGCAAAAGTTACTGAAATAGTGAAAGGTAAGTGTTATTTTTGTTTTAAGTAAGCAGCATGTACAGTACAGTTAGTAGAACAACTATGTTTTCATTACTGTTTACTGTACTATAATATAAATACTTGAATTTCAGTGAATTCTGGCTCCCCCCTTAGCCCCGCCCAACCCGACCACCCAACCTCACCCACCCTCCAAACCCCCATCTCCCGAATTCTGAGGTCTCAAGGTTGGCAAGTATGATTATGACCAATGTATGATCCTGTAACTACTTGGTATTGGATTGAGGTCAAAATGTGTGGTGTCATCCAAAACTAATGTAAAGTATCAAACAACAGAAGAATAAGTGATTGTTACATTTAACAGAAGTGTAGACAGACCATGTTAAAACAGAAATTAAACCACTTGTCGCCCATAATTTTGACAGAATGAAACAATATGTTACTGCATATGTCAGCAGACTAAATTAGGAGCCTTTGTTTTCTTACTAACTGCTAAATGAAAAGTTGTCTCATATGTTCACTATTTTATTTAATGCCAAAATTGTTCTTTGATTGCAAATAACAAATGTATGTTTCCTGTACCATAAGATGTTATGTTAAATAAAAACCAATAATGATTTCTTTTGGGTTCCCTGTATTTTGAGAAGTATCAAAAAGTATAATTTGGTACCAGTACCAAAATATCGGTATCGGGACAACTCAAGTCTATGGTTATCATCACACGGTCTACTGTATGTTAGCCATCTGTTCTGGAGAATTACCGCATTTTCCGGACCGGATTATAAGGCGCACTGCCGATGAATGGTTTTTTTTCTTCCTTTTTCATATATAA